>NC_003070.9:13993195-14309681 GCF_000001735.4 Arabidopsis thaliana | reverse complement strand
CTTGTAATTTTTTTTTAAACCTTTTAAAATCCCTTGTAAAAAATTGGCGGGAAATTTTTTCGAAATTTTTTTGGCGGGAAAATTTTGGCAAGAAAGATTAATAATTTATTTTGTTAATATTTAGGCGAAAAATATTAATATTTCATTTTGTTAACCTAAAACAATTTCCAAATAGGGGTAAAATGGTCATTAAAAATTTAAAGAGGGTAGAAATGAAAATGGCTAAAGAAAAAGGATAAAATTGAAAAAGGGCATCATGAAAATGGCATTAGAAAGAATTTTTATAAAATAAATTGCTTTTTGGCAAGACGGATTTAGAGGGACGAGTTTTTGAATCAACATTAATTAAAAAGTAAAATATAATTAATCCATCCTTTCAATACGAGTTAAATCTTTAATTTATTATTTTTTAAGACCACTAATATTAAACATATCAAATCATCCTAATTTAGAAAAGATTATATAAAACCAAAAATGTTATGTGGTATATATAATGTTACTATATATAAAATTAAACTATAAAATATAAATATATAAATATATTAGAGAATAATATAATTTGCAAAACTTTTATATATAATAAATTATTCTTAAATTTTAAAAATTACTACTTTAAAATAAATCACGGAACGGGTAAAGAAATTACAGAACGGGTTTTATTTTAGAATTGAGTTATATGGTGGATGTATTTGAATCAGTATTTATAAAATTTTAAAATATTATTAATATGCTGTTTTAATAGGGGTTAAAACTTCAGTTTTTTTACAATTGTCTCATGGATTTGTGGTATAACGTTACTTAATAACAACTATAAACTGTAAAATATAATATATTATAAAAATAAAATTTGCAAGTTTTAATATATATTACTTTTAAAAAATAAATCGTCCCGCGGTATACCGCGGGTTAAAATCTAGTTAAGGATAGTAAAGTTTCCATCAAAATTAATATCTTGATTGTGATGGTGTAAATTTAAATATACCTTTTCAGATTCATGTATGGTATGAAATTCTTAAAACATGTACATGTAAGTAATGTTGAATTTATCCGTTTAAAAATACTAAGAAAAATATTTTTCAAATGTGAAATATAACTGCGATTTTTCAAACTAAAATCAGATTTTTCATATGAAACTAAATCTGTAAATATTAGAAAAATTCAAGCACTTACTATGAAGAAAGAATTAATAATTTAACACACACACAGAAAAATATAGAATTAGTTTAAATGTTTCAGCCCAGACCCAAAATATACTATATAGTATGGGCCCAAACCCCACTATTTCTTGGTTACAGGCTTACAGCAAAAACCTATTAAATCCATATTATACACTTGGTAGAGCTAGCAATGAATATGTGAAAATTTTATTTAAAAACTATTATTAATATTCATGATCGTTAGTGGTTGCTGATAATGATGCATGCATATGGCAAATAGGCAATAGTGGTATGCACCAAATATGGTGCCCGGCCTATCAGTAAACGAATGCACAACCCACTCAAGAAGAATAGTGGACAAAAAAAACGCATGATATGTAAAGTTGGTCAAGAGAAACTAAAATTCGGTGTGTGACTTCTAACATTTTTATTTAACAGCGGATTGATGAAAAAAAGATAACAAATTATTGATACTGTATTGGAAGAAATGACCGTGGTCTAATGACATTTTACATGTCTACCAAGAACCAGCACCATTATACTTGGGTCCGAATCCCTTTCAATGCAATAGAGTTAATTGAAATGTTGAATCGGTTTGTTGTGGTCCAAAATAAAAACGAAAAACAAAATTTGATATAGTTACTATTTGTTATTAATTTCCAATAAATATTCTTATACTTATTAAAAATCTTCGTTGCGCCGACGTTCTCTTAAGTATAGTGTTGGTTGACACACATGATGTTGTACAAAGAGATCGATGATTGTCGATGCAAGTTAATTAAATTCCAGCTGTATATATATAGATGTTTGATACACGAAATAGAATGGCAAAGACAAATGATCCAAGGTTTGGTTGGTGAAAACTAAAGAGGAATTAAAGAAGTGGACAGGTGCATTTAGGGCATATATACATATATGGCCTACAAACTTTAAGGCAAGCCTCACTCAAAATTTCACTTTTTGTGCCACTGCCACCCCCCACTAAAAGTAAACTTCGAATCACATGCTTCAAGCATATTATCCCAACTACATCTCCTCTCTTTGAAATTAAAGAACTAATCCCTTGATACCAAACACGCAAGGCAAGAATATCTATATATTTCACATCTTTTGTAAATATTCTATTTAAATCGACTCAATGATAATGTTAATGATCATATGGCTAGGTAAGGTTTATGACATGTAATACGACTTATATTCCAAATACTAACTTTGATGACTAACAATTATTGTGGCTATTCAACTGTTGGAAAAGTTTTGTTGTACTGCCGCCTCCGGCAAATTTCTAGCCGATATCTTTGTTAAGAAACTTAATAAACGTCTAAGTCGATGTTTAGAGTTGTCAAGCAGGCCGCTAGCCCCCGGGCTTTGTCCAAGTAGCCCATGGTGGAGCGAACTTGGACGTTGATTTATTTGTCCGTAAATTAGCGGGCCTCGCGGGCAGGCCCATTGTGGACTGCGGATTCAAGCGGGCAAGCCCGTTGCGGACATCGACGATGTCATTGTATTAATTTTGGTATATTTGGGTCATTACAAAAATATATTTTTGCACAGTTGACTTCTATTTGAATGGTTGTGCAACTTTGGAGTTTAAAGGATAACTTGCAAGAAGTGTTTCTTCTTCTTCTTTCTTTTTTTTTTTTTTTTCTTTTGTTTGTTGGGTTTGCATGTGTGGTTGACTTCCATAGTTTTAAGATTGAACTTATAAAAATAATAATGAAACGTGATTAACAGGGTGACTTTGTGATCGGCTGGCAAGTTTTCGTTAAGATGGGTTTAATGTGCCGTGTTCATATGGGGTTGACCTTGAAACAAGTAGTATATTAAATACTTGATCATTGCATGCAGATATTTTATTAGCCTTAAAATTATTCTCTATTTAAACATACGTTCTTGTATATATTTTTGTTTGATCGAAAAAAAAAATTGTATATATATGTATGTTTATATTTGGGTCTAATTTTCAAAAACCTTCTCACAGATTAATTTGTTTTCAGAGGAACGTCTTAGCTACAGAAAAAAAAAATTGATGGAGCGTAGGATAAATGAGTCCTCCACTAAAAAAAAAATACAAATGAGACATGCATACACAATGACACAGTTAAAGTAACTTCCGAGAAGACCAAAATAGGTTTGTCCTCCCACAAACTCTTTGATCTTCTAGTTAGTATTTGTCATTCTAGACAATGTGTTGGGTTCCCGCACAAGAGTAATGCAGGAGACTACCTTTAATTTTACCGGATGCAAAAAAATATTTCTGAGATTTTTTTAAATTTCTAAATGCTACGTATCAAGGTTGTGTAGACCCAATTGTTTTAAGCTTAAAGATTTATCCACATCACTTCACGACACAATGCAAAAAATTCTCATTTATTGTAATTTATTTCTTTAAATAAAAATTAATTTGACAAGTTTTCTTAATTACTATATTAAGGCACACTATCACGTGATATACACATAATAATCCCGACGATCACGCATGCTTAAGTCAAAATCATATATAACACAAATTAAAATAGAAACACATGCGTACACACATAGACACATATATCCGTCAGCATGAGACACCAACATGCATGCATGGATGTTTATGTTTGTTCACACATTCACAAGCTGGATAATTATTCAAAAGCTAAGAAGTTACGATACTATTAGTTAAAATAATAAGAATTTGTTGCAAGTGGGGTTTTAGAAAAGTGTTTTCACGAATTAAGAGAAATCAATTAGCGTGCATCTCGTCACTATCCAGCTATTTTTAAGGTTTGATGGACTTATGTACCCTTATAAATGTGCACTTTTCTTGATGAGATTAAAGGATAGTTTAGGTAATCTAAAACTTTTTAAAAACATGAATGAGAAGAGGAAGAAGAAGAAACATGAGCTTTGCTCACTTTCTCCGCTTTATTGGGGATCCCACGTTTGCTCAAATCAAACGGCTAAGCTTTGACTACAAGAGGAAAACAGTTAGTGACCACTCATAAATCACGGTCCCATGTGGATTTTAATCGTCGAATTTTCAGCTACACCCTTCATTTAAGTTTGGCATATACATTCTTTTGTCATCATGCTATTATTATCACTAGAGTATTATATATAAATAAATATATATATATATATATAATATTTCTCTTTATTATACTTTATGTTTTATGGAAACCAAAACAATACGCAAGGCAAAACATTTTAAAAACAGAAAACAATATTTTTCAGAAATAGGAAAATGGATACATTTTGAAATTGAAAATACATAAAACACCAAACATCAAAACCATAATAAAAAGATTGTTTGAAACAACACAAATCCAAAATTTAAATATTTAATAGTTTAACTAACTAAAAACTAAATGAAGAAAATAAAATAAAATGTCAAACGAAATTAATGTAAACTCAAAAGAGCCAATCCTGAAAGATATCATATGACCTTACATATATTTTCAATTAGTGTTTATTTTTTGAAGTACAAACATAAATATCATATGTTACATAAATCCTAGTATTTATAAATTAGTTATTTATTAAGTTTTCAAATTAAAAAGTTATTATGAGTTTTTATACCGTGTCCAGATAGATAATTTAAAAATTGCAACTCAGTAGCATTTCTAAGTTTTTCCAAAAAGTTATTGTTTTAAAAAGTTTCGAAAACAGAAAATATACTTGGGAGAAAATTTTCATGCAATTTACATTATACTGACACAAAGTAACAAAAACTTTAAAACATCCAATTTTATCATGTCCATGATGAATGAGTTTTATGGTTAATATGAGATTGTTGCATCACAATAGAAATAATCTATAAGTTTGTTCCATTAATGATTAATCTACTATAATATATATTTATTTAATACAAAAACTTTGGTCAACCACTTCGATTAAAAGGTTTTCGCAATTTAAGAATCCAATTTAGTTTCATTCTTTTTCTACTTAGTTTCCGTAGGTAGTTTTTATATGTCAAAGTATTACAATAACGATGATATTAATAAGCATATCAACTATATATATATATATATATATATAATGACTACATACTTGACACTTAACCATATGGGTACTAAATAGTAATTATTTGCTTGTTTACCGTGATGTGTTGGTTCAGATAGTTTTCAGATGCTCTAATTGATATTTTTATCAATATTTTATTCTGACATCTACTAAAATCAAGTAGGTATATTTTTATTTCTTAAAATCTAGTAGCTACGTGTAAATAAAATATGTCTAATAATAGCAAAAAAAAGGACCAATAAATATTATGATGTTGGGAAAAAATATTACAAAATAATACAGTGGCTTTTTTTCCTCCACTGATCTATGCACTATGTGACCACTTTTCTTGACGGACCTAAATCATCTTATTTTTCAATTTTCTAGTACTGCTCATATTCTATATTAGGGGCTTTTTAATAAAGTGGATTATATAAAAATTGAAAGTAATTATTGATACTGATGATATAATAGAATTAGCGTAGTTGTATATTTAACTATACTAAAATAATTTCATTTACTATACATATATATCATTCCATTAACGACAGTTTTATATGTTATATTGTTATTAGTATTTAATCATAAATGAAAACACAACTAATATGTAATATTTTTGTTCATGTTAACCTATGTCTTACGGCTACCAGGAAGCTGATATTATAAAAATTAGTAATATTTGTTATTTGATTCATTTTAATCAAATAATTTATTTTGTGATTTGTTTTAATTCGAAAATTTTCAAAAATTTAAAAATTTGAATATGTAAAATTTTTGAGTAATATTTGCAGATATCCGATTTCATTAAACTAATTCCAACAACTAAAACCTTATCGTTTAAAATGCCACTAAAATAAAATAAAAATGATTAAACTAACTTCTTAACATAAAAACACAAGGTATTGAGAGGATAAACTGAAGTTACAAATACAAGCCCAAAATATAAAAACACGGATTGAGCGAATATCCGACTTAAAACATCAATATTTGTTATTTGCTTTGGTTTTTACGAATACTATATTTTTCTATTTGCTTTGCTCCAAAATTTTACGGATATTCAGATATTTTGAATCAAATCAAATCGAATACGAGTCAAAGTAGATCTAACGAATATTTTGCCCATACCTAGTAAGTCTTGATCCATATTTTTTTAAATCGCATTACTGGTCAGCCTAATAATAAAGTATATATAAATAATTCAAATATACTCAATTTTTGGAAATTTCATCTTCCGAAGTTTTCAATCAATTCACAACAATTCCCATAGCTTGCAAAAATTTGGTGATTGATATAACGACTGTTTTACCACTACTTAGCGACTCTTTTGTTAAAGTTTTGGTGACTTGATCGGTATTACTTTGCGACTGAATACAAGTTTAATTATCGATTTAACTTGCTATTTTATGGAATCCTAATTTTTTTCTAATTACGAATTTATTTATAAAAAACCTTGTATTGGAAACTTAAGAACCTTGTATTAAAACACAAAACATAAAAAAGATTTAAACATGTTCACAATCCTAATTCAAACCAACATATGTTCACAATAAAACACCAAACCAACAAATAAGTTCAAGTTTTTTTCAAATAAGAAAGAAGGCTAAGGGAACTCCTCTGCTTGATTTTCTGAAGCAGTAGTAGACTGGAACTACTCTGCTTGATATTCTGAAGCAGTAGCAGACTCGAAGAAGGCGAGAAACTTTGGGTCAGTTTCACTCAAGTACTCTTCACCATCTTCAAGTGCTTGATCTCTGCTTGTTTCTCATTTGCAACTAGCTTGATCTCTTCTTGCTCAAATGTAACTCGTAAACCCGCTGCCTCACACTGTACTTGTAGAGTTGCTTGTTCCTCTATCTTGCGGTTGACTTTCTCAAGCTGTGATTGCATGGTTGTGAGAGAAGAACTCCTTCCTGGGTACTTCCGCTTCCTGCTGATGTAGCTCTCTAAGCTTCCAACTCCATAGTATTCTCCTCTATCGTTTGTGACAGTTGATTTCATAAACAAAACAAAAAAAGATTAGTCCTTATCAGTTAATCAAAGCGATAATATCAAAAGAAAATAGAATTAACCAATTACCTGAAGTACCTTCATACCCTTCATCATTTTCAAGGGCAACCAACTTAGTTGCCTTGTTCTTCTTTTATGACTCATGAACTTCCTCCACCTTCCTATCGACAAAAGTCCCATCTTTTTTGGTATGAGTTCTAAGGAAAACTTCACCAATAGTAGGTCAACTTCCTGAAATGTTGTAAACAAAACAAATCAACTTCTTAGGATGGATATTATATAAGTAAACAAAACAAATGTTCACAGTGTTTGAACTTACCACCTCTTGTTTGATTTGTAAGAACAACTTCATGCCCGATACATGCTTGTGAGGACCAAGACCATTACGGTCAGACATTCGAGTAGATGATGTAGTTAAAATCTTTGCTTTGGCTTCTTCTGTGTCCCAATAGTTACACATTTCTTCCCACAATGTGTTCTCAATCCAAAGAGGTTGCTCTCGTAACCTCCCTCACTTACAAACCATGTCTTTCATACGCAGTTGACAAATCTTATAGTATTTGGCTTCAATCACACTAGTAAGTGAGGGATCCCAATTGTATGTGTTTTTTGCAAAACAAGAAGAGAGTTTGATGTTAGTGATGAAATAACCAAAACAAAAGTAGAAAATTGAGAGGAGATAGAAGTTTCACCCGAATTCGAAGAAGTATCTTTCTCTTCTTGCAGTAGGCACACATCTCCAACTGTAATATGGCTCATCAAACTTGTTTGTAAAAACTTTTGTGATCTACCTAGTAAAATACCCTTGTCCTTACCAAACCCGTAAACACACAATCATAAAACAGATAATAAAAGTCATTAAAATAGATAATAAGAGTAATCAAAAATAAACCTAATCTATTAGCAAATTTACTCGGACGACATTCACGAGCAAACCTAATCTATATGCTATTGGAGGAAAATTCATACAATTCAAGAATAAACCAAACCTAATCTATATACTAAACCTAATCATATATCAGCAAACTAAACATGAGTTCTTACCAAAAGGTTTTAGGCTCCAAAGTGGGAGAGATGACGGTTGTATACAGCTCACGGCTGGCGTCATAAGCAGCTCCTGTAAAAAAGAGAGCAGATCTTCCGAGAGAGTTGACTCCCTTACCACATCTTCCTCGTGTAAGTTTTGAGCTTGAGAACTGTGTTATGATACATAGATTCGAGGTTGAGGAGATGGTCGTTGTTGATTCACGACTGGAAGCTGAATCGACCGTAAAGATTGAACCGGCGTTGGAGTTTGATTCAATCCATCAGCTAGACGATGAACACATCCTTCAGAGCCTCGACGTTGAATAGATCATGTAGAGTCGTGAGGTTAAATAGATCATGTAGAGCCTGTAACTAGAGTTGATCCAGAGGCTCGAGACAGAGTAGATTCAGAGCCTCGAGGAGAACCTTTGCTAGACTGGAAAAGCATCGTCGGAAGTGGATAGTCTCTGAGACTAGGACATGTTGGAGGCTTGCCAACAGAATTTTGCGCAGACTCTAGAACTGGGACTATCATAGGGTTACCGACGTCAGCGTACTGTCTAGGAAGACTATTGGGTCTTCCATTCGATAATGAGGAAGTAGTGGGTCGATTTGGGGCAATCCTCGAACCCTTTCCTCTTCCTCTCTTAGATTTTCCACTAGAGGAGCCATCAATCCAAAGACAAATTAGGGTTTGTCGATTGAGAGAAATGAAGAGAATCAAGAGAAATGAAAGAGAGAATCAAGAATAATAATTAGGGTTTGTCGATTAAGAGTTTATATTAAGAGAAATGAAAGAGAGAATCGAGAAAATCAATTAGGGTTTGTCGAGAGAGGCAGATTAGGGTTTGTCGAGAAAGACATAGATTGTCTCTTTTATATGTGGGCTGTTGAGTTTGCTCGATTATACAAAAGCTCAAATAAAAGCCCCAAACGAAATAACATAGTAGCTAACTAGTCATCTAATGTGGCGACTATACTACGACTATTTAAATCAGTCTCAAATTGGAGACGGATTATCGACTAATGTATTATGGACACTATTCTGTCGCTGAAACGTCGCAAGTCAACGGCAAAAAGGTAGCAACTTATTTATCAGTCGCCGAATGAAGTCACTAATTACATGCTTTCTTATAGTATAATGCTTCGACTATACGTTTAAATTATGTTCTTCTTCCGTTCATCCCTTGTCAATGACAGATTCTTTGGTCTGGATCTAGTCATCTCAAGAGTATGTCTCCCAAATACTTTTTAGTTATTTCTAAGAAAATCATTAATATCACTTGAAACATCTTTATATATAAATAAAACAAAATATTATTGACTCACATAAGTACACATTATGGCACATATCATTTTCCAAAATCCAAATTTCTTTTTCTAATTTGGCTTCTTTGGCTTTTGGATGAGTTAGAGCACCTTGTTCCTAATTTGAACATTAAAAAATAAATAAAAAACTGTTGTGACTATTTTTATAAACTCATGATAATTAATATATTAATCCTATCAATAAAAATATTTATAACATAATTTCAATACACCTTATAAAAAAAAATCATCAATCTCATTTATAAGTTTAAATAATTCATTGTTACAAAAAACGCAGTAAGTTTTAATATGATTAAAAATAACCAGAATATAAAAGCTTGCCCATGAGTAAATAAACAAAAAATCCTACTATATTATTTGGGAAGTACATTTTAAATGTAACCTTATTTTTGTAAGTAATTACATAGGTATGCCATTAGAAATAAAATTTAAAGAGTAAATTAAATCATCTCTTTAAAAATTAAAAAGTCAAATACTAATTTAATTAATTAAATTTAATTAAAAAACGAAATACATTATTAATTTCCAAAAAAGTAACCAATTAAAATCAACAAAGTAGATTTAATATCTAAATTATCATATTAATTTTTTTATTAATTATTATAGTTCACCTCTCATCTTTATATGATTCTATTTTTGTGAAAAATAATATCATCGTTATAAAAAAATAATTAGAGTTTTTTCGCATATGCTATAATTTGAATTTTTAAAAACGAATATAAACTGTTCATTACATGAAAAAATATTATAACGGATCAAAAATAGATTTAAGAAAATTTTCTACTGAGTACTAGGTCATAATTTGAATATTTATAATCAATTTCATACATATTATTTTAAACATTTATAATCTTATATACTACAATAATTAATAACATATTAGATTTTTTTATGTGTATGATGTGATTCAATTTCTAATACAAGCTGGAAAATCCTAGAATTGACGGGTTTAAATCGATATTAATACAAGATGGTATACTATAAGTGAAACTCTAAAATTAACAATCAAAATACAAGTATATAATTTTAAACACTAAACAATATAAATAATATCAACAAAACATATACAACTGGCAGTTTACTATACATTTAAATCAAATAAAATAATATCATATATTTATAATCATCTTTACAATAAAGTTTTTAATTTAACTAAAATATAAGCTTACCTGCGGTATACTGCAAGTTAAAATTATAAATAAACAGATTACCATCACGATGTATGTACCTTCTCACATACACACCTATAAAAAACTTAAAACCTTTTAAAACCTCTTGGTATATTCAAATTAGGATTCTTCATTCATGTATGTACCTTCTCACATACACACCTATAAAAAACTTAAAACCTTTTAAAACCTCTTGGTATATTCAAATTAGGATTCTTCATTCATGGAATCATTATTCCAAGGGTTTTGGGATGTCTAATGAAATGATTTTGGCAGAAGATGATGTAAATTTTTTTGAATAAAAAGTAGTCAGCAAAACATATGTTTTTTTGGGAGTTTTTAGATAATTAAATCAGAGAATAGGGTTGGGCATATGAGTAACCCATTCGAGTTCGGGTAGAACCCGTTCAGGTTTGGGATTAATGGGTATATGATTTACTACCCAATAGAATAATTCTAAATATTTGGTTCTGGTTCGGGTCGGATCCAATTGGGTTTGGGTCAGTTTGGATAAAAAGTTTCAGACCTTAAAAATACCCAAAAAAAAGAAAACGGGAAATTTGTACGTAGATAGCGGGTCTCCAAACAAAAAAAACTTTCAAATTTATTAAGTTTTAATAAATTTAATTATATTTGAATATATTTTACTAAATTTTTACAAACATAACAAATAATTTTTGAATAGTTTAGTTGTTTTGGATATTTAGGTCCAAAATTAATTAACATATTTAGATTTATAATTATAATCTTAGATAATTAGATAATATTACGATTAAATATAATTAATATTTTGGATATTAAATTAATGTTTGGGTTTTTGAATACTCTTTTTGGGTAACGGGTAATTTCTGGACCAATCGGATATCCACAGGTTTACTAAAACTCTACCCAATAAGGAAATTTCCTAAAATTTTAACCCGCCCTAACCCGGTTTTTTGGTTCGGGTATTGGGTTGGTTATCGTGTCCGTTTTTTGTTAGCCCTATCAAAGATAATCTAATATATGTCCCAATTAAGTCCACAAATATAACCAAAATACTATACAAAAATTAATTCTAAGTTAAGCCAAAAATTAGATCCTCTAATACAAAGGAAACATGTTTCTTACCAAAACAACTTCTATACAAATTTTACACATTTACTTAAAACTATATATGTTATATTTATTATAAAAATAACATTTTTAAACAAAGTCAATCCAATGCAGCCTTATATGCAAATAGTAAAAACATTGAAAAATATTATAGCATCACTTTTATACTATACTATCTTATTATATAAAATATGGTTTTCAAAGTTACTAATTCATAGGATCGTGCCACGTGTCAAGTCAAAAGATCAGATGTTTACATGTGTCATTAAAAATTTAACTTTTTGTTCTCTTAAAAAAAATAGAAAATCTAAAAAAGTAAACAAATTTACATATTCTAATTTACATGTCTCTCTCTATATATATAAATTTTACTTTTATTCAACAAAAGGAAAATTAACAAATTTGTTTTTACATGTGTTATTGGTCATTTAAATGTAGCACATATTAATTTATTTTTTAATAATTTAGTATGGATAATAATACTAATTAAAAAGACCATTGAAGTTTAAAATAGTAATATAATTTATTTAACATTAGTTTAGTTGGATAAAATTATATTTGTCAATGTAATATAATGTTTTCATTCGTTAAATCAAAACACAAAATATTAATGAACTTATAAGAATAAATTTTTGAATACTTATGTTTTAACCTATGAATTTTAACGCATCGTACGATGGAGCGTCTTGCATCCTTTGATGTGTTACTATACCTATGTTTTATTCTAACAATTTTAACTCATGTAATCATAAGTGAAAATAGAATATTTTGAGAAAAATTGCTTATACGATTTAACTTTTCAATTACTTTTAATGAGAATATTTTCATTTATTAATTTTAACTCATTTAAAATTAATTTCCATGATGTAAAATTAACTTACGAGATTACGGCATATAAAAAATAATATTTTCAACAATGTTTGGTTTCTAAATATTTTTGTGGATTTCTGTTTTTTTAGTTAATTATGTTTTGTTAATTGTTAATTATTTTTAATACTAACTAGGATATAGATTTGATATGCCATAAATATTATTTTGATATGAAAATGTTATCACTTAAAATGAAGTGTGTAGAATTTAGATGAGTTTATTATGATGACATAGATAGTTGAACTGAATTACAAAATTGAATGTGTAAGTTAAGAAATTGTTTTTTTTTTCCTTTTTTAGATACTTAATTAAATATAGAATAAAGGTCGGTTACTATTTAAAATTCAAATATCACTGATAAGATTGAGTATGTATAATTGAAATAGAATACATAAGACTGAAATTTTATTTAAAACAATAATTATTAAATTAAATATAAAGAAAAATATATTGATTACCATACAAAATTCAAATATTATCTATAAAAATTTATTTTTGTATCTTACACCCGCCTAAATAGGCGGGTCTTATCTAGTTTCTTATGTAATTCAAACAAAGTATATAATTTAATTTATACAAAATATTAATGTCCGTGCTGTATAGCACGGGTTATGATCTAGTTTTGTTTTAAATTAACATACAAACTTATACCAGAACATTTAAAAATAAAAAATCAATTCAATTGTAAGTAACTTTTTCCCTAATCTAATTCCATTTTGTTGGAATGAGACCTTGAGAAAACTATGATTTAAAAAAAAAATTGAAATGACCAACAACAGAAAAAATCTTTAAAAGACTAATTTATTCTTAGTGTAATCATGTTTCGTCCCTTTAAGAATCTCACTGTCTTATGCGTCAGACCAGAAAAGAACTTCGTCAATGTTACTGAAAGTTTTCACAGATCCATCGTCTCCATGAGATCTCTGTGAATAACATTACTTCTCTTTCTCAAACTCAGACTCTCAATAACACAAAAACCCAGATCTTTCTCTCTCTTCACCACAAAAAAAAATCGAAACTTTATTTTTGCTTGATGAAGAGCAAAATCCACCACCAGCCCAATGGTAGCAACAATGGTGTTGTTTCAAGTAACGATAATGGCTGCCGAAGTGAGTCTCCAAGCCCACCTTTATCTCCAAACCGCCGTGTCCTCCGTCGTCAACGGCGGCAAACTTTACTCAGAGCTTCTTCTTTCTCTCTCCGGAGAAATCTTCGTTACTTGCTTCTCCTTCCTATGATTTACGCTTCTGGGCTTCTCATGTGTGTTGGTCCTTTCTCTGGTCTTGTCGGATGGGTTTATGTTCCCGGTTCTGTTTATCGGAGCCCCGAGATTTACCGGAAACTTAAAGATGACATTTTCTCCGACAATTCAACCGCCCTTGAGGTTCGTTGCCTTCTCTTCTTCCTCAGTTTTGTAGTAAAGTTTCCATTGTTATGTCAATTGTTTAAGCTTCTTGATGTTTGGTTTCAGTTGTCTTCTGTCTGGAAATTCAAAAGAAGACCAAAGATGCCAAAACCTTGTCCTAATTCAACAGTTTCATCACATTTTGGTCTGAACAGAGGTAAGATTGTGTCTGATACTGAACTATTTGAATTCTATGGCTTCCCAGTTTCTTGGATTGTTCATATGATTTTAGGTATTAATGTGTTTGATGAAATATTTTCAGAATCATCTGCTCTTGCTCCTAGTAGTGGTTACTTAATCGTGGAAGCAAATGGCGGTCTTAATCAGCAGCGTTCTGCGGTATCATCATCTTGTTCCCTTATTGATTTATTTGCTTAAAGCAATATAAGTCAAAACATATCCTAAAGTTTTTTTGTATTGCTTCAGATTTGCAATGCTGTGGCTGTAGCCGGGCTTCTTAACGCAGTTTTAGTCATACCGCGGTTTGAGTTTCACGCTATTTGGAAGGATTCAAGGTAAGAAGCCATTAAAATTTTCATTACCTTTTCAAGTCTTGTTAAGATATTGGACTAAGAAAATGCATATTTGTGGCAGCAACTTTGGTGATATCTATGACGAAGATCACTTCATATCAAGCCTTGAAGGTTATGTGAAAATAGTGAGAGATGTTCCTGATGAGATAATGACTCGTTTTAGTTACAATGTTTCAAGTATTCCTACTATTCGTGTTCAAGCTTGGGCTACTGTGAACTACTATAACGGGGAAGTTTATCCGGTTTTAAAGGAACATGGGTAGGTAGACTTTAATCTTTAAGCTTCTTTACTTGGCTTAGCTCTTATATCTCTCAAGGCAGTGTTATTGTTTTATTCGATTCAGGGTTATTCGGATAACTCCTTTCGCAAATAGATTGGCGATGAGTGTTCCACCGTATATACAACTTTTGAGGTGCATAGCTAATTACAAAGCATTGAAGTTTTCTTCACCTATATCAACACTAGCTGAGAAGTTAGTCGATCGGATGGTTGAGAAAAGCTCGGCGACCGGAGGAAAGTATGTCTCGGTCCACCTTCGATTTGAGGAGGTAAGTTTTTGTCTTTGATTTACAGAATCACTTTGCTTTAGTGATAGTTTAGTATTAGTATGCTTTAGAGAGACAAGATAAATAAAAAGCCTTGGTTTTTTAGGACATGGTGGCATTCTCATGTTGTCTCTACGAAGGTGGAAGAGCTGAGAAATCTGAAATGGATGTGATTAGACAGAAAAGTTGGAAAGGAAAGTTCAAACGAAGAGATCGTGTCATTAGGCCCGACCTTAACCGAGTTAACGGAAAATGTCCCCTTACCCCATTAGAGGTAAATTCATTGATCTAATTCACATTTCAGTATGTTATTGAGCTTTGTTTTCTAATTGATGTTCTCACGTTACCATAGGTCGGTATGATGCTCCGTGGTATGGGATTTGATAACAACACTTCGATATATTTGGCCTCGGGAAGAATCTACCAACCTGAGAAACATTTGGCTCCTCTTCAAGAAATGTTTCCTCGTCTCTACACAAAAGAGTCTCTTGCAACTCCAGAGGAGCTTGCCCCATTTCAGGTTTTTACTTTGACTTCATTAGTCTAAGCAAATCTGTTTGGTGTCAAAGTCTTATATTTTCTTGTTGCTCTGATTATTTAGGGATATTCCTCCAGAATGGCTGCTTTGGACTACACAGTGAGTTTGCTAAGTGAAGTCTTTGTGACAACTCAAGGTGGAAACTTTCCTCATTTTTTGATGGGCCATCGAAGATTCCTCTTCGGTGGACATGCAAAAACTGTCATACCCGACAAACCCAAACTCGTTCTCCTTCTTCAGGACATGGAAATGAGGTACTATACATCTTCATTTCCTCGTCTCGACTTGATATAGTTGACATGAAAGAACTAAAGCTCCCATGCACACAAGAGAGACATATATTGAGCAGTTTTAACACTTTTTATGACTAAGAGTTTGTACAAATATTTCCTTTGAATCTTGAATTAGGTGGGAAGTTTTCAAAAAGGAGATGAAACTGATGCTAGGGGAAAGCGATAGAAAGGGAGTGATGGTACCGAGAGTCAGGAAGATCAACCGGAAAACTTCGATTTACACATACCCGTTACCCGAATGCGAATGCATCTTCCATTTGTCTTCCAATTTTTCAAACACCGGAAACATTTTGAGCCTTGGAGCTCTTCATCCATCTTCCAACCTCATAAGTTCTGCAAGACTATAGTCCCTGAGTCATTTTGACCCTTACACTGAAGCTCTGAGCCAAGTCCTGAATGTTTTTTTGCTCTTGACGGAAGCGAGGAATCAGATATTCTTACGAGGAGATTGAGTTCACATAAGTGTAAGAACTCTCTAGGATTGAAAGCTGTGTTGCTTGCTACTTCTGGTTAGGAGTTAGGACAGTCACAAAAACAGGGGTGTGATTTTCTGTACTTATGTTGTTATCTTTTTTGTGCATTACTTACGTTGTCACTCAAATTGTTCAAGTGTATAGAAATTTTACATCGTTCTGGTGGGATTTTTTTTGAAAAAAATTCATTGTAATATTCCCTACCTTCGGTTCCAGTAGTTTTTACATTCAATCGATCTCCCTTCTGCAAATGTAGTCCTGGGGGTTCGGTTAACCAATCGGTTATCGGTTCTATTCGATTTTGGTTATTTTGGGTTTAGATTTTTATATCCATTTCGGTTCGGTTTGGTCCGGTTCCGGTCTTTCGGTTTTAAAATTAGTATCCATTCGGGTATTATGCTTCGGGTATTTTTGGATATTTCGGTTATTTTTGAGTATTTTCAGATATTTTTGGATATTTTCTGTTATTTTCGAGTAGTTTTAGTATTTTATATATATATTCAAGTATTTTGGATTATTTGGTCTATAAATAGGTAATATTTTAAAATATATAATTGTATTTCGGATATTTTCAAGTACTCAAAATATTTCGGATCAGTATCGATTCGTTTTTGTTTTTTTTGGTTATAGAATTTAGTATCCATTTAACTATTTTTAAATTTTCGGTTTGGTTTAATTCTATTCAATTTGTTTTACTTCAATTATGGTTTGGTGTATTTGGTTTGGTTTATTTGACCAGGCCTACGCAAATATGTTTTCTTTCGTCTTTCGAAGTCACATGTGAATCGATGCAATTTTCTACACCTAACGGCTACTAACAAAGAATAAGGTAAAAGAACTTTAGTTTGTGAAACCTATGATTTTACTTGCCGTATCTTGGTTCTTCATCATTCTTTACTTTGGTAATTATAGTACGTACTTTAAAAAGTTGAAAATCTATCTAGCATATGGTTTTCTCAAGTAAAAACATTTTATGAAATAGGATTTGATGGAGTTTGTATGTAATGTTGGTTTGTAAATCATAGTCTTTCATTGATTTAACTATTTATATCACTTTCAAGTTGTATCGTTCCCACATTCAAATCGGAGTCACACCCATATCCGAGTGCCATTCAAAGCCTAATTCTTAGCTTTGTTGTCTTTGAAAGCTTCTTGATGTTTGGTTTCAGTTGTCTTCTGTCTGGAAATTCAAAAGAAGACCAAAGATGCCAAAACCTTGTCCTAATTCAACAGTTTCATCACATTTTGGTCTGAACAGAGGTAAGATTGTGTCTGATACTGAACTATTTGAATTCTATGGCTTCCCAGTTTCTTGGATTGTTCATATGATTTTAGGTATTAATGTGTTTGATGAAATATTTTCAGAATCATCTGCTCTTGCTCCTAGTAGTGGTTACTTAATCGTGGAAGCAAATGGCGGTCTTAATCAGCAGCGTTCTGCGGTATCATCATCTTGTTCCCTTATTGATTTATTTGCTTAAAGCAATATAAGTCAAAACATATCCTAAAGTTTTTTTGTATTGCTTCAGATTTGCAATGCTGTGGCTGTAGCCGGGCTTCTTAACGCAGTTTTAGTCATACCGCGGTTTGAGTTTCACGCTATTTGGAAGGATTCAAGGTAAGAAGCCATTAAAATTTTCATTACCTTTTCAAGTCTTGTTAAGATATTGGACTAAGAAAATGCATATTTGTGGCAGCAACTTTGGTGATATCTATGACGAAGATCACTTCATATCAAGCCTTGAAGGTTATGTGAAAATAGTGAGAGATGTTCCTGATGAGATAATGACTCGTTTTAGTTACAATGTTTCAAGTATTCCTACTATTCGTGTTCAAGCTTGGGCTACTGTGAACTACTATAACGGGGAAGTTTATCCGGTTTTAAAGGAACATGGGTAGGTAGACTTTAATCTTTAAGCTTCTTTACTTGGCTTAGCTCTTATATCTCTCAAGGCAGTGTTATTGTTTTATTCGATTCAGGGTTATTCGGATAACTCCTTTCGCAAATAGATTGGCGATGAGTGTTCCACCGTATATACAACTTTTGAGGTGCATAGCTAATTACAAAGCATTGAAGTTTTCTTCACCTATATCAACACTAGCTGAGAAGTTAGTCGATCGGATGGTTGAGAAAAGCTCGGCGACCGGAGGAAAGTATGTCTCGGTCCACCTTCGATTTGAGGAGGTAAGTTTTTGTCTTTGATTTACAGAATCACTTTGCTTTAGTGATAGTTTAGTATTAGTATGCTTTAGAGAGACAAGATAAATAAAAAGCCTTGGTTTTTTAGGACATGGTGGCATTCTCATGTTGTCTCTACGAAGGTGGAAGAGCTGAGAAATCTGAAATGGATGTGATTAGACAGAAAAGTTGGAAAGGAAAGTTCAAACGAAGAGATCGTGTCATTAGGCCCGACCTTAACCGAGTTAACGGAAAATGTCCCCTTACCCCATTAGAGGTAAATTCATTGATCTAATTCACATTTCAGTATGTTATTGAGCTTTGTTTTCTAATTGATGTTCTCACGTTACCATAGGTCGGTATGATGCTCCGTGGTATGGGATTTGATAACAACACTTCGATATATTTGGCCTCGGGAAGAATCTACCAACCTGAGAAACATTTGGCTCCTCTTCAAGAAATGTTTCCTCGTCTCTACACAAAAGAGTCTCTTGCAACTCCAGAGGAGCTTGCCCCATTTCAGGTTTTTACTTTGACTTCATTAGTCTAAGCAAATCTGTTTGGTGTCAAAGTCTTATATTTTCTTGTTGCTCTGATTATTTAGGGATATTCCTCCAGAATGGCTGCTTTGGACTACACAGTGAGTTTGCTAAGTGAAGTCTTTGTGACAACTCAAGGTGGAAACTTTCCTCATTTTTTGATGGGCCATCGAAGATTCCTCTTCGGTGGACATGCAAAAACTGTCATACCCGACAAACCCAAACTCGTTCTCCTTCTTCAGGACATGGAAATGAGGTACTATACATCTTCATTTCCTCGTCTCGACTTGATATAGTTGACATGAAAGAACTAAAGCTCCCATGCACACAAGAGAGACATATATTGAGCAGTTTTAACACTTTTTATGACTAAGAGTTTGTACAAATATTTCCTTTGAATCTTGAATTAGGTGGGAAGTTTTCAAAAAGGAGATGAAACTGATGCTAGGGGAAAGCGATAGAAAGGGAGTGATGGTACCGAGAGTCAGGAAGATCAACCGGAAAACTTCGATTTACACATACCCGTTACCCGAATGCGAATGCATCTTCCATTTGTCTTCCAATTTTTCAAACACCGGAAACATTTTGAGCCTTGGAGCTCTTCATCCATCTTCCAACCTCATAAGTTCTGCAAGACTATAGTCCCTGAGTCATTTTGACCCTTACACTGAAGCTCTGAGCCAAGTCCTGAATGTTTTTTTGCTCTTGACGGAAGCGAGGAATCAGATATTCTTACGAGGAGATTGAGTTCACATAAGTGTAAGAACTCTCTAGGATTGAAAGCTGTGTTGCTTGCTACTTCTGGTTAGGAGTTAGGACAGTCACAAAAACAGGGGTGTGATTTTCTGTACTTATGTTGTTATCTTTTTTGTGCATTACTTACGTTGTCACTCAAATTGTTCAAGTGTATAGAAATTTTACATCGTTCTGGTGGGATTTTTTTTGAAAAAAATTCATTGTAATATTCCCTACCTTCGGTTCCAGTAGTTTTTACATTCAATCGATCTCCCTTCTGCAAATGTAGTCCTGGGGGTTCGGTTAACCAATCGGTTATCGGTTCTATTCGATTTTGGTTATTTTGGGTTTAGATTTTTATATCCATTTCGGTTCGGTTTGGTCCGGTTCCGGTCTTTCGGTTTTAAAATTAGTATCCATTCGGGTATTATGCTTCGGGTATTTTTGGATATTTCGGTTATTTTTGAGTATTTTCAGATATTTTTGGATATTTTCTGTTATTTTCGAGTAGTTTTAGTATTTTATATATATATTCAAGTATTTTGGATTATTTGGTCTATAAATAGGTAATATTTTAAAATATATAATTGTATTTCGGATATTTTCAAGTACTCAAAATATTTCGGATCAGTATCGATTCGTTTTTGTTTTTTTTGGTTATAGAATTTAGTATCCATTTAACTATTTTTAAATTTTCGGTTTGGTTTAATTCTATTCAATTTGTTTTACTTCAATTATGGTTTGGTGTATTTGGTTTGGTTTATTTGACCAGGCCTACGCAAATATGTTTTCTTTCGTCTTTCGAAGTCACATGTGAATCGATGCAATTTTCTACACCTAACGGCTACTAACAAAGAATAAGGTAAAAGAACTTTAGTTTGTGAAACCTATGATTTTACTTGCCGTATCTTGGTTCTTCATCATTCTTTACTTTGGTAATTATAGTACGTACTTTAAAAAGTTGAAAATCTATCTAGCATATGGTTTTCTCAAGTAAAAACATTTTATGAAATAGGATTTGATGGAGTTTGTATGTAATGTTGGTTTGTAAATCATAGTCTTTCATTGATTTAACTATTTATATCACTTTCAAGTTGTATCGTTCCCACATTCAAATCGGAGTCACACCCATATCCGAGTGCCATTCAAAGCCTAATTCTTAGCTTTGTTGTCTTTGAGAATTCATTGCCTAGATAATGTGCTGAATAAATTAGAAAAGTAGTTTGGTAGTTGACATAATAGTTTCTCTAATTTTTATGAGGCTGAAAAAAATCTGAAAATTACATGAATTTATGTATATTAAATTATTGAATTGGTCATATTTAAACTGTTAGCAAGTTTGGATGAATTTTTATTCCAAGTATCAATGATTTATTAGCCGACATTAAAAAAAAAAGTCAACAACACAATGAATCTGTAGTTACAATTTTGTAGTATTTATTTTTGAATTCAAACATATTTTGAAAATAAATCAATGCTAAGTTCTGGGCGTTCGGTTATCCATTCGATTTTGGTTTGTATCCATTCGGATATCGATTTTTTGGTTTTAAAGTTTAGTATCCATTCGGTTATCGATTTTTTGGTTCTAAAGTTTAGTATCCATTCGATTATTTTGAAAGTTCGGTTCAGTTCCGGATTTTTTTTGTTTTAAAATTTAGTATCTATTCGATTATTTTGCTTTGAATATTTTTGGATATTTCAGTTATTTTGGATATTTTAGATATTTTTCGGTCTTCTTTGGATATTTTCAGATATTTTTTTGTGTTCCAGTATTTTTACTATTTTATATATATATATATATATCAAGTATTTTTAATTATTTAATCTAGAAATAACTAATACTTTGAAAATATATTTATATTTAGGATATTTTCGGTTACTCAAAATATGTCGATTCAATACCGATTCAGTTTTGGTTCTTTTGATTATAGAATCTAGTATCCATTCGATTATTTTTCAATTTTCACTTTGATTCGATTCGGTACATTTAGTTTGGTTTATTTGTCCAGTAGCTTCAAGTCTTCAACTATATTGGGCTTGGATCCGATAATATAATCTATACTATTAAGAGAGAATGAGAGACAATAAAATTACAAGCCGTTTAATAAAAACATGTTACAAGAAATAGGAAAAAAAAATAAAGGATAAAACCGTCATTATCTGTGCTCTTCGCAGCCGACTTGAGTCGCGCCCGTAACTGACCTGTTAAACAGACGCGGAGATCCTGTTTCTATCTAATGGGGCTCGATTCTATTTCTTATTTGGCGTTTTGATCACAGTTGGCCCATTTGCACGTCAGTAACCACTCTTTCTTAACATTTCTTGCTCAATATTTTGCCTCCTTTCCAAGATATTCACTGTTTCTTGAAGATATCTGCAAATCACAACCAATTAAGGAAGATTCCTATATTCTATTGAGATAGTATATTTAGTTATGATTTCATGTATAAAAAAATCCGGTGTTGCTCTAGGGTTTAAGAACCAAATCCTAACCGTATAAATACTCAAGCAATATCATCAATTCTAAAGCATCACTTTTCTTTCTCATCTATACACATAATCAATGACATTACCGTTAGGTTTAACGTATCTTAGTGATGTCAAGCCTTTCAAAACGAATAGGCGTGTCCGAGTCAAGATTCTTCATCTGTGGAGGCAAACCATGGATGCATCAGGAGAAACGTTAGATATCATTATATGTGATGAAAATGTATGAGAGAATGTGTTGTGGTCGAATTCCCCCACAAGCAAGACCGAGCCAAACAGTCTAAGAGTAACAATCACCTCATGGTTAAACATATGATTGGCCTCTAGCCTAGAAGAAAGCACCTCGGGACTTTATTCAATCAACCGTCTCGGAGAGAGTTCGTAAAATGGCTCGGGTGTTAATCCTATAAACACAGTCCGAGCCAATCGTGAGAACGCTGCGGAAAACAACTATATCGCCTCGGGAGACAGCCAACTGAGCTTAATGGACAGTCATCAAGCGCGCCCCGAACCGGTACATACCGTTTGCCTGAAGCCACCTCTCAAACGACCACCGAGCCGTGAAAAGAGCCGAGGCAAAGACTTGTAAAAACCATTCATTCTCAATGGATCATTTCCGGTAAAATAGGATCTTTTATGGGACTTTCGGAAATGATAAAGTAGAATCTTTGAAGATAATGTCGAATCAGGAAATCTTCCCAAAGCCTCTGAAGAATAAGGAAAATATCTTTAGGACGATTATCCTCTAGAACCGACTTAAAGATAAATGGAAATCTTCCAAGAATATCGATAGAGATGCGGTTTAAGGATCCTATATAAAGCGCCTCAAGGACTTCTCAAAGGAGACAATTAAATACTCAAAAAGACACAATTTTATACCCAAAGAAACCTACGAATGGCTTGATCCCTTCACAGGGTACGTAGGCAATCCATCACGGATGCAACTATACCTTCTAATACCCTAATTCTTTCTTTGTTCTTGAGCAAAACCCTAATGTATTTCATAAGAGACTAGAACCTCTTTTGTAATAGAGTCTTGGATGGAATATCTAATGAAGAGAAATTACTAGATTTGTTTTCCTCCTTAAACAAATATATTGTGTGAATCCTTGATTCAACAATTGGCGCCGTCTGTGGGGACGAAAAAGAACTCTCTTCGCATATCATTCATCCAAGTATTCGATGTACGCTCATCAAGCCCCGACAATCAGATCCGTCTACTTGTGGGGAGGCCACCTGTCAAGGTTCAATGAACCAGGTGACGTATAACCTGTCCACGGATTGCCCCGGAGATCAGAGTTCCAGGGAATCTAACTGTAGCTCGATCGGATATCTCTGCTCAGAGTTATCGCCGTTTTTCTGAAGTCGATGCTGTCTGTTTCTTCACAGATCTGTATGAATAGACCAGTCTGCCTCGGGACCGATTTCCCGTCAAACGTACTATGAACCAGGTGACTTATAACCTGTTCACGGATTGCCCCGGATATCAGCTTTCTAGGGAGTCTAACGGTAGCTCAATCGGATATCTTCTCTCAGAGTTATCGCCTTTTTTCTGAAGTCGATGTTGTCTGTTTCTTTACAGATCCGTCGGAATAGACCAGTCTGCCTCGGGACCGATTTCCCAACCAGTCACAATGAATCTCGCAACTAGTAATATGTTCACGGATTGCCCCAGATATTAGCTTTCCATAGAATCGAACCACGTCTCAATCAGAGACCTCTTATGAGAGTTATCTCCGGTTTCTGTGTCAGATGTAGTCTGTTAAACTACAATCCGTCTGTATAGTCCAGCTCGCCTCGGGGCCGATTTCCCGACATATCACAGAAAATCTCATGAGGCGTAATATATCAACGGATCGCCCACAGAGTCATATTTTTGGAAAAGTCGACCTTGCCTTAATCTAAGATATAGGCTGAGAGATATAAACGTTTATCTCAAGCAAGTGCAGTCTGTCACAAGACCCAACTCTATAAAACCAGTCAGCTTCAGGATCGTTTTCCTGGAAACTCCTGATGAAATAAGCTACGATATACTTATCTACAGATTTCTCCAAGATTCAGATTTCCAAAGAAGCCTACCTCGTCTCGATCCGACCTGTCTACTAGGAGTTATCATCGCTTCTCTTCCTCGGATGCAATCTTTTTGTCAAAATCGCCGCTGTCAGAACAACCAACTTTAAAACGAAATTCCTGGTGATCTAGAAAGCATAACGAGGTGTTTTACCTATCAATCTGAAGATAAGAGGCTTGTCCTTCCAACACAATCAACCTCACCAATATCGGAGCTGTGTACTAAGCGTTAGCACTGTTTCCACGCAACATATGACATCTCTAAAAATCGCAGACTCGAACTGCGAGAACAATTGGGGTAGAAGATAGATTCCCAGCGATTAAAAACACATCAAGAGCCCATCTACATATCGTTCTGAAGCTAAGAGACTTATCTTGCCATAAAGATGTACTTTGCCTAATTCTATGCTGTTTTCCGGGAGTTATAGGCGTTTCTCTCAAGCATGTGTATTTATCAGACCACATATCCGCCAGCTTTCAGATCGATTTCCCGGCTTATCATTATGAAGCTACAAGGCTTATCTTTCTAAAGAACCCGACTTTGCCTCTTTTGTTGCAGTCTAGTAAGAATTCTCACTGTTTTTCCGCGACGAGCGCATCCTGGCCGAAACCATAGAGCGGAGTTCCACTGTTATCAGATCAGCCGCTTTTGAGATGGATTTCTTGTCGATCTGGAAAGATATGAGAATCAACCTTCACATCATCCTGAAACCCCAAGGCTTATATTTCTATAGAGACCAATCTCGTCTCTATTGTTGAACTCCTTTTAGGTTGGGAAACCTATTACATCATCATTGCTACCATGCTTCGATCGCGTCATTGTTATTCTCACTTTAGATCACCAGCTCAGAGTTCAACACTATCAACTCAAGAGTTCACCACACTAGACGGGTCGTCAAATGCACTTAAGATCAAGAAGTTATTCATCTTGCTTCCTGTCCAAGAACCAACTGAAACAGTCTTTAATCCATGCAAAGTCTGAAACAGGATTCGGTGTGCAGCTACAGCTTTTGCGAGACATTTTCCCGACGCATCAGAAAGAGTTAAGAAATCAGGAAACAATGACTCTGTCGGAGCAACTTCAGAGGATAATGGAAGATACATACGACGTCCGATCTAGCTAGAACTTTATAGAGTGATTGTTGACGCTTCTAGATAATGATTTACCGGTGGGATCAAGAAATCAAGGATGCATAATAAAGTTATCAATGCATCTCCGAATCAGCCAAAAGAAGAAAAAATCACCTTGTCACAACAACTTCATGAAAACGTGGAAGCTTTATACAATATCCGATCTGACTAAAATTTGGAGAAAACCTTCACGGAATTAGCAGCTAGATACTCAATGGTGGGATCGAAAACTTAACGGTTGAAACGATAGTTATCAGTTCTTATACGAATCATCAAAAGAGGTACATTACACCAATAAGTGGCAATGGAACATCACTACCAATCGCTCAAGGATTCCAATCATTTATCAATGAAGCGATCTCCAATTCCGTCTCCGCCTCATAAAAGATAAGTTCAACTACTTTCTTACATATTAATTAAGCTTGATTGACATACTCGCTTATATCGAAAGCTTTTATCTTTGTTTCTCTCTTTCTAACGCAAAGTAGAGGCCTCCTCTAACTCGCAACATCTCAAATGTAGATTTCCATACAACGACATTTACAATCTCGAAGATTTAGATCGTTCATGTCATAGATGTCATCATCTCTATCTCCACACAGCTAAGATAAGTGTTATCGATTGTAATCTAACAAGCACAACTCAATCATATATATGCATTCTCTGTTATATTTTTTGCATAAACTTGCAAAAAGACTCGTCTATCGAGTAAAAAGACTCGTCTACCGAGCAAAAAGTCTCCTCTACCGAGCAAAAAAAAAAAAAAAAGAAACTCTTCCATCGAGTAAAAAAAGTGCTCCGGCCTCTTGATCATAACTTGAACTACGGGTTGGTTTGATCCCTGAAAAGGGTACGTAAGCAGCTTGTATCCAGACGAGTTCAGCTAGCCCACACAAAATTAAAAAAAAAAAGAGGGGAGGAGTGGGGTCCGTATATCCATACTCCCACTTCAATTTTAAACTCTCGCTTCGGGTTAAATTTGAACTTCATTTTTCTACTTCGATTTTTTTTGGAATTCGATTTCTAAATTTTTTTACTTTGAAATATTTTAACGGGCGACGGCCTATTATTTTCAAAGTTTCATTTACACCGCTTCGGTTACAGTGCGCTATATAAATATTCAAGATAAGAATCTGCTCGGATGTTTTTCTGAGCAGGCTATGAATTCTATCTTCTGAACCCTGGTAAAAGACTGAATCAGACCGGGTCGCAACCGTGGGTATTCAAGTCTATAAAAGTCCAATAACTCTAAACACACTGGTACCAAGCTAACCACCTCGGGCATGAAAGACAAAGCTTCGCCCGAAAATGCTCCAATACATTCTCTCCTACAAAACCCAGTCCTTACTGGTATCGAGCCGATTACCTCGGAAGCCAAAACCTAGTTCTAACTTTACACTGGTACCTCTTAAACGACCACCGAGCCGTGAAAATACCCGAGGCAAAGACTTGTAAAAACCATTCATTCTCAAAGGATAATTTCCGGTAAAATAGGATCTTTTATGGGACTTTCGGAAATGATAAAGGAGAATCTTTGAAGATAATGTCGAATCAGGAAATCTTCCCAAAGCCTCTGAAGAATAAGGAAAATATCCTTAGGACGATTATCCTCTAGAACTAACTTAAAGATAAATGGAAGTCTTCCAAGAATATCGCTAGAGATGCGGTTTAAGGATCCTATATAAAGCGCCTCAAGGACTTCTCAAAGGAGACAATTAAATACTCAGAAAGACACAATTTTATACCCAAAGAGAACTACAAATGGCTTGATCCCTTCACAGGGTACGTAGGCAATCCATCACGTATGCAACTATACCTTCTAAAACCCTAATTCTTTCTCTGTTCTTGAGCAAAACCCTAATGTATTTTATAAGAGATTAGAACCTCTTTTGTAATAGAGTCTTGGATGGAATACCTAATGAAGAGAAATTACTAGATTTGTTTTCCTCCTTTAAACAAATCTTTGTGTGAATCCTTGATTAAACAGAATGCTATTGATTAAATATATGAATCTATATATATTTCGGTTTGAAATATATAACAAGTTCTTATGTGTTTTTGTTTACTTGGTTTTGATATAGGGATCTAAGATGCATTGTTCCATTAGAAAGCATTATATTGGCAAGTTTTACTGGTCACTAAAGATCGGTGATTGGAAGATCATTGATACCTTCACTTTGAGTCCTTCGTTTGACAAGTACAAGATATCGAGTTTGAGCTATCGAATGGGTTT
Source organism: Arabidopsis thaliana (assembly GCF_000001735.4). NCBI lineage: Eukaryota > Viridiplantae > Streptophyta > Magnoliopsida > Brassicales > Brassicaceae > Arabidopsis > Arabidopsis thaliana. The sequence goes on along the minus strand of NC_003070.9, from coordinate 14,281,891 downwards.
TAACCACAACACATATGTGATTAAATGTGATCATGTATCGGATAGTGTTTTTCTGGATCTAGCAGATTTTGAATGGGTTAAGTGATAACACTGTATTTTACTCATTTTAGACATGTATTTATCATCATTTAGCTTAGTGATCACTCATTGTTTCATATCAGTTTGCATCACATTTAGCTTATTTTGCACACTTAGGATCATCTTGCATACATATTGCATGTTTTGGTGTATTTTCAGGTGCATAAGGAGTTTACAAGGATTCTACTCGACCCTCTACTCTATCCAACCAAGAGGGAAGCAGCAGAGCATTCTACTCGACCAGTTCACTCGATCAAGGCAGCCATAGAGGAAGCAACAATTCACTCGACCCACTTACTCGATCAAGGCAGCCTCAGAGGAAGTAGCAGATCGATCTACTCGTCCCTCCTACTCGATCCTCTACTCGATCACGGGCGACCAACTCTACAAGACTTGTTGATCTATCAAAGCGTCTTCAGATCCTCCTCATTCCCCACTCAACCAGACATCTGAGCATACAGATAGGAGAGGAAAATGCATCTACTCGACCAATTGATCACTCGGAGCATAAACACAAAGGCTCAGACTTTGCAGCACCCTCTTTACTCGATCCCCAAGGTCGAACACTCGCCCAAACCGCCTCAAGTCTCTTGTCTTCTAGTGAATCTAGGGTTTCCAACATTTTACTATAAATATATCACTTTGGGATTTGTCCAAAGGATCTAGCTTTTATCAATTAGTTTTTCTTTGTGTTCTTGAATCTTCAAAACTTAATTACTCTTAATATATTTCATTTTTGCATTTAGTTCTTTAAATAAAGTTGTTTAGCTTGTTTAGATCTACATTTTGGTATGATTTCAGTAATTTCTGGGTTTGTGTTATTAGTTATGTTGCTTGAGTAGTGATTAGGGTTCTTGAGGATGGATTAGATTAGGGTAATCTCTAGGTTAGTCAGGTGGTTAAGATTAGGTTAGATCCCTTCTGAATTCGTTGGCCCCTATGCGGTTTTCGCTGGCTACTGTGGAAATTTGACCATAGGTATCCAGCGTTCAAAAGACGTTCAAATGGATGCCTGATCTACGAATTCCAGAGATTTGTAGGCTATAGACCAAGATATTGGCTAGTCTGCTTATTGGCTTTGGTAGATTGTTGCTTAAACCTTGCTCTGCTATGTTTCATTAACGAGAGTTGAGATTAGGAAGTGGTAGAGTTATGGGAGTCTCTGTCACGAGAGTGGATTGACCCAGTTTTTGAATCTATCGTCTAGGGTTTCTGCCTTTTACCTGTTAGCCACCTGATGAACCCTAGAGTTGCCCTTATCAATGAATACATCCTTAGGACTTCTATTCTTCTTAGATTTATTTGTATTCACCCCCTGATTGCACTTTATTTACCTGTTATTTGTGTCACCTGTTGATTGCATTTAGTTCTGCCTATTGGTTCTACTCGACCCAATGATCGAGTAGGGCTTTTAAGTTCTTATTTTTGTTGTTTGAATCCTGACCTAGGATTGTTACTAGAAACCAACCATCTCTATAATCTGCCTTGACTTAGTTGCTTCTGTACACATCTTGATTGCTAGCACTAACAGTGGACTGGATTGACACCCCCTATAGCTGCATCAACTTGTTAGTGTTTAAGGAGAATTGAACTGAACCTCACTCCAGAAAAATAAGTAGGCCTAAAAAACCTATTTATCATTAAGACCGAAAGTTATGATGAGAATGTTCTAATTGGTACGTATTTTCTAAATTTTCTATCATTAGTTTAACTCAAACCAGGGAGTGTTATGGATTTTAATATTAACAAAGTATTCTTTACAATGGCAGACATATTAGGTCAAGTGGTGAATGTGAGAAAAGTGGATGACATTATGGCTCAAAACAAACCAAACAAAAAACTAGAGTTTCAAATAAGAGATGCTAGGCAAGTAGAATATTGTTTTCATATAATTTTTGATTCATAATAACTATATCTTTAAACAAGTAGTATTGAAATTGTTTGTTACTATAATGAAGCAATGAGCGTTTGTCTTGTACTTTGTGGGGTGTGATTGCTGAGAAAGTATTTAGTGGTTTAAAAAATGTAAAGCATGACGAGAAGACAGTGGTTCTGATACGCTATGCTAAAATCAATAATTTTAAAGGTATTCACTCTTCCCTTAACTATGTCTAAAGTAATCAATATTGGATGTATATGTACATGTCTTAGTTAACATATATTGTCTAATTCTGTTATAAAGGTGAGATTAGTATTACAAGTGCTTTTGATGTTTCAGATGTCATAATAAATCCAGTTCATGTTCCTGAGGTTGAACTGTTTGTGAAATCGTAAGTGCAAAATATATTATGACCTTCTTTGTTCTGTTTAAGTTCACATACATGTTAAACAGACAGATGTGGATTTGTAGACTCCCAAGTGATGGTCTTGCTCTCACTATTCAAGATAATTATGTGAACCGTGACATAATTAAGGTGAAATCAGATAATTTGTTTGATTATCCTGCCAAAACAATTGTTGATTTACTTGCTGGGAAAGAGGTAAGTATATTTCCACTAATTTCTAAATTATTGTGTTTAGTTTAAGAACCTATAATTGTGATTGTTTTTGGAATCAGGTAGGGCAATGGAGAATACTTGGTTCCATTTTTGCCATTGATACAGATTGGGGTTGGTTATATTTTGGATGTCCTAAATATAACAGAAAAACTGAGCTGGTTAAAGAATCAACCAGCACTGGTAAGATGGTTAAAACACCTATGAAACCTAAGTTCTGGTGTGATAAATGTTAGGAGAGCATCACTAATGTGGAGGCAAGGTAAGAATGTTTTCTCTAAATCTTTTATTTTCTACAAGATAAAAAAATTGTTTCTATTGGTATACAAAAAAGATAAAGGTTTATAAGTTTATATTAATTAGATATGTACAATACATTTTACTCCAGGTACAAGCTTCATGTTCGTGTAATGGACCAGACAGCTGAAATTAAACTCATGGGGTTTGAAAATAATGCAACCAAGCTTATTGGAAAATCTTCTGAAGAGTTAGTGGATGGATAATATGAAGAGGTTTTAAATATTTATTGTCATTCAATTATTAGCTATATGTCTATGGTAGGATGAAGAGTACTAATGTGAGACATGTCTATAGATTGAGGATCCTACGAACATACCTGATGTCATCACAAATTTGTGTGGAAAGACATTCCATTTTCTGGTCAATGTTGAGAAAGCCAATATTTATGGTGGTAAAGATATTTACAAAGTTATAAAGGTGCATTTGAGAACAGACATAGCCAAAGAAGAATCAGGTTTGCTTGAAAACACTCATTATGATCCATCATCAATTGGGTTTGAGGATCATGTATGATCATATTCTCCTTAAAACAATTCAAACTGCTTATTAAGTGTTTGTATTGATAAAAAAAACTATACTTCTCAATTTTTATTGTATAGGGTCAATTGATGTAGACTAATAGCAGCGAGAATTGTTCTGATGCTACAAACACTGAATTGTCTACTCCTTCATCTAAGTGTGGTTCAGCTGAGTTGTCTGATATGGCTGATCAATCGATTACCACTAAGAAGTTATGCTCTAGGGTTAACTCAGAAAATGGAGATGATGAGATTGGAACCAATGTGATACTAAAAAATGCTGATAAGGTTAAAGTTATTTCAGATGATGTTGGATGTCTACTGATAGAAGGAGTTGTTAAAGAGATTGAGTCACAGACCTGTAAAGCTAAATGATCAACCAAAGTGAAGACATAAAGATACAAGGAATAAAATTAGTTAAGCATCACAGTTTTTTTTTGTTTTGGGTTTAATAAAAGTCTGATTTTTCTGACTTCATTTATCTTTTTCAATAAGCATTAAGACATTTTCAATTTCAAAAACAAAATACATTTACATGTCTTGCTATTTGTTTGAGAGATTTTATATTTGGTTTTCACTATCTTTGTTCTACTATATATTTATACTTTTCATCCTAACTCTATTTTCTTATTGAATAGCAAATAATCGGCTTTGAAATTAAGGAAAACAAATGAAAACATCAAAAGATCTTTGAAATTTAAAAAAAACAAAATTCTTGAATGGGATATTGAATAAATTTGGAAAAGTAAGATGTGTTATATCAAAAATATAATTGTTAAATCTGAATTTTGAAAAATAAACTAATGCAATGGATCTTGAAAACATCAAAAGAAGCTGTCTAAATTAAAAAAAGTAATCATTCATTGGCGAAAATTTGAAAACACATTTCTGTAATAATTATTTTCGAAAAATTAAGAAGTTACAGTTATTGGAAAGATCAATAGATTATCTTCTTAGAAAGAATTACTCAGATAGAACACAATTGTATGTTTATTCCTAAAATAACATACATATTTTTTTTATGACTCACATGTTTTCAGTACTTGTGTAATTACAGTTAACACCCTTGATTAGTTTTAATTAAATATTATTTTTCATTCGTTTTTAACTAAAAATTAAATAAAAAAAAACTGATTATACATGTCATTAACGTAATCCACATCATTACTCATCTGAAACCGTATAACGTTTCGGTTTCATTTCTTTTGGCATTTTACTGTTCATCAGCGGAAAAAAAACGGTCACTTTCTTTCTCTCTCGACGTAACAAACTCTTTACCCTAATTCCTTCGCCGTTTTCTCTTTTCTCGTCTGTTCCAGCCGAAATTCTTCCGCCGGAGTCGCATTTCTGGTATCGTAAAGTCACATCCCTGTCGCAGTCGCATTTGAACTGAACTTCTCTAAGTTCCGGTAAGTATGTTTCCAAACTTTATTTCGAATTTTCCGACAAGAATCCGACAGCTAAGTTCAATCGCAAGTGATTCCCGTCAATGAAATCATTTCCTGATGCTTAACGATGGTTTTAAACGATGCTTAAAGATGGTTTTTAACGTCGTCTTTGATTGACATATCGTGGCCGATTTGTTAGATCTATTTGATTTGATGGCTGAGTTACTGTTTGTTTGACGACTTATTTATGATTTATCAAGTCATTTGGGTCTGAGTTTGTTATATGTTGTGATTGAGTTATAGTTTAACCTTACATCCGTGGATGAGTTTGTGTTATATGACGGCTGAGTTTGTTTATGTTATAGCTGAGTTGCTGCTATGTTATGGCTGAGTTTGGTTTATGTTTTGACTGAGTTGTTGTTATGTTATGGATGCGTTTTGTTTATGTTTTGGCTGAGTTTCTGTTAAGATGGCTGAGTTAGATTTATGTTATGGCTGAGTTATGTTATATGTGGCTGAGATAGATTTATGTTATGACTGAGTTATGTTATCTATGGCTGAGTTAGGTTTGTATGCTTACGGCTGATTTATGGTTTATCAGATGTGTGAAGACCAAGCAAGGGATTACCCTCCAAGACTTTACCCAGAGGGGGATTCTAATCTGGAGGTTAAAGCTATTAATCACAACATAAAGCTCGGAGATTTCCCTGGAATTAAAGAATCAATAGGACAAGATCTATGGGATGAACTGAAAGAGACACCGCTTGGATTAATTGCTAAGCTTGTTGATAGTCATTTTGTATGGTCTGATAAGACTGTACATTATCTACTATGCAGACAGTTGAGAATACTGAAGAAGGAGCTTTGGTGTCTCGTGGCTGGTCAACCCATCCGGTTTGGATTGAACGAATTTTGCCATATCACGGGTTTAAACACAGATCCACTACGTACAGAAAAGATTGAGCCTGAAGCGGACTACAAAGCGTTCTTCAGGGAATTGGGTGTGCCAACCAGTGAAGGTCCTAAGTTAGAAGAACTTAGGCAAAGCTTAGTAATGTGCAGAGCATGGCCTCCTAAAAAGCGTAGATGGTTTGGGTTATTGACTCTTATAGCCATTGGACTTTATGGCTTGCATCCTAACTCTAGGATACCATTTGAGAGTGCCAAAAGAGTCTTTGATGATGAAGCCATGAAGACTTATCCATGGGGTCGGACACCATTTGAAGCCCTTGTTGTTTCTATAAAGTTGCTGAGACCTATTGGCAAGACGTACACCATCAGTGGTATGACTTTCGTGTTGCAGGCTTGGGCATATGATTCAATCATCACCAATACCGAGCAATTTGGGAACGTAGTCAAAGAGGATGAGATTCCGTTGCTTAGATGGGGTGGCAACCGTACCCGTGCAACAATAGAATCGACCATCGCTGAAGATATCAAAGCGCATGGTGGTGAGGTAAGGTTTTGGCTCTGTTATGATAGTTATTGACTTAGTTATGTTCTGTTATGGCTGAGTTATGTTCTGGTTTTTATCAAATATTTATGTTACGACTAAGTTATGTTCTGTTTTTTGTCAAGTATGTTATGTGACGGTTGAGTTATGTTATATGACGGCTGAGTTATGTTATATGACGGCTGAGTTATGTTCTATTTTTGTCAAATATGTTATGTGATGATTGTGTTATGTTCTATTATGGTTGAGTTAAACATACTGATGGGTTTTATTATCACTTGTGTTGTAGCTGCGTGTGCGTAAAATGGTTATGAAAGCTGAGTTAAGCGAACTGTTTCATACTTGGCCAGACAAAGTAGAAGACCCAGCACTCGATCACTTGATCGAAGACATACACGAGGCTAAGCTTGTTAAAGGTTATTAGGATGTGAAGACGAATGAGAAGAAGAAGAAACTGGTTAAAGATAAAGCAGCGAATGTGTCTGAATCTCCCGCAAAGAAGTAGAAAGTATCTCACAGTGAGGGTGTTCAAGCTGGTGGAGGAGATGCACAAAAGAAGAAGAAGAATAAGGAAGTAGCTGTCAAATCTGATGAGGACGAGGACGAGCAGGATGTTCGTGGAGATGTCTCATTCGTGGATGTGGTGTCCAACTTAATCTCTCCCTTAAACTCAAGGTTTGACACCGTTGATAAAAGCATCAGAGAAATCTCCTCCCGTCTAGAGGTGATTGGAGATCAAGTAGAAGAGAGGATTGATGCAAAGTTTGAAAGAAGGTTTGGATCCATTGAGAATGAGGTCAAACAGATGAAAGAGCATTTGAAGGTTCTAGACGGGGTGGGCCTAACTGGCCAAACTGGCATAACTGACTTAGCATTAAACTCTGGCATAGCTGACTTAGCATTAAACCCAAGAGGATCAAGGCCTCCCTAAACCCCAAAAGGTCCACAAAAACCTACAAATAACCAATTTGTTACTAGTCCTCCTCCGGTAAGCTAATTGTTGAGTTATTACTTATTATCTAGTTACGGCTTTCGTCTGAGTTATAACTTTTATTTAGTTATGGCTGAGTTATCTTCATATTATACGGTTGAGTTATAACTTTTATTTAGTTACGGATGAGTTATATTTATACATAGGCCTGAGTTTTCGTTATTTAACGTCTGAGTTTTTTTTACGTTTATGTAGTCGAAAGAAGTTTTAGTTTCGGTGGTAGAGAAGGATGGTGATATTGCTGAGGTTGGGGTTAATAGGAATCTTGATGGAGAATTTGCTAAGACCACTGATGTAAACAATGCTGATATTGATTTCATTGAGAAGTCTCCTGGTTCCCGCCGTTTACGCTCTACGACGACAGCGAGGAGAATTTCCAAAACGAAGACATCACCAAAGAAGAAAGCTACAAGGAGAAAACCTTAAATGAGCTAATCGTAAAAGAGCCAGCCGCCAAAAATAAAAGAGGAAGAAAGGCTACTACAAAGGCTCCTACAAAGGTGCCTCCAAAGGTGCCTCCAAAGGTGACAATAAAAATGCCAAAATCACCTGAGGAAGCCAGGGAAAAAGCTGACGGTGAGAGGGTAGATGATGATGATTCTATTCTTGATATTACTGACCAGTGGGTAGTTGAAGATAAAGATGAGGAGGCAGCATGCTGCCTAAATCTGATGAAGATGAGGAGGAAACCATGAGGCCGCAAAGAGTAAAAGCTGCTGATAACAATGTATTTTACTCATTTTAGGTATATGTTTAGCATCATTTATCTGTGCATTTGCTTATTGTATCATATCATTTTGCACCATTTTAGCTTATTTTGCATACTTAGGCATCTAGGATCATCTTGCATACGCATTGCATGTTTTGGTGTGTTTTCAGGTGCAGAAGGAGTTAAAAAGGATTCTACTCGATCCATTCACTCGATCCAGGCAGCTACAGAGGAGGCTGCAATTCACTAGACCCTCTTACTCGATCAAGGCAGGCTCAAATAAAGCAGCAGATTGATCTACTCGCCCCTCCTACTTGATCCTCTACTCGACCCATTTACTCGACCAAGGGTGACCAACTCTACAAGACTTGTTGAGCTATCAAAGCGTCTTCGGATCCTCCTCATTCTCCACTCAACCAGACATCTGAGCATACAGATAGGAGAGGAAGAAACATCTACTCGACCAATTGATCACTCGGAGCATAGACACAAACGCGCACACTTTGCAACACCCTCTTTATTCGATCTCCAAGATCGAGCATCAGCCCAAACCGCCTCAAGTCTCTTGTTTTCTAGTTAATCTAGGGTTTCGACATTTTACTATAAATAGATCACTTTGGTTTTTTTCCAAAGGATCTAGCTTTTATCATTCAGTTTTTATTTGTGTTCTTGAATCTTAATACTTTAATTATTCTTAATCTATTTCGTTTTTACACTTAGTTCTTTGAGTAAAGTTGTTTAGCTTGTTTAGATCTACATTTTGATATGATTTCAGTAATTTCTGGGTTTGTGTTCTTGAGAATGTTGCTTGAGTAGTGATTAGGGTTCTTGAGGATGGATTAGATTAAGGTAATCTCTAGGTTAGTTAGGTGGTTAAGATTAGGCCAAAACCATTCTGGATTCGCTTGGCCCCTATGCGGTTTTTGCTGGCTAATGTGGAGATTTGATCATAGACGTCCAACGTCCAAAAGACGTTCAAATGGATGTCTGATCTACGAATTCCACAGATTTCTAGACTCGAGCAAGACATTAGCTTGTCTGCTTATTGACTTTGGTAGTTATTTCTTAAACCCTGCTCTGCTATGTTTCATCAACGACAGTTGAGATTAGTAAGTGGTAGAGTTATGGGGGTCTCTGTCACGACAGTAGATTGACCCGGTTTTTGAATCTATCGTCGAGGGTATCTACCTTTCGCCTATTAGCCATCTGAAGAACCCTAGAGTTGCCCTTATCAATGAATCCATCCTTAGAACTTCTATTAGATTTATTTGTATCCCCTTTTGATTGCACTTTTATTTCCCTGTTATTTGTATCCCCTGTTGATTGCATTTTAGTAACTCAAATTTGTCACATGTTGGTTCTACTCGACCCGATGATCGAGTAGGGCTCTTAAGTTCTCATTTTTACTTGTTTGAATCCTGACCTACGATTGTTACTAGAAACCCACCATCATTATAATCTCGCTTGACTTAGTTGCTTCTGTACACATCTTGATTGCTAGCAATAACAGTGGACTGGATTGACACCCCCTATAGCTGCATCAACATGTTAGTGTTTGTAGGGGAATTGAACTGAACCATACCCTTCAGCATTATAAGTAGGCCTAAAAAACCTGCTTATCAATTACGCGTCGTTGCCAATTCATTGTTGCATTGTTACAATCAAGATATCAGAAAAAGTTAAGATCAAGTTCTTTTACATTTATCAAGTTACTAACTCATCTATCCGTTTGCTTGTTTTTGTGGTATAGGTACTAACCTTTGTGCATGCAAACTCGATCCAAAGGTTCTGCACACCAATTACCATTCAGAGACACAATTGACAGAATAACTCGTGAGTTACAAGAAACCAAAGCAAAGGCAGCCTGTGATCAGCCAAGACCAGCTGCTATGGATCAACAGAACAAACCAGTTGATGTTCAAGACCCACCTAATGTTGATCAACCAAGAAACATTGGTGCTGGTGATGCCCCAAGAAATCATCACCAAAGACAAGGGATAGTGCCACCACCAGTTCAAAACAACAACTTTGAGATCAAGAGTGGTCTCATCTCCATGATCCAAGGAAACAAGTTTTATGGTCTACCTATGGAAAATCCCCTGGACCATCTTGACAGCTTTGATAGGCTCTGTGGCCGTACAAAGATCAATGGTGTCACTAAAGATATGTTTAAGCTCAGATTATTTCCCTTCTCTTTGGGAGACAAGGCACAACACTGGGAGAAGACTCTGCCCCCAGACTCCATCAACTAATGGGACGATTGTAAGAAAGCTTTTCTTGCCAAGTTCTTCTCTAACGCTCGCACCGCTAGATTGAGGAACGAGATCTCAGGCTTCACACAGAAAAACAATGAAACTTTCTATGAAGCTTGCGAGAGGTTTAAAAGCTACACCACTCAGTGCCCCCATCACAGTTTCAAGAAAGCTTCATTATTGAGCACACTCTATAGAGGAGCTTTACCAAAGATCAGAATACTTCTCGACACTGCCTCCAATGAAAACTTCCTGAACAAGGATGTAGCAGAAGGATGGGAGTTGGTCAAAAATCTAGCACAATCTGATGGGTGCTACAATGAAGACTATGAACGCTCAGTGAGAGGAGCTGGAGGCCATGAGGATAAACAGAGCAAGGATATCAAGGCTCTGAATGAAAAGTTAGACAAGCTGTTGCTGGCTCAGCAGAAGCAGATACACTACATCACTGATGAAGAGCACTTCCAAATGCAAGAAAGGGGGAATGATCAAACTGAAGAGCTGTGCTACATCCAGAACCAAGGAGGGTTCAACAAGGGCTATAACAACTACAAGCCCAACCCAAACCTTTCCTACAGAAGCACTAATGTAGCTAACCCCCAAGATCAAGTGTATCCACCACAACAGAACTAGTCTAAGCCTTTTGTTCAGTACAACCAAGGTTATGTCCCTAAACAACAGTTTAATGGAGGCTACCAACAGCAGAATCCACCACCAGGGTTCACTCAACAACCACAACAAGCCCCAGCAACTCAAGATCCTGAAATTAAGCAACTCATTCAAAAGATCATTCAAGGACAAGCTACTAGAGTTATGGCTTTTGACAAGAAGATAGCTAAATTACACAAGAAGATCGATTGTTCTTACAACGATCCAAAAGTCATGTTTGAAGCTCAAACATTCAAAAATCAAGTATGTGGAGAGTCAATTTGCATCAATCTCTGCTCTGAAGCATCCTCAGCAAATTCCAAGGAAAGCAGTCCAGAATCCTAAGGACTATGCTACTGCAAATGCTATCACCATCCACCAAGAAGATGAGTCTCCACCAAGTCATCAGACTCCCAATACTGAGGATAGTATGATTCAAGAAGGGGGGGATTCAACTCAAATTGCTGCACCTGCCACCCAGCAATTCATCTGGAATATAGAGCACACACCTTTGCTGAATACTCAACATTCTGGAAAAAGTTCAAAATTGAAAAACTCAAGAAGGACCATAATCAAGAGATGATTAGCAGTGCCTCCACCCAAGAAACATACAAGAAGAAGGTCATCCAAGAAAAGCTTGATGATCCCGGTTCATTCACTTCTACATGCTCTCTAGGACCATTGACATTCAATAGGTGTCTTTGTCATTTGGGAGCATCTGTTAGCCTTCTGCCTCTCTCTACAGCTAAAAGGCTAGGGATCATGGAATACAAGTTCTGCAACCTAGCTTTACTCTTAGCTGACGGTTCTGTTGCACATCCTCATGGTCTAATAGTAAATCTGTCTGTCAAGATTGGAAATGTTGAGATACCTACAGATTTTGTGGTATTGGACGTAGATGAAGAAGGCAAGGATCCCCTGATCCTAGACAGACCATTCTTAGCTTCAGCTCGAGCAGTCATAGATGTCAGGAATAAAAAAATTAATCTGAACCTTGAAAAAAGCATCAAGATGAAGTTTGACATCAGAGAAGCTTCAGGGAAATCAACAACAGGAGTTCAGAACATGGATGTTGATGAAGAAGCAGAAGCTGGAACCCCACCAAGAGTTAACTATACTTCTCAACTTAGCAAGCTCAAGAGGACTTTTGACCACAAGAAGAGAGCAACAGAAAGGCTAGCTCAGACTGAAGATCCTACAAAAGATGACTGGTATGAGATGAGGAAAAAATTTAAATGGCAAAGCAGAATCATAGAGGGATTATTGTCATGGGTGATGAAGCTCAAAGATCAACTATGGATGTTTGAAAAAGAGTTAAGAAATTTTCAAATGGTATTGATCCAGAGAAGATGGAAACTGCACTAGCTATCAAGGAGGACAAAAGTTTCACAACAGAATGGTTTGCACCAAAAGACCAGAAAGGAGTTCACTTAGAGGAAAGAAGCCTAGAGAGCAAGTTATTGAGTGAGGAGGAAACTCCTATTCCAACTATTTCTCCAGGAGTGCCTAAACAACCCACCAACCCCTCTGCTGAAGAAGAAAACTTGATTCATGATTCTGTTGTTGAAGAACTCCTGGAACTCAGGATAGAATACAAAGGTCAAGAGGATACCATTGGAGAGCTAACTTACAAGATGGAAGGACTGAACCATGCAATCTTGGAACTTCAGGAAATGATTAGAGGTTACCCCAATTTTGAATTTGAGGATTGGTCAAAGGAGCCTGGTTCAGAAGAAGAAGACTACTCTGCTGATCAGAAAGAAGCTTACTTTGAAGAAAAATCAAATGAGTACTCATCCTACCGTATGTCAAGAGAGGATGCAAAATATGATTCAGGAACTGAAAATTCAACCACTGAAGATGAGGACTTTTCTGTTCCTCTTTTAAACCTTTTTTCTGACTAAGCTCTGTAAGAGTCAAGCTTAGTGAATTAAAACAAGCTCACTTGGGAGGAAGTCCCATGTCTATCCAGGTATATAACTTTATATTTTTCTTGTTATTTTTGATGTTTTTGTTTAAGTGTTTCAGGTTTGTCTCATTGATCATTATAAAGTCAATGGTCGAGTAAACTCAAACCAAGTCAAGAAAGATCTCAGCCGTTGATCGAGTAGAATGAGGAGGAGTGTTTTGAGCCGTTGATTCGGATGACCAAACGAGAGGAGCATTCGTCCCCCCATTGCAATTCCCGAACTCAACAACCGCATCTCTCCCATACCAAAGCATTCTCGAATCCTTACAATTCTCTCTTTATCTCCTTCACTTCCCTTTCTTGTCAAAAACTTTTCACAAATTCATTTGTTTCCTCCATCATTCAATCTCCTAACCTACTGAATTTTGGTTTTGAATTTCTCCCACTTTTGTTCTTGATGACGAACTGGCGCTCGCTTTTTTCAAGGATTCGGAACAAAGCTCTCTCCCCATCGAAGAGGTACCCAACACCTTCTTCGCATGCAGCAGCTCGAGGACCTTCTGAACCATCACCCTTGGGGTCGAGCAGGAGAGAACAAGACAGTTTCGAGATCGATCACAGTGAATCGAGCCAAGAGGATGAAGTGATGCAAGAAGAAGAGACTTTTAGCTCTCCCGTTGGAAATACTCAATCCCGAAGGTCGAGTGAGTCCTCTGCAAAGGAATTCTCGAGGAACAAGGCAGATACCACTCGAGGAAAGAAGCCCGTGGGGAGAAGGTTAGACCTGGTAGATGAAGACTCTGAGGAAGAAATGGTTTCACTAGAGGAAGATGATCAAACAGAGAAAGGAGGCGGTGATGATTTGGAATCAGAGAAGTGTGCAACTCGAAACGAGTACTACAAGGTGCTGAAGCGCAATGAGTTTTTAGGAACTCGATACCCTCATCCCGAGACCATGGAGAGACTCGGCATCTATGATGATGTAGACTATATGTTTAAGCAGTGCAGCCTGAATATTCACATGTTTTGGCCAATGGAGGGGAATGAGGAAGAGACAATCCAGTTTCTTTCATCCGTGGAATTGTTCTTATATGGAGAGTCAGAGGACGATGAAATCAGGCCAGACAGAAGTTTGGGATACTTGGAATTCTGTGTATATGACGTGGAGTATCGGCTTCCAATAGAGCATCTCGAGCTAATGTATGGATTTCAAGGTGGAAAAGATACGAGTCATCGTTTTGACAAGAGAGAGCTTCAGTCATTCTGGGCCACACTTGGGTCTAAACAAGGATTTTTATCCTCTACTCTAGGACCAAGAGCAACGAAATAAGGAGTCCGGTGGTTAGGTACTTTCATAAGTCCTTGGCTAGTGCGCTATTTGCAAGAGAGAGGAATGGAACCTTCGTCAATGGAGAACTAGAGTTGATGGAGACAGCGCTGCAAGAGCTGCTTGGTTTAACATCAGACGGTACAGTTCTAGCTGGAGATCAGACAGACGCTTGGGTCTCATTCTACCTAATCGAGCACCTGCTAAGTTATAGAGGATGGGCTAAGGGACTTAAGAAACCAGGAAGGATGGTTGTGGGAGGAGTTGTGACCCCAATTTTGAGAGCATGCAATGTACCTCTACATTCAAAGCCAATTCCTCCGAGATGGATTGATATGCAACACCTTATCAATTTCAAGAGTTTTTGGTCGCAGCAGAAGAATGGCCTATACAAGTATAGGATCGATCACCCCACAGAAAGACAATCTATTTTTCTCCTCCCAAATCCCGCTTCCACTTTGATCAGAGATGGTGGCAACATTGAGTTTTGCCCACCAGTGGAGAACCTCTATACTTCAAGTGATGAAGCTGTGCCGATGGAAGGAGTGAATGATGATGAGGCCCCAATCCATCATTCAGATAATGAGGCAGAACCTATGGACGTGTCTTACGCAACACAACAGTTTTACTTCGAGGAGTACTCCGCACCGAGGCAAAGTAAAGACTCAAAGGAAATTCACAAGCGCCTTGGTTTCCTCCAAAGCTGGTGTAAGTTCCACGACAAGGCTCTCGCGACACTCAACAAGAAGTTTAACAATCTCTAACTCAAGATCAGCTGTTCTTCTTCAACTACGGCAATGCCACAGAACTTGCCGAGGGAACACCATGCCGCACCTTCACCACCAAGGCAATCATCCTTCGAACCTAGAGAGAAGGAAAATAGGAGCAAGTTGAAAAAGCGAAGAAGAACAAGGAAATCATATGCTGGAGCAAGCCACTCTACCGCATCACTTGAGGAGCCACTCTATCAACAACCCGAGTAAAGGGTCGAGCATCCAGCTAATCCAAGTTCAGCATAACCCGTTCTTTAGAGTTACACAAAGGAGAGTATGGACGATTTCGTCTCCTCCTACTTCACCTGATCACTGAGGTAACACCACCTCAACCATTGTATATACCATAGCATCTTTTTATTATTTTTTGTTTGTTTTGTGTTTTGGTCTTGATTTCTTTCTCAGACTTTTATTACACAAGGGACTGTGTAATTTAAGTTGTGTGTGTGTGTGTGTGTGTGTGGTGGGGGGGGGGGGTTTAAAACATGTTTAACATTGTGTTCTATTTTCTTATTTCGAATATTACATCATCTAAGGCATAGAAAAACCATAAAAATTTGAAAAAAATTCAGAAAATGATTTCATCAAAAACAGAGTGTCATGTAGATTGCATTTCATTTTAGGATTGTATAGAGTGTGCTTGCATTTAGGAATGCTCATTTGCATAGGGGATAATGATGATTTCAAACCGATAAGCATCTTTTGATTCAATGAAGTAAGTTCAATGTCCAGGTTGTTAGTTCTCTGTTGCATAACCGATTGTATCTCGGAAGTAAGACTGCACCCTGCTTTGAATTTGTAACTTGACTATACTACTTTGATTCGAAACTTGCTTATCTGATGCCATTTGCTATCTATTAGAACCTGAACTTTGCAATTATAATGTCTATGCATTATTTGTTCATGGCTACCACATACATACTTGGATTATCTTATTCACTTCACCACCATCTGTTAATCCAAGTAACTGTCTCTCATTTTTAGAGCAGTTTCCCATACCCTTAGCCTAGCCTTATTTCAAGCCAAAGATCATTTGTGTGTGATTGTGAGGTCTTTTTCGATTGAGCTTGGTATAACGTGTTAGGTATGAGCCGACAAGAGCAATCTTTCATGTAGACCTAGCCTACGCTTTTTGGGTTAGCTAGGACTAGGTGGAGACTTGTATTTGGGATTGGGATTTTGTATGGAATGAATGAGAATGAGAATGAGAATGAAAAGAAAAGAAAAAAAAAAGAGAGTAAGAGTTTAGAGTTCTAAAGGGGGATACAAAAAAAGTGTTAGTCTAGTAAAGGGTTTGGAATTCAAAGAAGTTAGGCATTGTGATTCAAAGAAAAGGGTAAAACGCCCTATGCACTAAGATTAGAAGAAAAGCCTTAAGTTTGTCAAAGTTTAAAAAACCAAACCCGCTAGACTCTTAAATCGTTTCAAAGAAACCCTTTAGAACTTGAACCAAAAAGAGAGAGAAAGCATGAGAAAAAGGGTAGAGTTAGGACATCTATAAGAATGAGATCATCTTCTGAGCTATCATACTATATCATTGGGTAGATGGGAGTCTGTTCTTGTATGTGTCCATAGGCTTTTACCTTTAGCATTCTGCTGAAGCTCAATCTTTTCTCTGAGAGTCCCCTATTACTCGACCAAACTATTAGAGGGACCATTTTTGTCTCTTAGCCTAAGCCCGAAACCAAGTGAGTTCATAACCATTGCATTGCTTGATCCACTGTTCGCGCTTAATGAATGTTAAAGGGAATTGGTTGATGTGAATGCTTGAATAGATTAAGACAAGTTGTTAGGTTGCATTGTGACGAGTATGGCTAACGTTTTTAAGTAAGGGTCTATCATCTTGCAATCTAGAATTAGCTACCTGGACATTGAGCTTACCCGTTTTATATGCATGCTTCGGTTTTTGAATTCCCACCTTCAAACCTCTCCTTCAACTTAAGATTTTTTGTTTGCTTGAGGGCAAGCAAGAGATAAGTTTGGGGGAGTTGATAACACTGTATTTTACTCATTTTAGGTATATGTTTATCATCATTTAGTTGTGCATTTGCTCATTATATCATATCATTTTGCCCATTTTAGCTTATTTTGCATACTTAGCCATCTACGATCATCTTGCATACGCATTGCACGTTTTGGTGTGTTTTCATGTGCAGAAGGAGCTAAAAATAACTTTACTCGATCCATTCACTCGATCCAGGCAGCTACAGAAGAGGCATCATTTCACTCGACCTCTTTACTCGATCTAGGCAGCTAAAGAGGATGCTACAATTCACTCGACCCTCTTACTCGATCAAGGCACCCTCAAATGAAGTAGTTGATTGATCTACTCGCCCCTCCTACTCGATCCTCTACTCGACCCATTTACTCGACCAAGGGTGACCAACTCTACAAGACTTGTTGAGCTATCGAAGCGTCTTCGGATCCTCCTCATTCCCCACTCAACCAGACATCTGAGCATACGGATAGGAGAGGAAGAAGCATCTACTCGACCAATTGATCACTTTGAGCATAAACGCAAAGGCGCAGACTTTGCAGCACCCTCTTTACTCGATCCCCAAGATCGAGCATCCGCCCAAACTGCCTCAAGTCTCTTGTCTTCTAGTGAATATAGGGTTTCAACATTTTATAATAAATAGATCACTTTGGGGTTTATCCAAAGGATCTAGCTTTTATCTTTCAGTTTTTCTTTGTGTTCTTGAATCTTAAAACCTTAATTACTCTTAATCTATTTCGTTTTTGCCCTTAGTTCTTTGAGTAAAGTTGTTTAGCTTGTTTAGATCTACATTTTGATATGATTTAGTAATTTCTGGGTTTGTGTTCTTGAAAATGTTGCTTGAGTAGTGATTAGGGTTCTTGAGGATGGATTATATTAGGGTAATCTCTAGGTTAGTTAGGTGGTTAAGATTAGGTTAGAACCCTTATGGATTCGCTTGGCCCCTATACAGTTTTCGCTGGCTAATGTGGAGATTCGATCATAGACGTCCAGCGTCCAAAAGACGTTCAAATGGATGTCTGATCTACGAATTCCAGAGATTTGTAGACTTGACTAAGACATTGGCTTGTCTGCTTATTGGCTCCGGTAGATTGTTTCTTAAACTCTGGTCTGCTATGTTTCATCAACGACAGTTGATATTTGGAAGTGGTAGAATTATGGGGGTCTTTGTCACGACAGTGGATTGACCCGGTTTTTGAATCTATCGTCGAGGGTATCTACCTTTCGCCTATTAGCCATGTGATGAACATTAGAGTTGCCCTTATCAATGAATCCATCCTTAGAAATTCCATTAGATTTATTTGTATCCCCTGTTGATTGCACTTTTATTTACCTGTTATTTGTATCCTCTTTTGATTGCATTTTAGTAATTCAAATTTGTCACATTTTGGTTCTACTCGACCCAATGATCGAGTAGGGCTCTTAAGTTCTCATTTTTACTAGTTTGAATCCTAACCTAGGATTGTTACTAGAAACCCACCATCATTATAATCTGGCTTCGACGGTCGTCCTTAGGCTTCCATCTTTGTGCGCCACAAAATCGACATTGATCTTCTTTTTCGTCTTCTTTCCAAAATAGCATACAATTGTTCTGACAAATATCAATCGTATGATATGGAAGTCCTAAATTGCGCATCAACTTCTCGGTCTGGTAATGTGAAGTGGTAGCCTGGTTTCCTTCTGGTAAAAAATCTGTAAACATTTCGCAAACGGAGTTCACCAACTTTTCACTCATATTATACTCCGCCTTGTTGTGCATGAGTCGAGATGCTAAGGATAACTGCGACTGCCCTTCACGACATCCATCGTACAATGGATTATTTGCACCTTCTAACAAGTCGTAGAACTTATTTGAATGGTTACGGACCGGTTCTTCCACATTCTGATAACTATCATCATGATGAAAGTTATCATCATACCCGACGTTAAAATTAAATGCATCGTTCACCATATCCATATATGGATCTTCTACAACATTATCCACTTCTTCATGATTCGTACTAAAATACGTCCTATCCGTGTAAGTACTCGTTCTTATATCCATATTCATTTCTTCTCCATGTTTATACCAAACATAATAATCAGGCATAAATCCTTGACTAAACAAATGACTACTAACTCTTCTACCCGAGATGATGTGTTTTTCATTCTTGCATACACTACAAGGACAATGAAATTTACCTCGACTACTCTGTACTATAGGATGACTATTAGCAAAAGTCATGAATTGCTCAACTCCTGCGACCTATTCGGCTGACAAATTCCCCGTCACTTCATCAAATCTTTTGTACATCCAATCTCGATGAAAACCGCCACTACCGCCATAATTGTAGTTTTCCACCATTATACAATAAAATAAACTATTATTTTCTTCTTTTAAATCGTTTTTTTTCTTTTGATGTTGTTGTTGTTTTGATTTGTTGGTGAAAAAAGAGTGTCGTGAAGTTTTAATATATAGACGAATTTTTATGACTTATTTACGACTACATGTTGTAGTCGCTCACAAATTAGGTGTACCTACTTAGCAATGCGAAACATGTTTTTCACCAACTTCATGCGACACCTTTGCAACTACTTTGCGACAACAGACTGGTTGTCGTCAAATATACGACTAACTAAAGTCGTCGGAAAGTTTGTCGTCATTTACCGAATATTTGACGACAAATTTCTCTCTACAGAAATGTAATCGTTAAATAGTCGTCCATTTACGACTATTCGCCGATTAACTTATTTAGTCGTAAGTGGACGACTACTTCACGACTAATTTTCATGTTGTCATACGTTAGTCGTAACAACGTCGCCTAGTTGTCGCAAAATAAAACGACTACACAAGTTATCGCATTTCGTTGTCGTTTTTTATCTGTTTTCTTGTAGTGTGATTGAGTCTGGGACTAGATTAACTTGAGGGTCTCTGTTGCGGTGGCACTTAGATTTGGTTAATGAACTTGTTGTCTAGGGATAATTTATTGAGCATGTCAATCACCTGTAAACTGAGGAAACGAAACTACTCAATTACCCCAACCTCGGGAATACTTTATCTGATTGAATTCTTTGTTTACTCTACTGTTGTTTACTGCATCTTGTCATCTTTTGCTTAATTTCTGCAATTCTTTTTTGTTACTCGACCTCATACTCGACCACCCAGTTGTCTAGCAACAGACTGTGCAGTCGAGTATCTGTGTTATACTTTCTGTCTGTTACTCGACCTGTCACTCGACCTCACCCAGTGCTCTGCAAAGAGCAGTATTGGTCGAGTGTTTTACTGTTTATGTTTGATTTTCTGTTTTCTGCATGTTCACTTAGGACTGCTAGAACACACCAAAACCTGTTATTGCTTGGCTTGACTTAGTGACTTCTGATCACATCTTGATTGTTAGCATCACACTCATTTGGATTGACAACCTTCAGTACTACAACGACATAATAGTGCTTTAGGATTAATTGATGTTAAAAACCTATTATCAGTTATGAACTCACTTGATTTCGGGCTTAGGCTAAGAGACAAAAATGGTCCCTCTAATGGTTTGGTCGAGTAACAGGGGACTCTCAGAGAAAAGATTGAGCTTCAGTAGAATGCTAAAGGTAAAAGTCAATGGACACATACAAGAACAGACTCCCATCTACCCAATGATATAGTATGATAGCTCAGAAGATGATCCCAGTCCCATAGATGTCCTAACTCTACCCTTTTTCTCATTCTTTCTCTCTTTTTCGTTCAAGTTCTAAGGGGTTCTCTTTGAAACGATTTAAGAGTCTAGCGCGTTCGGTTTTATACTTTGACAAACTTAAGGCTTTTCTTCTAATCTTAGCACATAGGGCGATTTACCCTTTTCTTTGAATCACAATGCCTAACTTCTTTGAATTCCAAACCCTTTACTAGACTTAACACTTTTGTATCCCCCTTAGAACTCTAAACTCTTACTCTTTTTTTTTTTTTTTCTTTCATTCTCATTCTCATTCCCATTCATTCCATATATTTTCTGTCTGTTACTCGACCTGTCACTCGACCTCACCCACTTCTCTGCAAAGAGCTGTGTTGGTCGAGTGTTTTACTGCATCTGTTTGATTTTCTGTTTTCTGCATGTTCACTTAGGACTGCTAGAACACACCAAAACCTGTTATTGCTTGGCTTGACTTAGTGACTTCTGATCACATCTTGATTGTTAGCATCACACCCATTTGGATTGACAACCTTCAGTACTACAACGACATGATAGTGTTTTAGGATTAATTGATCTTAAAAACCTATTATCAATTTGGCGTCGTTGCCAATTGGGTGTTTGTTTGTTACATTTGAGATTTCATACTTGCTTAGATCAAGTTCTTTTTCAATTTTCAATTTGGTTGCTAACTGTGTATTTTTCTTGTTGTCTTCTTGATCCAGGTACACCTCTGCTGTATGCAAACTCGATCAACAGGCAATCAGAACCTCCTTTTCAACGACAACATCGACCGCATAGCTCACGAACTCAGAGAAAGGAGAAACACAGTCAACCTAATACCACAACAATCACTCGAAATGGCCGACGAACAGAATGAACAAAATAGCCCTGCCAACATTGGTGCTGGAGACGCACCACGTGATCAGCGTCAGCGGAAAGGAATTGCACCTCCTGCTATCCAGAACAACAACTTCGAGATTAAGAGTGGTCTCATCTCGATGATTCAGGGGAACAAATTCCATGGTCTGCCAATGGAGGATCCACTCGACCACCTTGATGAATTTGATAGGCTCTACAACCTAACAAAAATCAATGGTGTCAGTGAAGACGGATTCAAGCTCCATTTTTTTCATTCTCCTTGGGTGACAAAGCACACATCTGGGAGAAGAATCTGCCCCATGACTCAATCACCACCTGGGATGATTGCAAGAAGCCTTTTCTATCAAAGTTCTTCTAAAACACCAGAACTGCAAGACTCAGAAATGAGATCTCTGGTTTTTTTACAGAAGGCTGGTGAAAGCTTCTATGAAGCATGGGAGCGTTTCAAGGGTTATACCAACCAATGCCCTCATCATGGCTTCACTAAAGCCTCTCTGCTCAGCACTCTTTATAGAGGCGTTTTGCCACGCATCAGAATGCTTCTGGATACCGCCAGCAATGGGAACTTCCAGAACAAAGATGTTGAAGAAGGCTGGGAATTGGTTGAGAACCTTGCTCAATCAGATGGTAATTACAACGAGGACTGCGATAGGACCGTCATAGGCACAGCTGACTCTGATGACAAACACATGAAGGAGATCAAAGCGCGGAATGACAAGCTGGACAGAATACTCCTTAGCCAGCAGAAGCATGTGTACTTCCTTGTTGATGACGAGCAGTATCAGGTCCAGGATGGGGAGGGTAACCAGTTAGAAGAAGTTAACTACATCAACAACAACCTGGGTGGCTACAAAGGGTATAACAACTTCAAGACCAACAACACCAACCTCTCCTACCGTAGTACCAACGTTGCTAATCCACAAGACCAAGTGTATCCTCCACAGCAACAACAAGGTCAGAACAAACCTTTTGTTCCCTACAATCAAGGTTTTGTTCCCAAGCAGCAATTTCAAGGGAACTACCAGCAACAACCACCACCTGGATGTGCACATCAGCAAAACCAAGGTCCTGCTGCTCATGATGCTGAAATGAAATAAATGGTACAACAGCTGCTACAGGGACAAACATCTAGCTCCATGGAAATTGCTAAGAAGTTATTTGAATTGCACCATAAGCTGGACTGCAGCTACAATGACCTGAACGCCAAACTGGAGGCATTGAATACCAAAGTCAGATACTTGGAAGGACAATCAGCATCTACCTCAGCGCCCAAAGTTACAGGACTTCCTGGAAAGTCAATACAGACTCCAAAGGAGTATGCTAATGTTCATGCTATCACCATAAGAAGTGGAAGAGAGTTATCTACTGGAGAGAGACCCAAGTCAGTCACTGAGGACAGTGCATACTAAAATGGGGAGGATTTCAGTCTCAATAAAGATCAAGCTGGCAAACAACTCGAGCAGGCACTCGACCAGTCACTCGAGCAGCCACTCAACCAGTCACTCGACCAGTCACTCGAGCAGCCACTCGACCACTTTACTCGACCGACCTTCCGAGCAACATCACCAACTGCTCCAAAACTAGTTGCTGTCAAAAACAAAGAAAAGGTCTTCATTCCTCCTCCTTACAAGCCCCCACTTCCATTTCCTGGTCGACACAAGAAAGAGTTAGAAGATAAGTACAGAGCTATGTTTGCCAAAAACATCAAGGAAGTGGAATTAAGGATACGTCTCGCTGATGCTCTAACGCGTATCCTGGATTCCCAAAAGTTCCTCAAAGACTTGATCATGGAGAGAATTCAAGAGGTTTAGAAAACAACAGTTATGAGCCATGAGTGCAGTGCCATCATAGATGAGAACGATGTCTCAGAAAAACTAGGAGACCCTGGTTCATTCACTCTACCATACTCCCTAGGTTCATTGACTTTCAATAAATGCCTTTGTGACCTAGGAGCGTCAGTAAATCTCATGCCACTCTCAGTAGCTAAGAGGTTGGGTTTTAACAAGTATTAAAAATACTGCAATATCTCCTTGATCTTGGCTGATAGGTCTGTTAGACTACCTCATGAGTTATTAGAAGATTTGCCTATTAGATTGGAAATGTGGAGGTGCCTACAGACTTCGTAGTGCTAAACATGGATGAAGAACCAAAAGATCCCTTGATATTAAGAAGGCCCTTTTTGGCTACAGCTGGAGCAATCATAGATGTTAAGCAAGGAAAGATTGATCTTAATCTGGGGAAGAATTTTGAAATGAAGTTTGATATCAATGATGCTATGAAGAAGCCGACAATAGAAGAACATACCTTCTTAATTAAGGAAGTGGATCAGCTAGCTGGTGCACTGCTAGTGGAACTTGAAGAAGCAAATGATTCAAAAACTGTTTTGACCAAGAATGGTAAAGATGGGTATCTCCCTAGTGAAACTTTGAGTTCTAAGAAGTCATTTGACTCACAGAAGGCAGCAGTTGACTCAGAGGTTTACAAGGGCTTGATGGGGTCTGACACAAAGGTTATGAAAGCTAATGAAGTAAGTTCAACACATGCTCGACCAACTGATTCCACCAACAACTCGAAGAAGCCTCCAACTTGTCCTGAAAGCTCATGCTCGACCAAACAACTCAAGGCAAGCACTCAGACGTCAATTGATTGGTTAGAACTCAAGGAGAGATCTAAATGGCAGGACAAAGCCATACATGAGCTAAAACATATTGTAAAAGAGCTGAAGGATCAAATCAAGGAGCTCAATGGAAAAGCCAACCAAATACCACTCAACATCAAGGACGCCCCTGAGGATGGAGCCACTATTCTGGTCAGCAAAGAAGGATGTAAATTCACATTGGAATGGTCTAGAGGAGAAGACTATCTTGATAAAAAAGAAGCTTACTATGAGGACATGATCACTAAGTATCCAATTGCAGACCTGTCAAGAAACCCTAATGAGTATGTTGATCACTCTACTCAAGAAGGAGAGGAGACCTCATTTTCTCTCTGCAACGCACCCTAAGCCTAATGAGTATGAGAAGTCAAGCTTAGAGACTTAAAACAAGCACACTTGGGAGGAAATCCCATGTCTATCTTTGTACATATCTTTATATTTCCTTGTTGTTTTTGATGCATTTGATTAGTGTCTTCAGGAGATAAGTATAAAGAGCTGAGTGAAGTGGATTTTGGCTATGAGTGTACAGCTGTATACTCGACCACATAGCAATGAAAAATACTCGACCATGTTTTAGCTTATCCACGCCAAGAGATCACTCGACCGCGGTGCTGGCCGTAGTAGAAGAAGAGAGGTCGAGTATCCTCAGAGCAGTGTTGGCCGCCACAAAGCTGATGAGGTCGAGTACCCACCTGCTGGAGCTGATACAGAACAGGGCGGTTCTTCTATGGCCTGGGAGCAATCACAGGCAGCCATTGACGAGCAACTACGTTCATTCTTCTACTAAGGTAAGCGCCTCACTTCACCATTATATTATATCATCTGTTGTGATTTGTTTCTTCATTTTATTTCTGTGATTGGATTTGTCCTGAGTACTCTCTTCCAAGTTTATTCACACAGTCGACTATGTGATTTAAGTTTGGGGGAGGGCTCACGAAGTGTGTGTTGCATTGTATATATTCTTGAGTCTGCATTCATCTAAGGCATAGAAAAACCAAAAAAATTTGAAAAATTTCAGAAAATGATTTCACAAAAAAAAAAAAAGAGTGTTCATGTAGTTGCATTACATTTGGGATCGAGTCTAGAGTGTTTCATTTAGGATTGTTGCATATGCATAGGGGATAATGATGAGATAGCCCTGTAAGCATTTTTGTTCACCGGATAAACTCAGTGCCCTCGTTGCTAGTTGTGTGTTGCATAGACAATGAATTTGAAATTAAACTGAACCATGCCTAGATTGCTCTACTCGACCACACGGTCATGATCTGATACCATTCCCTATAAATTTGAACCTGAATCTGATCTTTAATTATCATGTCTGCATCAAATTTGAACTCATGGATACCATAAAATACTTGGATTTTCTTATTCATTTTGATCACTCTTGTTAATCCAAGTAGCTGACTCTCCTTATTAGAGCAGTTAACCCAAACCCAAACCTAGACTTTCTTTCAAGTCCTATATCACTTGTGAGTGTTTGTGAGGTCTTATTCCGATTTAGCTTGGTAGAAAGTGTTAGGTTCGTAACGACAAAGATAGTGTCTCATGTAGTTCTAGTTCGTATTTTTCGGACTATATAGGACTAGGTGGGCGCTTATACTTTGGGTTGGGATGTGTTTAAAAAAAAAAAAAAAAGGGTTGATTCATTGATGAGAAAAGGTAAAAGACTCTAGGTGAAGTAAGCTAAAGAAGAAGAAAAATTTGGGATTTGTGAAGAAAAGAAAGAGTTCTTGTTAGCTATTGAAGATGGCAAAAGCCCTCGGTTTTAAAATGTTAAAAACAGGAACCTTAGTTGTTAAAGAAATCCAAATCTGCTAGATGTATCAAAGTGTTGAGAAAGCTTCTCCTAGAGTTAAAAGAAAAGAAAAGAATGATTAGAAAAGGGCTTAAAAGATTCATGAATGCAAAGGGTAGAGTTAAGTTCACATATTGGGATTGGAGATGGGATTACCATTAGAGCTTCATTTGATATACTTTGGGTAGATGGGATCTTATCTCTGTATGCATAGCTTGGGACTTACCTTTAGCATTCTACTAAAGGTAAGTCCCAAGCTATGCATACAAAGATAAGATGTCATCTACCCAGAGTATATCAAATGAAGCTCTAATGGTAATCCCATCTCCAATCCCAATATAAGAACTTAACTCTACCCTTTGCATTCATGAATCTTTTAAGCCTTTTTCTAATCATTCTTTTCTTTTCTCTTAATTCTGGGAGAAGCTTTCTCAACACTTTGTTACATCTAGCGGATTTGGATTTCTTTGATCCTGTTTTTAACATTTTAAAACCGAGGGCTTTTGCCCATCTTCAATAGCTAACAAGAACTCTTTCTTTTCTTTACAAATCTCAAAACCTTTACTAGACTTTTTCTTCTTCTTTAGCTTACTTCACCTAGAGTCTTTTACCTTTTCTCATCAATGAATCAACCCTTTTTTTTTTTTTTTTAAACACATCCCAACCAAAAGTATAAGCGCCCACCTAGTCCTATCTAGTCTGAAAAATGCGAACTAGAACTACATGAGACACTATTTCTGTCGTTACGAACCTAACACTTTCTACCAAGCTTAATCGGAATAAGACCGCACAAACACTCACAAGTGATATAGGGCTTGAAAGAAAGTCTAGGTTTGGGTTTGGGTTAACTGCTCTAATAAGGAGAGTCAGCTACTTGGATTAACAAGAGTGATCAAAATGAATAAGAAAATCCAAGTATTTTATGGTATCCATGAGTTCAAATTTGATGCAGACATGATAATTAAAGATCAGATTCAGGTTCAAATTTATAGGGAATGGTATCAGATCATGACAGTGTGGTCGAGTAGAGCAATCTAGGCATGGTTCAATTTTACTTCAATTTCATTGACTACGCAACAGACAACTAGCAACGAGGGCACTGAGTTAATCCGGTGAACCAAAATGCTTACAAGGCTATCTCATTATTATCCCCTATGCATATGCAACAATCCTAAATGAAACACTCTAGACTCGATCCTAAATGTAATGAACTACATGAACACTCTGTTTTTGTGAAATCATTTTCTGAAATTTTTCAAATTTTTTTGTTTTTACTATGCCTTAGATGAATGTAGACTCAAGAATATATACAATGCAACAAACACTTCATGAGCCCTCCCCCAAACTTAAATCACACAGTCCATTGTGTGAATAAACTTGGAAGAGAGTATTGAGGACAAATCCAATCATAGAAACAAAATAAAGAACAAATCACAAGAGATGATATAATACAGTGGTGAAGTGAGGCGCTTACCTTAGTCGAAGAATTAACGGAGTTGGTCGTCAATGGCTGCCTGTGATTGCTCTCAGGCCATAGACGAGCCGCCCTGTTCTGTATCATCTCCAGCAAGTGGGTACTTGACTTCATCAGCTCTGTGGCAGCCAGTACCGCTCTGAGGATACTCGACCTCTCTTCTTCTACTGCGGCCAGCACCGCGGTCGCGTAAACTACGAGGCTGCAGAAGTCGTCTGCTCCTGCTGCTAGATCGAGTGAGTCTGGTCCTCCTCTTCCTCCCACATTCACGAGGCTCGAATGATGAATGCCTCGCAGGGACATGCGGAATCTCCTCCTCTCTAGGCTCAGGCCTGCGCCGACTTGGCTCAGGCGCGTCATATCTCCTCGAGGGCATGTCCTGAGGGAGATGTCCCTGCGGAATAGCTGTAGTGGAAGAGGAGCAGCTGATCTAGTCCTTCAGAAACTTGATAGCCCTGAGGCACTTGGCGAGTAACTTATCTTGTTTCTTGCACCACTTCTGGAACTTGTTGTTGTTCCTGTGAGCTTCGCTCAAACTCTTGCTTTCCCTCGCTGGAGGTATATTCTCACTGAAATGATACATGCTCGTGTCAATCTCTGCCTCATCAATTTTATCTGTCTCATCAACATCTTCTGTTGTAACTCCTTCGGTGTGACTAATCTCCTCAGTTGGTGGACAGCCCTCGAAATAGAGATCTTCAAGCGCAGGCTTGAAGTCAATGTTCCTTCCCTCGAGAATCCTAGTAGCGTCAATGCAGGGGAGAAGAATATTGGCGATTCTAATCGATGAATGCTCGAACCTGTAGCGCTGGAAGTCGCCAACCATGTCATACTCTAAGAACTCACATCGGCGCCAATGATCCAAGTCCATCATCCTCGGTGCTAAACCTGGCTCCTTGAGCGGTACTCCACAAGCTTCCAGAATTGGCGTCACAACGCCACCCACGCATAGTGCTCCTCTCACCTTCTTCTTGCCGTTTGTCAATGCCCACTTCCTGTATCCACACAAGTGGATAACCAGAGGCATTACTGGTGGTGCGTTGTTGATATCGCCTCTCAAGACATTCTTTCCCTTTGTAAGCGGAGAATCCATGTTAGCGCGGAATCTATCATCTCCATGTCCGTGTTAGACACAGTGCCTGTAGACTCCCTGGAGTAAAAAACTTTGGCAACCGAGCGGTGAAAGTAGCGGATCCCAGGACTCCGGATTTGGTTGCTCTTGGACCGCGCCGAGTTTAGCGGTAAATTGTTCCCAATAGTAGCCCACAAATTCTTAAGCTCTTCCCTGTCAAACCTGGGTTTGGTTCCCTTTCCACTAGGGAAACCAAACTGTTCTTCCAATTTCTTAATCGAAAGCTGATACCACTGTTCAGCCACTGAGAACGTCAAGAACCCTAACCCCATGGTATCCAGCTCAAAGTCCGTGAGATCCTCATACATCTCCACTTGCAGTGTGGAAAGAAATTCAATTGTCTTCTCCTTACAGGCAGCGTAAGGGTAAGACATGAGTGTCTCCAGATGACACTTCTCGAACAGATGTTGCACGTCCTCCAGTAACCCCAACTAGGTTAAAGTCTAATAGCAGGGATACCTCGTTCCCCAGAAGTCATTCATCTCAAAGAATCGGATATACTCCTCCACTGTAACCTCGTCGGGTTTGTTCAGCAGCTTTGTCTCCTTGCGCCATGACTCTGGCTCATACTCAGTTTCGATGTCCTCATCGATCATCTCATATCTACTCGCACATCGCTCTCTTTCCTCTGGCGATTTCAGCTCTTCTCTGATTACGTCGTGCTGCGAAGCGTTCAAATTCATCTCTGAAACTCTCGTAAACGTGTTTTTCTCTCTCTGCTCTAGTGGACCAAGACTCAGCTTCATCTACATTATAATCAGGATCCATTGAGGATTCTCCACTATAGTTACTCATGATGAAACCTGAAAACAAATGTAACTTAAAGATAAACGTTAATACGTTAGTCCCAACAAAACCAAAAACACAAACCAACAGAGAAAACTGGTCGAGTGTACAAAAAATATTTTTCTTTTATTTTTTTATTTTTTTCTTTGCCAGTTTGGTGAACTCGAGGTCAAGTGATTCCTTGGTTGTGTGAATGGAGTGTGCTTGCGATCGAGTGACCTTGAGAGGCGAAAGATAGTGAAGCGGTTTGAAAGAGGTCAGTGATGGTAGATGGTGTGTAGACGCGATCAAGTGAAGAGGCGATGGTCGAGTGATGAATGGATTTGGGAGATGGCACCTTGGTCGAGTGGTTATGAGCTAGAAGTGGTGAAGGCGGCTTGCTGACAGAGGTCGAGTGAGTGAAATGGCGAGGTCGAGTTGTTTCCTTGAAGAGAGGGAGCAAGCGGTGATGATGGAGAGGCGAAGAGAGCTATGGTCGAGTGATGTCTCGAATGAAGAGATGATGAGCTTGCAGGTGATAAGTGTTCAGCGGTGAAGAGAGCTTGTGTTGTAGCAAATGGTGAGGTCGAGTGAAACAGAGTGAGGGGCGAGTTCTTGTTTGGTCGAGTATGTGAGGAAGAGAGATGGTGAGGTCGAGTTTTTGAAGAGAGAAGGCGATGAGATCGAGTGAAGAGATAAGGAGAGATCGAGTGGTGTAGAGAAGAAGAGGATAGATTCTTGTCTTCTGGTCAGCTGCATGGGGAACATAGGCGTAAGCAGTGGGTCCCACATGTGTCTCCTTGTTTCTTCTCTGTATTCTCTGTTCACTGGAAAAAACCCACGAAATCCTGCAATCTTCTGTAAACTTGCTAAAACTCCCTGGAAGACTTTGTCGCTTCTGTTTGTCGAGTAAAATGATGATTTAAAAAAAAAAATTTGGGTTTTAAACATCACTCATACTCCACCAATGTACTCGATCTCTAGGCCATCTGTAGAGTAAAAGTTTTGAATTTTTACTCTAGCTTCACGTTATTCCTCTATTCCTGAGAACCACAAACACGACTAAAACAAATCAAAATTAACAAGAAAGTAAAAATTATTTACAAGGATAATCATGGGACTTCCTCCCAAGTGAGCTTATTTAAAGTCTCTAGCTTGACTCCTCACACTTATCAAGAAGAAAATAAATGATAGAGAGGGTCTGCATAGTCCTCTCTGATATCCTCGTCATACTCAGCGTCCTCCCCGGAGAGGTCTGCATCGGAATACTCAATTCCCCTTTCTTCAAAATAGGCTTCTTTCTCTTCTGGAGGGTAATTTGTCTCTTCAGACCATCTTGAAGTGATTTTTTTTCTCGGGATAGTGATAATCCCGCCTTTAGGTTGAGCTTCCTTCTACATCTGATTCAGCTTACTCCTAAGTTCCTCAACAGAGTGAGCTAGCCTCTCTATAGTTTCTTCTTGCTTATCAGACCTCTTTTTAAGCTATTTTACTTTCTCAGTCTCATACCCTTCTACTGGGATCACTCTATAGTCTTCTGAGGTTTTTTCATCTTCTGTTGACCCTTGTGGAATTTTGTTGATGCCAAACTGCAACTTGATGTCCTTTCCAAGGTTGAAACTTATTTTCCCTTCCCTGACATCTATCACTGCTCCCACTGAAGCTAAGAAGGGTCTTCCCAGGATTAAGGGATCCTTATGCTCTACTTCCATATCCAACACCACGAAGTCTGTAAGCACTTCTACTCCATTAATCATGACTAGTAGATATTTCAGCATGCCGAAGAGTTTTCTGGAAGATCTATCCGCAAGGATAAAAGTCAAGTCACAAGGTTTGTACTGAATAAACTCTAACCTTTTTGCCAGAGAGAGTGGCATTAGGCTGACAGATGCTCCGAGATCGCACAGGCAATCGCTGAAAGCTAATTCCCCAATGGAACATGGTAGAGTAAATGATCCAGGATCTTCTAAAATTTTTTGAACAATCTTCTTATCAGCAGTTCGAGATGGAGAAGCATCACATTCATCATCTGAGTCGTGATACATCTTGATCCTTTCCAGTATCAGATTTCTCACATCTTTGTGAGGATCAGGAATAAGGTTGAGAACTTCCATTAGTGGCATCACTGCTTCAGTCTCGTCTGGCTGTTTCGATGCAACAGACTTGTATCTCTCCATTCATGCTTTCCTGAATGTCCATGGAAGGGCACGTGAGGGTAATTGAGTAGGTTTGAATCGTTTTACCATTCTCTCGATTATGGCGGCCTTCTCTTCCGAGGTGGATTGAATGAGATGGCGAGAACCAGCGGAATGGTTGAATTCAGCAACAGAGACTTCAATCTGGGTAGAAGGCTTTTCCCTCTTGAACATTACTGTCCCCAGTGATTAAATCAGAGACAGGTCGAGTTGGCAACTCTCGATCCTAGCAGATAGTTATGGCGTGAGCAGTTGCATACTCCTTTGGATTCTGTATTGACTTCCCAGAAAATCCTGTAACTTTAGGTGCAGAGGTAGATGTTGATTGTCTTTCCAAGTATCTGACTTTGATATTAAATGCCTCCACTTTGGCATTCAGGTCATTGTAGTTGCAGTCCAGCTTATGGTGCAATTCAGATAACTTCTTAGCAATTTCCATGGAGCTAGATGCTTGTCCCTGTAGCAGCTGTTGTACCATCTGTTTCATTTCAGCATCAGGAGCTTCAGGACCTTGGTTTTGCTGAGGTGCAAACCCAGTTGGTGGTTGCGGCTGGTAATTCCCCTGAAATTGCTGCTTTGGAACAAAACCTTGGTTGTAGGGAACAAAAGGTTTGTTCTGACCTTGTTGTTGCTGTGGAGGATACACCTGATCCTGAGGATTAGCAACGTTGGTGCTACGGTAGGAGAGGTTGTGTTTGTTGGTTTTGAAGTTATTGTATCCTTTGTAGCCACTCTGGTTGTTGTTGACGTAGCTGACTTCTTCCAACAGGTTACCCTCCCCATCTTGGACTTGATACTGCTCGTTATCAACAAAGAAGTGCACATGCTTCTGCTGGCTAAGAAGAATCATGTCCAGCTTGTCATTCAGCGCTTTGATCTCCTTCCTGTGTTTGTCATCAGAGTCTGCTGTGCTTCTGACGGTCCTATCGCAGTCCTCGTTGTAATTACCATCTGATTGAGCAAGGTTCTCAACCAATTCCCAGCCTTCTTCAACATCTTTGTTCTGGAAATTCCCATTGCCAGCGGTATCCAGAAGCATTCTGATGCGTGGTAGAACTCCTCTATAAAGAGTGCTAAGTAGAGAGGCTTTCGTGAAGCCATGATGAAGGCATTGGTTGGTATAACCCTTGAAACGCTCTCATGCTTCACAGAAGCTTTCACCAGTCTTCTATGAAAAGCCAGAGATCTCATTTCTGAGTCTTGCAGTTCTGGCGTTGGAGAAGAACTTTGATAAAAAAGCCTTCTTGCAATCATCCCAGGTGGTGATTGAGTCATGGGGCAGATTCTTCTCCCAGATGTGTGGTTTGTCGCCCAAGGAGAATGGAAACAAACGGAGCTTGAATCTGTCTTCACTGACACCATTGATTTTTGTTAGGTTGCAAAGCCTATCGAATTCATCAAGGTGGTCGAGTGGATCCTCGATTGGTAGACCATGTAATTGGTTCCCCTGAATCATCGAGATGAGACCACTCTTAATCTCGAAGTTGTTGTTCTCGATAGCAGGAGGTGCAATTCCTTTCCTCTGACGATGGTCCCTTGGTGCATCTCCATCACTACGTTCTTAAGTAAGACATGCTTACACTATTTGTGTATTTTAACTTTCTTTTATTATTTGTTAGCAAAAAATTGTTGGACACTGGGTTAGACGAGGTTGATTTCTACGGAGTTATCATGACCGAAAGAAAGTTCTGACTAGATTCAGATTATGGATGGCTGGGTGATGAAGTAAGTTATTGTTACAATCTGTCTGAGTTTGTCTACTTTATGGCTGAGTTATCGTGTTGTTCAGGCTGAGTTAAATAAATTATAGCTGGTTTATTCTGGTGTTCAGACTGAGTTGTAGTTGGTTATGTCTGAGTTATGGTATTGTTCTGCCTGAGTTAAAGTAGATAATGGCTGATTTATTTAGGTGTTGAAGCTGAGTTTTACTTGGTTACGGCTGAATTAATGTTGTGTTTTGTCTGGGTAGGTTTTATTTTATATAAAAGTCCTCACCCTGAGGCACCAGCGAGATCCATGCCCATACCACAACAAACGCGTCATAATTCTAGACCCGTGGTTCACGACTTATTGGGTTATAGATTACAAACAGTTCAAGATCAAACCGAAGAGGTTTCCTTTCAAACACACTGCGTATGAACAATGGATTAACGGTACGGGTGATAATAGGTTTTTAAGATCAATTAATCCTAAAGCACTATCATGTCGTTGTAGTACTGAAGGTTGTCAATCCAAATGGGTGTGATGCTAACAATCAAGATGTGATCAGAAGTCACTAAGTCCAGCCAAGCAATAACAGGTTTTGGTGTGTTCTAGCAGTCCTAAGTGAACATGCAGAAAACAGAAAATCAAACAGAAACAGTAAAACACTCGACCAACACAGCTCTTTGCAGAGCACTAGGTGAGGTCGAATGACAGGTCGAGTAACAGACAGTAAATAAAACAAAGATACTCGACTGCACAGTCTGTTGTCAGACAACTGGTGGTTGAGTATCAGGTCGAGTGACAAGAAAGAATTGCATAAACTAAGCAATAGATGACATGACGCAATAAACAACAATAGAGTAAACAATAAAATCAATCAGATAAAGAATTCCCGAGGATGGGGTAATTGAGTAGTTTCGTTTCCTCAGTTTACAGGTGATTGACATGCACAATAAATTATCCCTAGACAACAAGTTCATTAACCAAATCTAAGTGCCACCGCAAAAGAGACCCTCATGTTAACCTAGTCCCAGACTCAATCACTATTGACGAGAGCTAACCTAACAGGCATTACGAATCAACAAGTTAAAGCCAAAACGCTCCCTGCAACCAATACCTTGGTACAGGGACACGAATCTGTGGAATTAGTGGTTCACACATTTCATCGAACACCTTTTGGGCGCGGAAATATTTGTGCTCAAATTCCAGTTGATCAGAAAGCAATAGGCATTAAGAACAACTAATCAAGAAGGGATCTATCAATCAATACTCAACCATCTAGCATACTGAGAATTCTACACTACTCTAAAACCACCTAGCATACTGAGAATTCTACACTACTCTAACCCATCCTCATAAACCTATTCACTACTCAGACATCATAGCAGAAAGCATAAACGTTGAACATGATGAAAACATGATAACAACAGTGTAACAACAGGATGATAATAGATGAACAACAGTAAACGAAATCAAGAACAAATACTGAATACTGAATAGATAAAGAGAAATCCGGATTACAAAGGTCTAGAACACAGTGTCTCCGGAATAAAACTAGATAAAAACTTGTTTGCGAAAATATGAAGACTTGCTACTTATAGCCAAATATTCCAAAACCCTAATACTTAAAACGACGCAGTATTGGGACGGATTAAAAACTGTACTCGACCCAGGTGGTCGAGTGGGAGGTCGAGTGAATAGTTGGGGTCTTCTTTTCTTCCTTATGCTCGAGTGTCTGGTTGAGTGCGGAATGAAGAAGATTCTGAAGCTTGCCATCGAGTATGTAGTCGAGTGGTGGTGATGGTGATACTCGACTTCCTGGTAGAGTGATGTGGTCGAGTGATGATCAGGTAATGGAGGTGAAGACACTCGACCTCGGGGTCGAGTGATCTGATCGAGTGATGGTCAGGTGGTGGGGATGAAGACACTCGACCTCGGGGTCGAGTGGTGAGGTGAAGTGGTGGTGTCCTCTACTCGACCAGGGGGTCGAGTGGTCTGCTGAGGTTGTGAATCGTCTACTCGACCTGGAGGTCGAGTGGTTTTGCATGATCAGGTCCGCTTCTTCCAATTAGCTCGTCAACAACTTTGAATCACCTGAAAACAACACAAATATGCAACATGCATGCCAAACTATCCTAAACATGCTAAAGTGATGACAAATGATCAGAAATGGTATGAAACAGTGATGATATGATGCTAAAGTGATGACAAATGGATGCTCAAAACAGGCAAAGTGCACACTTATCAACTCTTCCAAACTTAGTATTTGCTTGCCCTCAAGCAAACAATTAAGAACAAGCCGGAGGTGAGGTTTGAAGGCGAGGACTCAGAGCCAAAGCACTAGATAAACCAGATGAAATCAATGTCCAAGTTGAAAGTTCTAAGCTGCGATATGATCGAATTCTACTCAAAAACGTTAGCCATGCCTGGTTATCAATCAATCCGACTCATATGCTCGACCTACACATGTTTTCAAATCTACCAATCCCTTTAACATTCATTAGCTTTGGAGCGTGAATCAAGCAATGCATCATCAATGAACTCATTTGGCTAAGGTAAAAGGTCAAGAGACAAAGATGGTCCCTTACAGAATAGGCTTCAGTAACAGGGGATCTCTCAAAAAAAATGATTAAGCTTTGTAGAATGGTAAAGGTAAGTCCCAAGCTATGCATACAGAGATAAGATCCCATCTACCCAGAGTATATCAAATGAAGCTCTAATGGTAATCCCATCTCCAATCCCAATATAAGAACTTAACTCTACCCTTTGCATTCATGAATCTTTTAAGCCCTTTTTCTAATCATTTTTTTTTTCTCTTATCTCTAGGAGAAGCTTTCTCAACACTTTGATATATCTAGCGGATTTGGATTTCTTTACAACTAAGGTTCCTGTTTTTAACATTTTAAAACGAAGGGCTTTTGCCCATCTCCAATAGCTAACAAGAACTCTTTCTTTTCTTTACAAATTCCAAACCTTTACTAGACTTTTTCTGCTTCTTTAGCTTACTTCACCTAGAGTCTTTTACCTTTTCTCATCAATGAATCAACCCCCTTTTTTTTCTTTTAAACACATCCCAACCCAAAGTATAAGCGCCCACCTAATCCTATCTAGTCCAAAAAATGCAAACTAGAACTACATGAGACACTATCTCTGTCGTTACGAACATAACACTTTCTACTAAGCTTAATCGGAATAAGACCTCACAAACACTCACAAGTGATATAGGGCTTAAAAGAAAGTCTAGGTTTGGGTTTGGGTTAACTGCTCTAATAAGGAGAGTCAGCTACTTGGATTAACAAGAGTGATCAAAATGAATAAGAAAATCCAAGTATTTTAGGGTATCTATGAGTTCAAATTTGATGCAGACATGATAATTAAAGATCAGATTCAGGTTCAATTTGATAGGGAATGGTATAAGATCATGACAGTGTGGTCGAGTAGAGCAATCTAGGCATGGTTCAGTTTTATTTCAAATTCATTGACTACGCAACAGACAACTAGCAACGAGGGCACTGAGTTTATCCGGTGAACCAAAGTGCTTACAAGGCTATCTCATCATTATCCCCTGTGCATATGCAATAATCCTAAATGAAACACTCTAGACTCGATCCTAAATGTAATGCAACTACATGAACACTCTTTTTTTTTTTTGTGAAATCATTTTCTGAAATTTTTCAAATTTTTTTGGTTTTTTTATGTCTTAGATGAATGCAGACTCAAGAATATATACAATGCAACACACACTTCCTGAGCCCACCCCCAAACTTAAATCACACAGTCAACTGTGTGAATAAACTTGGAAGAGAGTACTCAGGACAAATCCAATCACAGAAACAAAATGAAGAAACAAATCACAACAGATGATATAATACA
Organism: Arabidopsis thaliana; assembly: GCF_000001735.4. NCBI lineage: Eukaryota > Viridiplantae > Streptophyta > Magnoliopsida > Brassicales > Brassicaceae > Arabidopsis > Arabidopsis thaliana. The sequence continues at coordinate 14,244,919 of NC_003070.9, read as the reverse complement.
ATGGTGAAGTGAGGCACTTACCTCAGTTGAAGAATGAACTTAGTTGCTCGTCAATGGCTCCCTGTGATTTCTCCCAGGCCATAGACGAACCGACTTATTCCGTATCAGCTCCACCAGGTGGTTACTCGACCTCATCAGCTCTATGGCGGCCAGCACCGCTCTGGGAATCTCGACCTCCCTTCTTTTGTTGTGGACAGCACCGCGGTCGAGTGATCTCCTCGAGTGAATGAGGCGTGATCTGCTGCTAGATCGAGTGAGTATAGCCTTCCTTCTTCTCTTGTGCTCTCGCGACTCAAATGACGAATGCCTAGCCCGGACATGTGAAACTCTCTGCTCGCTAAGCTCAGGCCTGTGCTAAGGCTCATCAAATCTCCTCGATGGCATCTCCATAGGAGGTTGTCCCTGTGGAATAGCAGTAGTGGAGGAGGAACAACTCAGCTTATCTGTCAGGAACTTGATAGTCTTAAAACACTTGGCAAGCAGCTTGTCTTGATTCTTGCACCACTTTTGCAGTTTACTATTATTCCTATGAGCTTCACTCAAGCTCTTGCTCTCTCTTGCTGGAGGCACATGTTCACCAAAGTGATACATGCTAGTGTCGAACTCCACTGCTCTGTCTTCATCCATCCCATCCTCAGCAACCTCTTCTAGAAGATCATCTTCATCCAATGGAGGAGCGTTCTCATAGTAGAGGCGTCCAACCTCAGGCCGAAAATTAATGTTATCTCCCTCTATTAGCCGTATAACCTCAGGGCTAGGGAGAAGGATGCTAGCTCTCTTATCTGTAGAGTGCTCAAACCTGAACCTGTGCAAGTCGTTAACCATTGCGAACTCCAGGAATTCACAGTGACGTAGGTGCTCGATATCCATTGCTCGCGGCTCGAGTCCATTAAAAGTGATTGAGACTCCACAAGCGATCAAAATCGGTGTCAGAACACCGCCTATGCACAGAACGCCTCGTGCTCTCTTGTGGTTATTGCTGACGGCCCAGCTCTTGTATCCACACAGATGGATCAGAAGAAGTACAGAGAAAGGTGTGTCATTGATTTCACCTTGCAGAGACATGCCATTCTTAGTTTGGCGAAGAGTTCCCTTGAGAGCCATTGCGATCATCTCCATATCAGAATTAGTAACAGTCCCTGTGATCTCTCGGGAGTAGAGTACATTGGCTATAGCACGCTGGAAGTACCTGATGATAGGGCTGCGTATCTGATTGCTCTTTGACCTGGAAGAATTCAGCGGTACAGAGCTGCCAATAGTGATCCACAAGTCTTTCAACTCTTCTCTGTCATACTTGGGCTTAGTTCCCATTCCACTGGGGAAGCCAAACAATCCTTCTAAACGCTTGATTGATAACCTATACTCATGACCATACACAGAGAATCGCAAGAATCCCAATCCTTCACAATCCAACTCATCAGAGGTCATACCTTGGTAGAGCTCCACTAGCAGCGTGGAGAGGAATTGAATTGTCTCATCTTCATATGCTACATACGGATAAGCCATCAGAGTGTGCAGATGACAACTCTGGTACAGGTGCTGAACATCTTCCAACAATCCGAGTTGTGCAAGTGTGGTCGAGCAAGGATACCTCGTGCTACAGAACTCATTCAGCTTGCAGAGCCTAATATATTCCTCACCAGGCAATACATCGGGTTTGTTCTTCCCTCGGGCTATCTCAGCTTTTCTTCTGAAGCTATCATATTCTCTCTGTTCTCTCTCTGGCCTTGAAGATGATGACTCTGTTTCATCCATGTTGTAGTCGGGATCAACAGAAGAACTGCCACTGTAATTGCTCATGATTCCCCTGTAGAAATTTAGAACTCAAAGCTCAAATGTCAATAGGCTTTGTTGAATTCAAGAACAAGAAGTCGAGTTACTGTTGCAGGGGTCGAGTGAATTCTCGAGGTCGAACGAGTGCTTGTGGTCGAGTTCCGTTGTCGTAATCGAGTAGACTCTGAGACTTCGACGGTGAAAGAGGAGGAGTACTCGATTGCGGCAAGCGCAGGGATGGTCGAGTGATTCTCGGAGGTCGAGTGAGCTACGAGACAGGGAATCTAAGTCGAGTAACTTCTTTTATAAGAGACGGCGGTTGATGTGGATGAATTGGTCGAGTATTGGGACGGAATCGAGTGAAGTGGTCTGGATCGAGTAGATCTTTGGACGGCGATTCGTGGTGTAGAGAAATTGGAGTGTCGGTGTTGAGGTGAAGTGATGATAGGTCGAGTGGATTCTGTGAAGTCGAGTGAAGTTTCAAAAAGAGTGGCTGAGGTTGAGTTTTAGATTCTCTCTCCAGCTTATCCTCAGCGCGTGGTCCACACTCTGTTGACTGAGAAAACTTGTAGAAAATCTACTATAAACTGCAGGAAATCCGTGCAAGTCTCTGTAGCTCCTGTTGGTCGAGTACAGTGATGTTTTAAAAAATTTTGGATTTTAAACATCACGTATACTCGACTGATGTACTTGAATTCCGGGTCTCCAGATGCAACATAAAACTTTCAAAATTTTGTACTCCACCAGGCTATACACTCGATCTCCAGGTCTTCTGTAGAGTAAAAGTTTTGAATTTTTATTCTATCTCCACGTTGTTCCCTTGTCTCTGAGAACCACAAACACAACTAAGACAAATCAAAAATAACAAGAAAAGAAAAATTTATTTACAGAGATAGTCTTAGGGTTTCCTCCCAAGTGAGCTTGTTTAAAGTCATTAGCTCGACTCTTTTACTCCTTTAATCATCAAGAAGTTCCTGGAGATGAACCGATGTCACGTCTGGAAGGATTTGATCTGCTAAGTATTTCTTGAGCCTTTGACCATTTACTGTGAAGTCTCCACTCTTACCAGCTAGAGTGACTGCTCCATAAGGACGGACCTCAGTGATACAGAAGGGGCCAGACCATCTGGATTTAAGTTTTCCTGGAAAGAATTTCAAGAGAGAGTTGAACAGCAGCACCTGATCACCAACCTGGAAATCCTTAGTGATGATCTTCTTGTCATGGAAAAGCTTGGTTCTCTCCTTGTAGATTTTAGAGCTCTCATAAGCTTCTAGACGGATCTCATCGAGGTCACTGAGTTGGATCAATCGCTTCTCCTCAGTAGTTTTTATGTCAAAGTTCAGAAGTTTTACCGCCCACATTGCTTTGTACTCGAGCTCAACAGGTAGGTGACATGATTTTCCATAGAGAAGATTGAAAAGAGTTGTACCAATGGGGGTCTTGAAGGCTGTCCTATTATCCCATAATGCATCATCTAGCTTTGCAGACCAGTCTTTCCTTGTAGTCCCAACAGTCTTTTCCAGAATTGTTTTTATCTCCCTATTGGAGATTTCAACCTGCTCGCTCGTCTGTGGATGATAGGGAGTGGTGACCTTGTGCTTTACTCCATACTTCTTCAAGAGGTTCTCAAAAACCTTGTTGATGAAATGCTTCCCACCATCACTGATTACTACCCTGAGAACTCCAAATCTCGGGAAGATTATGGTTTTGAACAGCTTCAGCATAACTTTTGCATCGTTAGTAGGACTAGCAATAGCTTCGACTCTATTTGATACGTAGTCTACGGCGACCAGTATATACTTGTTACCGTATGAAGATGGGAATGGACCCATAAAATCAATCCCCCATACATCAAAGATATCAACTTCCAAGATTGGATTCTGAGGCATCTCATTTCTTCTACTGATGTTGCCTTTTCTCTGGCATGAATCAACTTCCAAGTAATTGACGTGATCAGCATACCATGGAGACCCTTCTTCAGCAGCGTTCAGTTGGTGGAACTCTTTCCCACTATAGCTCCTTCCGAAGAAATCTACAACCATGCGCTGCTCTACTGGCATTGAATCGTCTATCGAAGGGGTTCTTCAATTCTCATCCTTGACAGATGGTCAGCTGCACCATTTTCAATGCTTTTTTTATCTATGATAGTAGGATTTTTACTCAATTAATCCCTAAAACACTATCTTGTCGTTGTAGTATTTTAGGATGTCAATCCAATCCGGTGTGATGCAAACAGATGAGATATGATCAGAAAGCCCTAAGTCAAGCCAAGCAGAAAGTTGGTTGGTTCTAACAGTCCTAGTATGCAATGACAGAAATGAAATGAAACTAAAAGCAGAAATGACAATAGCAGGGAGGTGAATAACAAAGCAGAAATGATAACAGGCAATCGAATGGATAAACGATTCCTAAGGATGGGGTAATCGAATAGTGTGGTCTCCTTAATCTATTCAGGCGGTTGACAAAACTTCACAGAAGCTATCCCTAGACAACAAGTTCAACAACAGATTAATTCACTCCCGTGATAGAAATCCTCAAGCAAAGCTAGACACTGACCTAAATCCCTTTAGCGATTTCTAACTAAGCAGGCATTATCGAATCAACATGTTAAAGTCAATACCCTCTCTACAGCGAATCCCTTGGGGTAGAGTCAGATATCTCTAGAATTAATAGGATCCAACGCCCATTAAACGCTTTCTGAGCGCTGGACGTCTGGACTCATACTCCACATTAGCCAGTGAAATAAGCAATAAGCGCAACTAATCCAGAAGGGATTCTAGAATTCTAAACTCAACCACCTAAAACGACCAAGTAAACCACAACTATTCTATCCCATCCTCAGAAATACAGTTCACTACTCAGATATAATCAAAGACAATAACAAAGCAACAACTGAAAACATGATAACAGAAATGACGAAAGACTTAAACGAAAACTAAATATCAAATACTTGAAAACGAAACTACAAAGTCGCAGGAGAAACACTGCGGCTATCAAAGTTGCGAAAATGTAAAAACGAGATAAAAACGGATAATAGCGGATAATAGCTGACGCCCTAGGGAAAACCCTAAGAGGCAGTTTATATAAGCGAGAAATAAAACAAATAAGGAAACTAAATATATAGCGAATCTTTACGTCATGATCCTGCGACCGAATATGTCATTGATCAAACTGGGCTTCAGGGGCTCCGTCTTGCGATCGAGTGAAATGCAGTGAAGTCGAGATTTAATGGTCCAGCGACCTTGTGATCGAGTGCGATCGAGTGGATGTCATGAGGGTGTGATCCAGTGGTTTCTTCGGCTTCTCTTCTCTTCTTTGTTCTCAGCTTGTCTGGTTGAGTGCAGAATGAGCAGATAGGCTTCCTGGTGATAGAGTGGTGATCGAGTGGTTCTGATGGGGTGATTCCTCCGGCTTCGCGATTGAGTGAAACTGAGCTGCTTGCTTCTCCGGGGTTGCGATAGAGTGATTTGCCCTGGCAGGACTCCGAGGCTGCGATAGAGTACTCTAATGCAAAATCGTCCTAAGTATGTAAAACACACTAAAACGACTCCTAATGGGATGAAATGTGGATGAAACAATGACAAAGTGGTGAAGAATGAATGCCTAAATCATGCAAATTATAGACATATCAACTCCCCCAAACTTAGTCTTTGTTTGCCCTCAAGCAAACAAGAAGACATAAGCAGAAGGAGAGGTTTGAAGTTGGGGATTCAGAACCAAAGCATGAGATATGACAATTAAGATCAATGTGCCAGCTAACAGTTCTAATATGCGAGGTGATCGGTTTCTACTCAAAAACTTTAGCCATGCTCTGTTATGATCCAAACCTACACTCAAATGCACAATGCGTCAAGATCAACCAATCCCTTTAACATTCATTAAGTTCAAAAACATGAATCAAGATATGCATCGCTAGTGAACTCATTTGGCTAATGACAGGTTATGAGACAAAGATGGTCCCTTTTTAGTGGTTCAGATTTTAGTAGCAGGGGACTCTCAATGAAAAAGGACTGAGCTTTAGAAGAATGCTAAAGGTAAGTGCCAACCTATGCATACAAGAATAGCACCCCATCTACCCAATGACATAAACCGTGAATAACAAGTAGATGGTCCTATCTCTAAACCCAATGATGATCCTAAGTCTACCCTTTTGCACTAAAGGCATATTTCGATTTTTTCTTGGATCAATGTTTCCTTTTCTTTTCTTTGGCTCTTGTTCTTAAGGAGAAGCTTTTCTTAAACTCTATGAGTCTAGTCTAGTGAATTGGGTTTTTCTTGAACTCTTATGGCTCTTATCATTTATTTATTTTTCTTTTTCTGTTTTTGTTGCCATCTATTTTTTAGAGCATATCTTAACAATTCTATGCTTCCCATACATTCACTAGACCACAATATGATTTTCAGCTTCCTTCTCCTAAAGACTCTAACCCATTTTTTTTCTTTCTTTTTCTTTTCACACTCAATCTCAATCCCCAAATAAGTTCCCACCTAGTCCTACCAAGTCCGAAAATGCGGATTGGAACTACATGAGATACTACTCTTGTCGACTCAAACCTAACACGTTCTACCAAGCTCAATCCTGAAAATAGGCCTCACATGCTCTCACAAAATAACATGGCTTGAAAGAAGGGTTGGTTAAGGGTGGGGGAACTACTCTAATAATAGAAGCAGCTACTTGGATTAACAAGAGTGGTGAATAAGTGAAAGAAAATCCAAATATGTATTCTATCCACGAGTTCAAAAACGATGCAAACATGATAATTATAAGTCAGATTCAAGTTCAAATTGACAGGGAAAGGTGTCATGACATGCATCGAGTGGTTTCTATAGAACATGGTGCGGTTTTACTTCAAAGTCATTCAAATGCCTCAGAGAACTAATAACTCATTTTAGTGAATCATCATGCTTACAAGGCTATTTCCTCATTATCCCCTATGCATAGGCAACAATCCTATATGAAAAACTCTAGACTCGATTCTAAATGTAATGCAACTAAATGATCATTCTGTTTTTGAGGAATTCATTTTCAAAAAATTTCAAATTTTTTTTGTTTTTTTCTATGACTTAGATGATATGCAGACTCAAATGATATTCACAAAAAACAAGTCAAATACGTCTTGAACCCTCCCCCAAACTTAAATTACACAGTCCCTTGTGTAATCAAAATTTGTGAAAGAATTCAAGATAAACACAGAAACAAAAACAAAAGCGGTATTTACAAAGGGTTTTGATGTGTTACTCAGTAGAATGTCCTGGAGATGTAGTCATCCATATCTGCTTGAGTGTACTCAGCAGGCATGACCGGTTCTTGATGTGGCTCCGCCATCTCCTCGTCATTGTGCTCGATCGCAACCCCAGCAGGTTGTGCAGCACGACGTTCATGTGTTCTCTAGCCCGATATTATCCAGCCTTTGCTTGATGAATGTACAGTTCTAACACTCTTCCTCCTCTTGTTTCCATAGGCTCATGAGACGGGGAACTTGCAGAACGGTGTTGTCCCTATGTTTATAGGTGAATTGCCTTGGCGGAGCAATGTCATGGTGGCTGGATGACATGTCTTCAGGCGGGTTGTCATTGAAGTCATGTCGGGCGTTTTCACTTCTCTTTGAGATTGAGTGGTTTGGGCAATTCCACTAGGAGACCACTTGATCACACCATTGCCATGTTGCGATCGAGTGGTATGACATTGTCGTTGACAAAGATGTTGTCCCAAAACCACTAGATCGCACACTCGAGCTTTTACTCTCGTCTTGCGATAGAGTGATTCATCAAAAATTTGAAATTTTTTATTTGAACACTTGGTTGCATCCCTGTTGTTGCTCCAGCTGTTATTCATTTCCTGAGAATCAAAAACAAAACCAAAACAAATCAAAAGTAACAAAAATAAAAACTATATACAAGGATAGGCATGGGACTTCCTTCCAAGTGAGCTTGTTTTAAGTCTCTAGCTTGACTCCTCACACTCATTAGGCTCAAGGAGGGTGATAGAGTAGAATTGACGTCTCCTCTCCTTCCTTAGTAGATACAACATCAAATTCAGTGACAAGTCTGTAATTGAGTACTCAATGACCCTTTCTTGGTAAGCTCCTTTTTCATCATCTGGATAGTCGTCTTTTCTAGACTGTTTTGATGTGAATTCACATCCTTCTTTTCTAACCATAGGACTAACTTCATCATTTGGGACGTCCTTGATGTCGAGTGGAGCTTGGTTGGCTTTCCCATGGAGCTCTTTGACTTGATCCTTCGGCTCTTTCACAGTGTGTGTTAGCTCTCTTATAGCCCTGTCGTGCCATTTTGCCTCTCCTTGAGTTCTAACCAATCATTTGATGCCCTCACGCTTGACTTTAGCTGTTTGGTTGAGCATTCTAGTCGAGTATCAGTTGAGCCTTCCTCGTTCAATGTAACATCCTCTGTTTCTGACGCAATGACACCTTTAAAGATCTTTAATCCTGGTACTTCGTTGTGTTAGTCTAATGACATCTCATTGCTCAAGGTCTCACTGGAGAGAAATCTAGCTTCACTACTTTTGGTTAAAGTAGTTTGAAGGTGATCTCTGTGAACAATCTCCTCTAGCAGTTCATTACCTAGCTGATCCATTTCCTCAACTAAGAAGGTTTGTCCTTCTATTGTTGGCTTCTTCGTAGCGTCCCTGATGTCAAACTTCATTTTGACATCCTCTCCCAGATTAAGATTAATATTTCCTTCCTTAACATCTATTACTGCTCCAACTGAAGCCAAGAAAGGTCTTCCTAAGATCAGAGGATCCTTAGATTCTTCATTCATCTCAAGCACAACAAAAGCAGTAGGCACCTCTACTCCATTAATTATTACTGACACATCCTCTAAAAGGCCAAAAGGTCTCTTTGAAGTCCTATCAGCAAGAATCAAGGTTAGATCACAAGGCTTGTATTGAACGAATCCCAGCTTCTTTACAACAGAGAGTGGCATTAAGCTGACTGAGGCTCCTAGATCACATAGACAATTGTTGAAAGTCAATTGCCTAATGGAGCATGGTAGAGTAAAAGATCCTGGATCTTCCAACTTTTGTTGAACAATCTTCTTCTGAGTGATTGCTCTGCACTCATGACTTAACACCACCATTCCTTGGACTTCTTTGATCCTTTCTGTAATCAGGTTTTTCACGTACTTGTGCTCATCAGGTATTAGCGCGAGACAGTCCACTAAAGGGATATCTTTTATGTGTTTTTCCAGGAGGGCTCTGTATTTTGCAACCAGAACTTTCTTGAAACGACCAGGGAATGGAAGTAGAGGTTTGTAAGGCGGTGGCACGAAGACTGTGTCTTTGGTCTTTGCAGCTTCCGGTTTTTCAACAAAGGGAGTAGCTGGGGGAGCTTGTGGTCGAGTGGGTTGACTGGTGAGTATGGGCTCTTCGATTGGGTTGTTGTTGATGTGGTGTGAAACCAGATGGTGGTTGCTGTTGTTGATATCCTCCTTGAATCTGCTGCTTTGGAACGAACCCTTGGCTTTGGTTGTAAGGAACAAACGGTTTGGATTGGTTCTGTTGCTGCTGCTGCTGAGGGTAGACTTGGTCCTGAGGGTTGGCGACATTGGTGCTTCTGTATGATAATTTTGGGTTGGGTCTGTAGTTATTGTACCCCTTGTTGTAGCCACCTTGATTATGAACATATCTGATTTCAGCACACTGATCGTTCTCCCCCTCTTGTACTTGGAATGGTTCATCTTCAGAGATGAAGTGAACATGTTTCTGTTGCATTTGGATGATTTTGTCTAGTTTGTCATTGAGAGCTTTCATCTCTCTGTGGTGCTTGTCATCAGTGTCAAAACTCGTGCAGATGCTTCTATCATAGTCTTCATTGTAATTGCCATCCGATTGAGCAAAGTTTTCAACTAGCTCCCATCCTTCTTCAACATCCTTCTTCAGAAAATTCCCATTTGAAGCGGTATAAAGGAGCATACGTATCTTAGGCAGGACGCCTCTGTAAAGTGTGTTAAGAAGAGAAACTTCCTTAAATCCGTGATGAGGGTATTTGGTTTGATAACCCTTAAAGCGCTCCCAAGCTTCACAAAAGCTTTCATTTTGCTTCTGAGTGAATCCGGATATCTCGTTCCGGAGTCTTGCAGTTCTGGAGTTGGAGAAGAATTTTGCCAAGAAAGCCTTTTTGCAGTCATCCCAGGTCGTGATTGATCCCTGGGGTAGCGTCTTTTCCCACAGATGGGCTTTATCTCCAAGTGAAAATGGAAACAAGCGAAGCTTAAAACCATCTTCACTAACTCCATTGATTTTAGTAAGGCCACAGAGCCTTTCGAATTCGTCAAGATGATCTAACGGATCCTCCATTGGCAGGCCATGAAACTTGTTCCCCTGAACCATTGCAATGAGACCGCTTTTGATCTCAAAGTTGTTGTTCTGTACTGGAGGTGGAACAATTCCATGACGCTGGTTGTGGTTGTGAGGGAAGTCACCAGCACCAATGTTGGTAGGTTGCTCTTGCTCATCTACAACGTCACCCATTGTGTCGGTTTCTGTCTGTTCTCTTAGTTGGCGAGCAATACGGTCGACGTTATCGTTGAATAGGAGGTTATGATTTCCTTGTGACCATGTATGCATGCAACAGATAGCAGCGGGGCTATAACAGACGAATCAAAGATGCGTCCGGAAAGAAGGTTGCAAGGTACCTGAAACACAAAGACAGAAAAGGCACAATGTTAGTAACTTGAGTAACAAAAACGAACTTGATCTTAACGTTTCTAATGATCTCAAATATAGCAAACAAACACCAAACTGGCAACGGCGCCAAATTGATAGTAGGATTTTTACTCAATTAATCCCTAAAACACTATCTTGTCGTTGTAGTATTTTAGGATGTCAATCCAATCCGGTGTGATGCAAACAGATGAGATATGATCAGAAAGCTCTAAGTCAAGCCAAGCAGAAAGTTGGTTGGTTCTAACAGTCCTAGTATGCAATGACAGAAATGAAATGAAACTAAAGGAAGAAATGACAATAGCAGGGAGGTGAATAACAAAGCAGAAATGATAACAGGCAATCGAATGGATAAACTATTCCTAAGGATGGGGTAATCGAATAGTGTGGTCTCCTTAATCTATTCAGGCGGTTGACAAAACTTCACAGAAGCTATCCCTAGACAACAAGTTCAACAACAGATTAATTCACTCCCGTGATAGAAATCCTCAAGCAAAGCTAGACACTGACCTAAATCCCTTAAGCGATCTCTAACTAAGCAGGCATTATCGAATCAACATGTTAAAGTCAATACCCTCTCTACAGCGAATCCCTTGGGGTAGAGTCAGATATCTCTAGAATTAATAGGATCCAACGCCCATTAAACGCCTTCTGAGCGCTGGACGTCTAGACTCATACTCCACATTAGCCAGTGAAATAAGCAATAAGCGCAACTAATCCAGAAGGGATTCTAGAATTCTAAACTCAACCACCTAAAACGACCAAGTAAACCACAACTATTCTATCCCATCCTCAGAAATACAGTTCACTACTCAGACATAATCAAAGACAATAACAAAGCAACAACTGAAAACATGATAACAGAAATGACGAAAGACTTAAACGAAAACTAAATATCAAATACTTGAAAACGAAACTACAAAGTCGCAGGAGAAACACTGCGGCTATCAAAGTTGTGAAAATGTAAAAACGAGATAAAAACGGATAATAGCGGATAATAGCCGACGCCCTAGGGAAAACCCTAAGAGGCAGTTTATATAAGCGAGAAATAAAACAAATAAGGAAACTAAATATATAGCGAATCTTTACGTCATGATCCTGCGACCGAATATGTCATTGATCAAACTGGGCTTCAGGGGCTCCGTCTTGCGATCGAGTGAAATGCAGTGAAGTCGAGATTTAATGGTCCAGCGACCTTGTGATCGAGTGCGATCGAGTGGATGTCATGAGGGTGTGATCCAGTGGTTTCTTCGGCTTCTCTTCTCTTCTTTGTTCTAAGCTTGTCTGGTTGAGTGCAGAATGAGCAGATAGGCTTCCTGGTGATAGAGTGGTGATCGAGTGGTTCTGATGGGGTGATTCCTCCAGCTTCGCGATTGAGTGAAACTGAGCTGCTTGCTTCTCCGGGGTTGCGATAGAGTGATTTGCCCTGGCAGGGCTCTGAGGCTGCGAGAGAGTACTTTTGCTGAAGGCGTCATTGGGCATTCTGACTTCATGTTCTGTTTTTCCTCTGTTTGAACTCCAAAAGCATCCAAAGTACCTGAAAACAACCAAATATGCCATGCACATGCAATCCTAATGAAAAATCGTCCTAAGTATGTAAAACACACTAAAACGACTCCTAATGGGATGAAATGTGGATGAAACAATGACAAAGTGGTGAAGAATGAATGCCTAAATCATGCAAATTATAGACATATAAATCTACTATCTCCATGTCAAACCCTTGCAATAAAAGTATCCATCTCAACAGTCTTGGTTTAGTATCTTTCTTGGCATACAGATGCCTTTGAGCTGCATGGTCTGTATAGACAGTGACCTTTGATCCAACCAAATAGCTTCTGAACTTCTCAAATGCGAATACAATAGCTAGAAGCTCCTTCTCAGTTGTTGCATATCTTCCTTGAGCCTCGTCTAACGTTCAACTGGCGTAATATATGACATGAAGCTTGTTCTCTATTTTCTGGCCTAAAACAGCTCCTACTGTGTAATCTGAAGCTTCACACATGATCTCAAATGGATAGTCCCGATTAGGCGCTTGAACAACAGGAGCAAATACCAAAGCACCCTTGATGGTGTGAAAGGATTTGAGGCAGTCCTCATCGAATTCAAATTCGGTTTCCTTGCACAATAGTCTGGTTAACGGCCTGGCTATCTTGGAGAAGTCTTTAATAAATCTTCTGTAGAACCCTGCATGACCAAGGAAACTTCTGATGTCCTTCACCGTTTTTGGTGGCTGCAACTGCATCATCACTTCAATTTTTCCTTTGTCAACCTCTATACCCTTCTCTGATATCTTGTGACCCAACACTATGCCTTCATTCACCATGACATGACACTTTTCCCAATTGAGAACAAGATTTGTCTCTTCGCACCTGGTCAATACCCTGCAAAGATTCAACAAACATGAGGAGAAAGAGGGGCCATAGACCGAAAAATCGTCCATGAAAACCTCCACCATCTCCTCGATTAAATCTGAAAATATAGAGGTCATACACCTCTGAAATGTTGCAAGAGCATTGCATAAACTAAATGGTATTCTCTTATAAGCAAAAGTTCCATATGGACATGTGAAAGTGGTTTTTTCTTGATCATTAGGGTGAATTGGTATTTGAAAGAAACCACTATATCCATCAAGAAAGCAATAGTATGGATGATTAGCTAAACGTTCAAGCATTTGGTCGATGAATGGTAAAGGAAAATGATCTTTCCTATATGTAGCATTTAACTTCCTATAATCAATGCACATTCTATGACCAGTTATAGTTCTAATAGGGATCAATTCATCCTTTTCATTTTTGACAACAGTCATTCCACCCTTTTTAGGGATGCAAGGGATGCAATGCACTGGAGAAACCCAAGTACTATCAGAGATAGGGTAGATGACACCAGCATCAAGTAGTTTCAAAATTTCTTTTTTCACTACTTCTTTCAAATTGGAATTTAACCTCCTCTATGGTTCAATGCTAAAATAGGATTCATTTTCAAGGTGGATCCTATGGTTGCATAAACTAGGTGAAATTCCTTTAATGTTGGATAATGAATAACCAATTGCTCTCCTATACTTTCTAAGCTCAGATAATAGCAGGTTCACTTCATCATCATTTAACTAAGCATTAATGATCATAGGGTAAGTAGAGTTTGGACCAAGGAATGCGTACCTTAGACCTTTAGGAAGTGGTTTCAGATCAACCTTCGGTGCCTTCAGTTCAGACCAGTCATCTGAAGTTGGGATGATCGGCTCCCCAAATTCGTTGGCAGACAAGATCGAGTAGCTGGTCGAGTATGTGCTCGAGTGTGCAGGTTGAACTCGTGTTGACCCTTCTTCGCTCATTACCATTACCTCCGTTGCTGGTCCATTAAATTCCTCAAAGGGTTCTGATTCTTCCATCGCTTTATGGGAGTCTAACAGCTTCTGGTATCCCTATGTTTCCAAATGCAGAAACCCATCTTCACCACTTTTGGTTAAAGCACTGTTAAGATGATCTTCTTCTGCCAGCTCTTCCAGTAACTCATCAGCTAACTGATCCATTTCTTCGATCCAAAAGAGTTGCCCTTCTATGGTAGGCTTCTTCATCGCGTCTTTGACATCAAAGGTCATCCTAAAGTCTTTGCCAAGGATTAGATCAATCTTCCCTTTCTTGACATCAATCATAGCTCCTGCAGTTGCTAAGAAAGGTCTCCCTAGAATCAAAGGGTCCTTGGGTTCTTCATCCATCTCCAGGACTACAAAGTCAGTTGGTATCTCCACAGCTTCGATCCTGATTGGTAGGTTTTTGAGCAAACCATGAGGGATCCTTACTGACCTGTCAGCTAGGATGAGAGATATATTGCAGGATTTGTATTGAGTGAACCCCAATCTTTTGGCGATAGAGAGCGGCAAGAGACTGACTGATGCTCCTAAATCACATTGGCATCTGTTGAAAGCCAATGGACCTAAAGAGCATGGTAGAGTGAATGAACCAGGATCACTAAGCTTCTTAGGAATGATCTTCTTCTCTATGATAGCACTGCATTCATGACTCAATACCACCATCCCTTGCACTTCTTGAATTCTCTCCACGATCAAGTCTTTCAGAAACCTGTGAGAGTCTGGGATTGGTGCTAGAGCGTCAACAAGAGGTATCCGCAACTCAACCTCCTTAATATTCTTGGCAAACATAGCCCTAAACTTATCTGCCAACGCTTTCTTGTGACGGCCAGGAAATGGAAGTTGTGGTTTGTAAGGAGGAGGAACAAAGACCTTTTCTTTGTTCTTGACAGCAACTGGTTTTGGAGCAGTTGGTGATGCCGCTGGGAAGATTGGTCGAGTTGTTGGTCGAGTAACGTGGTCGAGTGGCAGCCCGAGTGGTTGCTCGAGTGGATGCTCGAGTGATTTTTCAGCTTGATCTTTACCGAGACTTAAATCCTCCCCATCTTGATCTTCACTGTCCTCAGTGATTGTCTTTGGTTCCTCCCTAGTTGGCAGTGCTCTTCCACTACGCAGGGTGATAGCGTGAGCATATTCTTTTGCATTCTGAACTGCTTTGCCTTGTAGTTGGCTTATCTGTTTTGGAGCTGAAGAGGATGCAGAATGTCCCTCTAAGTATCGTACTTTGGTATTCAGTGTTTCCACCTTGACATTGAGATCATTGTAGCTACAGTCCAGCTTGTTATGTAACTCAGATATCTTCTTTGCCATCTCCATGGAGCTAGAGGCTTGCCCGTGAAGCAGCTGTTGTAGCATTTGTTTCATGTCAGCATCAGGAGCAGCAGGACCTTGGTTTTGCTGAGGTGCGAACCTAGGTGGTTGTGGCGGCTGGTAGTTCTCCTGGAATTGTTGCTTAGGAACGAAACCTTGGTTATAGGGAACAAAAGGTTTGTTCTGACCTTGTTGTTGATGTGGAGGATACACCTGATCATGAGGATTAGCATCGTTGGTGCTGCGGTAGGAGAGGTTGGGGTTGTTGGTTTTGAAGTTGTTGTATCCTTTGTACTCACCCTGGTTGTTGTTGATGTAGCTGACTTCTACCAACTGGTTACCCTCCCCATCTTGGACTTGAAACTGCTCGTCATCAACAAGGAAGTGCACATGCTTCTTCTGGCTAAGAAGTATCCTGTCTAGCTTGTCATTCAGTGCTTTGATCTCCTTCTTGTGTTTATCAACAGAGTCAGTTGTGCCTCTGACGGTCCTATCGCAGTCCTCGTTTGTAATTACCATCTGATTGAGCAAGGTTCTCAACCAATTCTCAGCCTTCTTCAACATCTTTGTTCTGGAAATTTCCATTGCTGGCGGTATCCAGAAGCATTCTGATGCGTGGTAGGACTCCTCTGTAAAGAGTGTTGAGCAGAGAGGCTTTAGTAAAGCCATGATGAGGGCATGAGCAGAGAGGCTTGAAACGCTCCCATGCTTCACAGAAGCTTTCACCAGTCTTCTGTGAGAAACCATAAATCTCATTTTTGAGTCTTGCAGTTATGGCGTTGGAGAAGAACTTTGTTAGAAAAGCCTTCTTGCAATCATCCCAGGTGGTGATTGAATCATGGGGCAGATTCTTCTCCCAGATGTGCGTTTTGTCGCCCAAGGAGAATGGAAACAAACGGAGCTTGAATCCGTCTTCACTGACACCATTGATCTTTGTTAGGTTATCGAATTCATCAAGGTGGTCGAGTGGATCCTCCATTGGCAGACCATGGAATTTGTTTCCCTAAATCATCGAGATGAGACCACTCTTAATCTCGAAGTTGTTGTTATGGATAGCAGGAGATGCAATTCCTTTCCTCTGACGGTGATCACGTGGTGCATCTCCAGCACCAATGTTGGCAGGGCCATTTGATTGATTCTGTTCGTCAGCCATATCGAGTGGTTGCTGGGGTACAAGGTTGACTGTGTTTCTCCTTTCTATGAGTTCACGAGCTATGCGGTCAATGTTGTCGTTGAAAAGGAGGTTCTGATTGTCTGTTGATCGAGTTCGCATACAGCAGAGGTGTACCTGGATCAAGAAGACAACAAGAAAAACACACAGTTAGCAACCAAATTGAAAATTGAAAAAGAACTTGATCTAAGCAAGTCTGAAATCTTAAAAGTAACAAACAAACACCCAATCGGCAACGGCGCCAAATTGATAATAGGTTTTTAAGATCAATAAATCCTAAAACACTATCATGTCGTTGTAGTACTAAAGGTTGTCAATCCAAATGTGGGTGATGCTAACAATCAAGATGTGATCAAAAGTCACTAAGTCAAGCCAAGCAATAACAGGTTTTGGTGTGTTCTAGCAGTCCTAAGTGAACATGCAGAAAACAGAAATTCAAACAGAAACAGTAAAACACGCGACCAACATAGCTCTTTGCAGAGCACTGAGTGAGGTCGAGTGACAGGTCGAGTAACAAACACAAAGTATAACATAGATACTCGACTGTACAGTTTGTTGCCAGACAACTGGGTGGTTGAGTATGAGGTCGAGTAACAAGAAAGAATTGCAGAAATTAAGCATCAGATGATAAGATGCAGTAAACAACAGTAGACTAAACAAAGAATTCAATCAGATAAAGAATTCCCGAGGATGGGGTAATTGAGTAGTTTTGTTTCCTTAGTTTATAGGTGATTGACATGCTTAATAAATTATCTCTAGACAACAAGTTCATTAACCAAATCTAAGTGCCACCGCAACAGAGACCCTCAAGTTAACCTAGTCCCAGACTCAATCACCATTGACGAGAGCTAACCTAACAGGCATTACGAATCAACAAGTTAAAGCCAAAACGCTCTCTGCAACCGATTCCTTGGTACAGGGCCACGAATCTCTAGAATTAGTGGTTCAGACATTTCATCGAACACCTTTTGGGCGCGGAAATATCTGGGCTCAAATTCCAATTGATCAGAAAGCAATAGGCATTAAAAACAACTAATCCAGAAGGGATCTATCAATCAATACTCAACCACCTAGCATAGTGACAATTCTACACTACTCTAACCCATCCTCAGAAACCTATTCGCTACTCAGACATCATAGCAGAAAGCATAAACGTTGAACAGGATGAAAACATGATAACAACAGTGTAACAGCAGGATGATAACAGGATGAATAACAGTAAACGAAATCAAGAACAAATACTGAATACTGAATACTGAATAGATAAAGAGAAATCCGGATTACAAAGATCTAGAACACAGTGTCTGCGGAATAAAGCTAGATAAAAACTTGTTTGCGAAAATGTGAAGTACATGCTACTTATAGCCAAATATTCCGAAACTCTAATACTTAAAACGACGCAGTATTGGGACGGATTAAGAACTGTACTCGACCCAGGTGGTCGAGTGGGAGGTCGAGTGAATAGTTGGGGTCTTCTTTTCTTCCTTGTGCTCGAGTGTCTGGTTGAGTGCGGAATGAAGAAGGCTCTGAAGCTTGCCATCGAGTATGTAGTCGACACTCGACCTCGGGGTCAGGTGGTGGGGATGTAGACACTCGACCTCGGGGTCGAGTGGTGAGGTGAAGTGGTGGTGTCTTCTACTCGACCAGGGGGTCGAGTGGTCTGCTGAGGTTGTGAATCGTCTACTCGACCTGGGGGTCGAGTGGTTTTGCATGATCAGGTCCGCTTCTTCCAATTAGCTCGTCAACAGCTCTGGATCACATGAAAACAACACAAATATGCAACATGCATGCAAAACTATCTTAAACATGCAAAGTGATGACAAATGATGAGAAATGGTATAAAACAGTGATGATATGATGCTAAAGTGATGACAAATGGATGCTCAAAACATGCAAAATACACACTTATCAACGGGAGGAGAAGTCCCGACACAGATGAAGTGGATAACAGATGTGGATCACTTGTATATTATCCACCAAACCGGAGGTAATCATTGGATGACCCTTCACGTGAACTTGCTTACGTCTCACTTCGATTGCTATGATTGCATCGTCGGAGAGCATACAGAAGAAAGCGATTAAAAAATGCTGGAAGCTTGTAGGCCGTTCACGAGGATGATCCCATAGATGATGAACGAACTGATTTCTTCTGAAGTCCGTATCCCGCATTACGACCAATTTTCATTCCGGCAGAGGGACAAGAAAAAGGTCCTGCAAAATACTCAGAGGGGACTGCGGCGTTTACGCGTTAAAGATTCTTGAATGTTTATTGCTTGGTGTTTCTTTTAATGGCATTACTGATGCAAATATCCAGGCCCTACGGGTGAAGATTGCAGCAGAGATCTTTGATGAAGCACCGGAAAGGATCCCTGCACGGTTTCTAGAGACGTGATTAGCTTTTTCGAACATATGTCTGTGTCTTTTGGGATTTTTAGCATGTGATTATAGTAAATATTGACACTTTAGGATTGATAACCAGAATTATGTCTGTATGAATCTATTATGTTAATTATTGGTTAAATCGATGTAATGGCTGACTTATCATCGCTCAATTCGTGTTACGGCTGAGTTATGCTAACGTAAGGGCTGACTTATCATCGCTCAAATCGTGCTATGGCTGAGTTCTGATATCGTGACGGCTGAGTTATCGTAGTTTAATTCGATGTTTAACTGAGTTATTTCTAAGGTGGTGGCTGACTTGTCATCGCACAAATCGTGTGATGGCTGAATTATTTTAACATAACGACTGACATATAGTAGATTATTCGATGTTACGGCTGAGTTATGCTATCGTGGTGGTTGACTTGTCATACCCAAACTTCGCTGTAATCAAAGAACCCAAACGTCACTAGAGGACTATAATACACCGGTTGACCTCCTTATAAATATAACTAAATAGTCAAGAACCTAAACGTTGTTAGAGGACTATATATACACTGGTTCTCTCTTGTCTTTTGATAACACTGTATTTTACTCATTTTAGGTGTATGTTTATCATGATTTAGCTTTGCATTTGCTCATTGTATCATATAATTTTGCACCATTTTAGCTTGTTTTGCATACTTAGGCATCTAGGATCATCTGGCATTCGCATTGCATGTTTTGGTATGTTTTCAGGTGCAAAAGGAGCTTAAAAGGACTCTACTCGATCCATTCACTCAATCTGGGCAGCTACAGAAGAGGCATCATTCTACTCGACCTCTTTACTCGATCCAGGATGCTACAAAGGATGTTGCAGTTTACTTGACCCTCTTACTCGATCGACCAACCTCAGAAGAAAGCAGCAGACTAATCTACTCGCCCCTCCTACTCGATCCACTACTCGATCCATTTACTCGACCAAGGGTGACCATCTCTACAAGATTTGTTGAGCTATCAAAGCGTCTTCGGATCCTCCTCATTCCCCACTCAACCAGACATCTGAGCATATGGATAGGAGAGGATAAAGCATCTACTCGACCAATTGATCACTCGGAGCATAGACAAAAAGGCGCAAACTTTGCAGCACCCTCTTTACTCGATCCCCAAGATCGAGCATTCGCCCAAAGCGCCTCAAGTCTCTTGTCTTCTAGTGAATCTAGGGTTTCCAACATTTTAGTATAAATAGATCGTTTTGGGGTTTGTCCAAAAGATCTATGTTTTATCTTTCAGTTTTTCTTTGTGTTTATGAATCTTGAAACTTTAATTACTCTTAATCTATTTCGTTTTTGCATTTCATTGTTTAAGTAAAGTTGTTTAGCTTGTTTAGATCTATATTTTGGTATGATTTTAGTAATTTCTTGGTTTGTGTTCTTGAGAATGTTGCATGAGTAGTGATTAGGGTTCTTGAGGATGGATTAGATTAGGGTAATCTCTAGGTTAGTTAGGTGGTTAGTGTTTAGATTTATACCCTTCTGGATTCGCTTGGCCCCTATGCGGTTTTCGCCGGCTAATGTGGAGATTCGATCATAGACGTCCAGCGTCCAAAAGACGTTCAAATGGATATCTTACCTACGAATTCCAGAGATTTGTAGACTCGACCAAGGGATTGGCTTGTCTGCCTATTGGCTTTGGTAGATTGTTTCTTAAACCCTTCTCTGCTATGTTTCATCAACGAGAGCTGAGATTAGGAAGTGGTAGAGTTATGGGGGTCTCTGTCACGGCAGTGGATTGACCCAGTTTTTGAATCTATCGTCATGGGTATCTATCTTTCGCCTATTAGCCATTTGATAAACCCTAGAGTTGCCCTTATCAATGGATCCATCCTTAGAAATTCTATTAGATTTATTTATATCCCCTGTTGATTACACTTTTATTTACCTGTTATTTGTATCCCCTATTTGTATCCCCTGTTGATTGCATTTAGGTTTCTTAATTTTGTCACCTGTTGGTTCTACTCGATCCAGTGATCGAGTAGGGCTCTAAAGTTCTCATTTTTACTTGTTTGAATCCTGACCTAGGATTATTAGTAGAAACCCATCATCATTATAATCTGGCTTGACTTAGTTGTTTCTGTACACATCTTGATTGCTAGCAATACAGTGGACTGGATTGACACCTTCTATAACTGCATCGACATGTTTGTGTTTTAGGGGAATTGAACTGAAATCACACTCTTCAGCACATAAGTAGACCTGAAAAACCAGCTTATCAATTTGGCGTCGTTGTCAATTCATTGTTGCATTGTTACATTCAAGATATCATAAACTTTTAAGATCAAGTTCTTTTACATTTATCAAGTTACTAACTCATATTTTCGTCTGCTCGTTTTTGTGGTACAGGTACTAATCTTTGTGCATGCAAACTCGATCCAAAGGTTCTGTGCACCTATTACCATTCAGAGATAGAATTGACAAAATAGCTCGTGAGTTACAAGAAACCAAAGCAAAAGCAGCCTGTGATCAGAACAGACAAGCTGCTATGAATCAACAGAACATACCAGTTGATGTTCAAGACCCACCTAATTTTGATCAACCAAGAAACATTGGTGCTGGTGATGCTCCAAGGAATCATCACCAAAGACAAGGGATAGTGCCACCACCAGTTCAGAACAACAACTTTGAGATCAAGAGTGGTCTCATCTCAATGATCCAAGGAAACAAGTTTCATGGCTTACCTATGGAAGACCCCCTGGACCATCTTGACAGCTTTGATAGGCTCTGTGGCCTTACCAAAATCAATGGTGTCACTGAAGATATGTTTAAGCTCTGGCTATTTCCCTTCTCTTTGGGAGACAAGGCACACCACTAGGAGAAGACTCTGCCCCCAGACTCCATCACCTCATGGGACGATTGTAAGAAATCTTTTCTTGCCAAGTTCTTGTCTAACGCTCGCAGCGCTAGATTGAGGAACGAGATCTCAGGTTTCAACAAGAAAAACAATGAAACTTTCTGTAAAGCTTGGGAGAGGTTTAAAAGCTACACCACTCAGTGCCCCCATCACGGTTTTAAAAAGGCTTCATTATTGAGCATACTATACAGAGAAGCCTTACCAAAGATCAGAATGCTATTTGACACCGCCTCCAATGGAAACTTCCTGAACAAGGATGTAAAAGAAGGCTGGGAGTTGGTCAAAAATCTAGCACAATCTGATGGGTGCTACAATGAAGACTATGATTGCTCAATGAGAGGAACTGGAGGAAGTGAGGATAAACAGAGCAAAGATATCAAGGCTCTGAATGAAAAGTTAGACAAGCTATTTCTGGCTCAGCAGAAGCAGATACACTACATCACTGATGAAGAGCACTTCCAAATGCAAGAAGGGGGGAATGATCAAACTGAAGAGCTATGCTACATTCAGAACCAAGGAGGGTTCAACTAGGGCTACAACAACTACAATCCCAACCCGAACCTCTCCTACAGAAGCACTAATGTAGCTAACCCCCAACATCAAGTGTATCCACCTCAACAGAATCAGTCCAAGCCTTTTGTTCAGTACAACCAAGATTAGGTCCTTAAACAACAGTTCAATGGAGGTTTCCAACAGCAGAATCCACCAGGGTTCACTCAACAACAACAACAAGCCCCATCAGCTCCAGATCCTGAAATTAAGCAACTCATTCAACAGATCATCCAAGGACAAGCTACGGGAGCCATGGCTTTTGAAAAGAAGATAGATGAATCACATAACATGATCGATTGTTCTTACAACGATCAAAATGTCAAGTTCGAAGCTCTGAATTCAAAAATCAAATATGTGGAGAGAAAATTTGCATCAATCTCTGCTCTGAAGCATCCTCAGCAACTACCAGGAAAAGCAGTCCAGAATCCTAAGGACTATGCTACTGCTAATGCTATCACCATCCACCAAGAAGATGAGTCTCCACCAAGTAATCAAACTCTCAATACTGAGGACAGTATAATTCAAGAAGGGGGGGATTCAACTCAAATTGTTGCACCTGCCACCCCACCCAGCAATTCATCTGGACCATAAAGCACACACCTTTGCTGAACACTCAACATTCTGAAAAAATGTCCAAAATTGAAAAACTCAAGAAGGATCAGAATCTAGAGATGATTAGCAGTGCCTCCACTCAGGAAACATACAAGAAGAAAGTCATCCAAGAAAAGCTTGACGCTCCCGGTTCATTCGCTCTGCCATGCTCTCTAGGACCATTGACATTCAATAGGTGCCTTTGTGATTTAGGAGCATCTGTTAGCCTTATGCCTCTCTCTACAGCTAAAAGGCTAGGGATCATGGAATTCAAGTTCTGCAACTTAGCCTTACTCTTAGCTGACGGTTCTGTTGCACATCCTCATGGTCTAATAGAAAATATGCCTATCAAGATTGGAAATGTTGAGATACCTACAGATTTTGTGGTATTGGACGTAGATGAAGAAGGCAAGGATCCCCTGATCCTAGGTAGACCATTCTTAGCTTCAGCTGGAGCAGTCATAGATGTCAGGAATGGAAAAATTAATCTGAACCTTGAAAAAGGCATCAAGATGAAGTTTGACATCAGAGAAGCTTCAAAGAAATCAACAACAGGAGGTCAGTGTTTAGGAATTCAAGATATGGATGTTGATGAAGAAACAGAAGCTGGAACCCCACCAAGAGTTAACTATACTTCTCAACTTAGCAAGCTGAAGAGGACTTTTGACCACAAGAAGAGAGCAACAGAAAGGCTAGCCCAGACTGAAGATCCTACAGAAGATGACTGGTATGAGATGAGAAAAAATTTAAATGG
Organism: Arabidopsis thaliana; assembly: GCF_000001735.4. NCBI lineage: Eukaryota > Viridiplantae > Streptophyta > Magnoliopsida > Brassicales > Brassicaceae > Arabidopsis > Arabidopsis thaliana. The sequence goes on along the minus strand of NC_003070.9, from coordinate 14,221,446 downwards.
CAAAGCAGAGTCATAGAAGGATTATCTTCAAGAGTGATGAAGCTGAAAAATCAACTATGGATGTTTGAAAAAAGAGTTAAAAAGTTTTCAAATGGTATTGACCCAGAGAAGACGGAAACTGCACTAGCCATCAAGGGGGACAAAAATTTCACAACAGAATGGTTTGCACCAGAAGATCAGAAAGGAGTTCACTTAGAGGAAAGAAGCCTAGAGAGCAAGTTGTTGAGTGAGGAGGAAACCCCTACTCTGACATATTCTCCAAGAGTGCTTAAACAGCCCACTAACCCCTCTACTGAAGAAGAACACTTGACACTTGGTTCTGTTACTGAAGAACTTCTGGAACACAGGATAGAATACAAAGCTCAAGAGGATACCATTGGGGAGCTATCTTACAAGATGGAAGGACTGAACCATGCGATCTTGGAACTTCAAGAAATGGTTAAAGGCTACCTCAGTTTTGAATTTGAGGATTGGTCAAAGGCGCCTGGTTCAGAAGAAGAAGAATACTCTGCTGATTAGAAAGAAGCTTACTTTGAAGAAAAATCAAATGAGTACTCATCCTACCATATGTCAAGAGAGGATGCAGAATATGTTTCAGGAACTGAAAATTCAACCACTGAAGATGAGGACTTCTCTGTTCCTCTCTTCAACCTTTTTTCTGACTAAGCACTGTAAGAGTCAAGCTTAGTGACTTAAAACAAGCTCACTTGGGAGGAAGTCCCATGTCTATCCATGTATATAACTTTCTATTTTTCTTGTTATTTTTGATATTTTTGTTTAAGTGTTTCAGGTTTGTTTTAGAGACCCTAAGGCAGTCAACGGTCGAGTAAATTCAAATCAAGTCAAGAAAAATCTCAACCGTTGATAGAGTAGAATGAGAAGGAGTATTTTTAGCCATTGATTTGAATGACCAAATGAGAGGAGCATCACCGCCGTTTGATCGAGTGATTTCTTGCGATTCATTCTGGTCCGTTTGATCGAGTGATTGAAGATGGAGCATTTCTCACCGTTCGATCAAGTGAAGAAACCAAAGAGACCCTCTTTGTAGACACCGACGCCTTGTGACCCGCCTCCATTGAAACGCTGATGTCCCTTTGTCTTCTGGTCCCCCCACCCCCCCCCCCCCCCATAATCACTTTGGTCCCCCCATTGCAATTCCCGAACTCAACCATCTCATCTCTCCAACTCTCATACCAAAGCATCCTCATCTCGAATCCTTACAACTCTCTCTTTATCTCCTTCACTTCCCTTTCTTATCAAAAACTTTTTGCAATCCATTTGTTTCCTCCATCATTCAATCTCCTAACCTACTGAATTTTGGTTTTGAGTTTCCCCCACTTTTGTTCTCAATGATGAACATGCGCTCGCTTTTGTCAAGGATTCGGAACAAAGCTCTCTCCCCATTGAAGAGGTACCCAACACCTTCTTCGCATGCAGCAGCTCGAGGACCTTCTGAATCGTCACCCTTCGGGTCGAGCAGGAGGGAACAAGCAAGTTTCGAGATCGATCACAGTGAATCGAGCCAAGAGGAGGAAGCGATGCAAGAAGAGGAGACTTTCAGCTCTCCTGCTGGAAATACTCGATCCCGAAGGTCGAGTAAGCACTCTACAAGGGAATTCTCGAGGAACAAATCAGACATCACTCGAGGAAAGAAGCCCGTGGGGAGGAGGTTGGAACTGGTAGATGAAGACTCCGACGAAGAAATGGCTTCACCAGAGGAAGATGATCAAACAGAGAAAGGAGGCAATGATGATTTGGAATCAGAGAAGTGTGCAACTCGAAACGAGTACTACAAACTACTGAAGCGCAATGAGTTTTTAGGAACTCGATACCCTCATCCCGAGACCATGGAGAGACTCGGCATCTATGATGATGTAAACTATATATTTAAGCAGTGCAGCCTGAATATTCATATGTTTCGGCCAATGGAGGGGTATGAGGAAGAGACAATCCAGTTTCTTTCATCCGTGGAATTGTTCTTATATGGAGAGTCAAAGGACGATGAAATCAGGCCAGACGGAAGTTTGGGATACTTGGAGTTCTGTGTGTATGACGTAGAGTTTCGGCTTCCAATAGAGCACCTCGAGCTGATGTATGGATTTCCAAGCGGAAAAGACACAAATCATCGTTTTGACAAGAGAAAGCTTCAGTCATTCTGGGCCACACTAGGGTCTAAGCAAGGATTTTCATTCTCTAGGACCAAGAGCAACAAGATAAGGAGTCTGGTGGTTAGATACTTTCATAGGTCCTTGGCTAGTGCGCTATTTGCAAGAGAAAGGAATGGAACCTTCGTCAATGGAGAACTAGAGCTGATGGAGACAGCGCTGCAAGAGCTGCTTGGTTTAGCATCAGACGGTACAGGTCTAGCTGGAGATCAGACAGACACTTCCGTCTCATTCTTCCTAATCGAGCACCTGCTGAGTTACAGAGGATGGACTAAGGGACTTAAGAAACCAGGAAGAATGGTTGTGGGAGGAGTTGTGACCCCAATTCTAAGAGCACGCAATGTACCTCTACATTCAAAGTCGATTCCTCCGAGATGGATTGATATGCAACACCTTATCAATTCCAAGAGTTTTTGGTCACAGCAGAAAAATGGCCTATATAAGTATAGGTTCGATCATCCTACAGCAAGACAATCTATTTTTCTCCTCCCAAACCCCGCTTCCACTTCGATCAGAGATGGTGACAACATTGAGTTCTGCCCACCAATGGAGAACCTCTATACTTCAGGTGATGAAGCTGTACCGATGGAAGGAGTGAATGATGATGAGGCTCCAATCCATCATTCTGATAATGAGGCAGAACCTATGGACGAGTCTTACGCTACACAACAGTTTTACTTTGAGGAGTACTCAGCACCAAGGCAAACTAAAGACTCAAAGGAGATTCACAAGCGCCTTGGTTTCCTCCTAAGTTGGTGTAAGTTCCACGACAAGGCTCTCGCGGCACTCAACAAGAAGTTTAACAATCTCCAACTCAAGATCAGCTTTTCTTCCTCAACTACAGCAATGCCACAGAAAATGCCTTTTGGGAGAAGCGGATCCACTCGTCACGAACCTATGCATTTTGATCTGCCTTCACCACCAAGACAGTCTTCATATGAACCAAGGGAACACCATGCTGCACCTTCACCAGCAAGGCAATCATCCTACGAACCTAGAGAAAAGGAAAAGAGGAGCAAGTTGAAAAAGCGAAGAAGAACAAAGAAATCAAACGCTGGAGCAAGCCACTCTAATGCACCACTTGAGGAGCCACTCGATCAACAACCCGAGCAAAGGGTCGAGCATCCAGCTAATCCAAGTTCAGCACAAACCCGTTCCTCGGAGTTACTTAAAGGAGAGTATCGATGATTTCGTCTCCTCTTACTTCACCTGACAACTGAGGTAACACTACCTCAGCCATTGTACATACCATTAGTTTTTTTTTTTTTTTTCTTGTGTGTTGTTTGTTTTAGTCTTGAATTCTCTTTCAGATTTTTATTACACAAGGGACTGTATAATTTAAGTTTGGTGGAGGGTTCAAGACATGTTGAACATTGTGTTCTCTTTTCTTATTTCAAATTTTGCATCATCTAAGGCATAGAAAAACCATACAAATTTGAAAATTTTTCAGAAAATGATTTCATCAAAATCAGAGTGTCATGTAGATTGCATTTCATTTTAGGATTGTATATAGAGTGTTTGCGTTTAGGATTGCTCATTTGCATAGGGGATAATGATGATTTCAAACCGATAAGCATGTTTTGATTCAATGAAGTAAGTTCAATGCCAAGGTTGTTAGTTCTCTATTGCATAACCGATTGTATCTCTGAAGTAAGACCGCACCCTGCTTTGAATTTGTAACTTGACTATACTACTTTGATCGAAACTCGCTTATCTGATGCCATTCCCTATCTATTAGAACCTGAAATGAATTTGAAATTATCATGTTTATGCATTGTTTATGAACTCATGGCTACCATATACATACTTGGATCATCTTATTCACTTCATCACCCTCTGTTAATCCAAGTAGTTGTCTCTCATTTTTAAAGCAGTTTCCCATACCCTTAGTCTAGCCTTATTTCAAGTCAAAGATCATTTGTGTGTGATTGTGAGGTCTTTTTCGATTGAGCTTGGTATAACGTGTTAGGATGAGCCGACAAGAGTAGTCTTTCATGTAGACCTAGCCCACACCTTTTGGGTGGAGACTTGTATTTGGGATTGGGAATGTGTATGGAATGAATGGGAATGAGAGTGAGAATGAGAAGGAAAAGAAAAGAAAAAAAAAAAAGAGTAAGAGTTTAGAGTTCTAAGGGGGATACAAAAGTGTTAAGTCTAGTAAAGGGTTTGGAATGTAAAGAAGTTAGGCTTTGTGATTCAAAGAAAAGGGTAAAACGCCCTATGTGCTAAGATTAGAAGAAAAGCCTTAAGTTTATCAAAGTATAAAACCAAACCCGCTAGACTCTTAAATCGTTTCAAAGAGAACCCCTTAGAACTTGAACCAAATAGAGAGAAAGAATGACAAAAAGGGTAGAGTTAGGACATCTATGGGACTGGGATCATCTTCTGAGCTATCATACTATATCATTGGGTAGATGGGAGTCTGTTCTTGTACGTGTCCGTTGGCTTTTACCTTTAGCATTCTACTGAAACTCAATCTTTTCTCTGAGAGTCCCCTGTTACTCGACCAAACCGTTAGAGGGACCATTTTTATCTCTTAGCTTAAGCCCGAAATCAAGTGAGTTCATACCCATTGCATTGCTTGATTCACTATTCGTGCTTAATGAATGTTAAAGGGAATTGGTTGATGTGAATGCTTGAATAGATTAAGGCAAGTTGTTAGGTTGCATTGTGACGAGTATGGCTAACGTTTTTAAGTAAGGGTCTATCATCTTGCAACTTAGAATTAGCTACCTGGACATTGAGCTTACCTATTCTATATGCATTTCTTCGGTTTTTGAATCCCCACCTTCAAACCTCTCCTTCAACTTAAGTGTTTTTGTTTGCTTGAGGGCAAGCAAGAGATAAGTTTGGGGGAGTTGATAACACTGTATTTTACTCATTTTAGGTGTATGTTTATCATGATTTAGCTTTGCATTTGCTCATTGTATCATATCATTTTGCACCATTTTAGCTTGTTTTGCATACTTAGGCATCTAGGATCATCTTGCATTCGCATTGCATGTTTTGGTATGTTTTCAGGTGCAAAAAGAGCTTAAAAGGACTCTACTCAATTCATTCACTCAATCCGGGCAGCTACAGAAGAGGCATCATTCTACTCGACCTCTTTACTCGATCCAGGATGCTACAAAGGAGGCTCCAGTTTACTTGACCCTCTTACTCGATCAAGGCAACCTCAGAAGAAAGCAGCAGACTAATCTACTCGCCCCTCCTACTCGATCCACTACTCGATCCATTTACTCAACCAAGGGTGACCATCTCTACAAGACTTGTTGAGCTATCAAAGCGTCTTCGAATCCTCCTCATTCCCCACTCAACCAGACATCTGAGCATACGGATAGGAGAGGATAAACCATCTACTCGACCAATTGATCACTCAGAGCATATACACAAAGGCGCAAACTTTGCAGCACCCTCTTTACTCGATCCCCAAGATCGAGTATTCGCCCAAACCGCCTCAAGTCTCTTGTCTTCTAGGGAATCTAGGGTTTCCAACATTTTAGTATAAATAGATCATTTGGGGTTTGTCCAAAAGATCTATGTTTATCTTTCAGTTTTTCTTTGTATTTATGAATCTTGAAACTTTAATTACTCTTAATCTATTTTGTTTTGGCATTTGATTGTTTAAGTAAAGTTGTTTAGCTTGTTTAGATCTACATTTTGGTATGATTATAGTAATTTATAGGTTTGTGTTCTTGAGAATGTTGCATGAGTAGTGATTAGGGTTCTTGAGGATGGATTAGATTAGGGTAATCTCTAGGTTAGTTAGGTGGTTAGTGTTTAGATTTATACCCTTCTGGATTCGCTTGGCCCCTATGCGGTTTTCGCCGGCTAATGTGGAGATTCGATCATAAACGTCCAGCGTCCAAAAGACGTTCAAATGGATGTCTGACCTACGAATTCCAGAGATTTGTAGACTCGACCAAGGGATTGGCTTGTCTGCCTATTGGCTTTGGTAGATTATTTCTTAAACCCTGCTTTGCAATGTTTTATCAACGAGAGTTGAGATTAGGAAGTGGTAGAGTTATGGGGGTCTCTATCACGGCAGTGGATTGACCCGGTTTTTGAATCTATCGTCATGGGTATCTATCTTTCGCCTATTAGCCATTTGATGAACCCTAGAGTTGCCCTTATCAATGGATCCATCCTTAGAAATTCTATTAGATTTATTTGTATCCCCTGATGATTGCACTTTTATTTACCTGTTATTTGTATCCCCTATTTTTATCCCCTGTTGATTGCATTTAAGTTTCTTAATTTTGTCACTAGTTGGTTCTACTCGACCCAGTGATTGAGTAGGGCTCTAAAGTTCTCATTTTTACTTGTTTGAATCCTGACCTAGGATTATTAGTAGAAACCCACCATCGTTATAATCTGGCTTGACTTAGTTGTTTCTGTACACATCTTGATTGCTAGCAATACAGTGGACTGGATTGACACCCTCTATAACTGCATCGACATGTTTGTGTTTTAGGGGAATTGAAGTGAAATCACACTCTTCAGCACATAAGCAGACCTGAAAAACCTGCTTATCATCTTTTCTCTTGTCGATTCTTAGCAACTAAAACTCTTCTCTTTTCTCTTGTCTTTTCTCTAATCCATGAGCAACAAAACTCTTCAGAGATCATAGATGCATCACGTTCCAACAAGAGGCCATGTGTGGATGACGCTTCCAACAAAAGGCCGTGTGTGGATGGCTGTTCCAGCAGAAAGCTGCTTGAAACGGAGAAACGTTTCAAAGGCATCATCTCTTTCATCAGATGCAACATAAGGTAGACGGAGGAAGCACACATCTTGGATCTCAAACTGCATGAGAAAGAAGCGAAACTTAATCTCCTAAGGAAAATGAAAAGGATGAAGGACGGATTTAACGTGGAGGAGGAGTTCCAGAAAGTGGAGGAGTAGGTAAGCAAGGCTTATAAGGAGAAGAATGAATTCAAGGTGATTAGTATTGATTGGGATAAACTGGGGTATGGATCGACCCAGAGTTCAAGTTTTGAATCAGATGAAGATGGAGATGGATGTGATTGTATGGTCATAACAAAATTACATCTCCATGTTATTGAATTGCAATACTTCTATGTTATTTAATCCCTTTAAGTTATATCTTCACTTTTTATTTTCTATTAGCGTGTGTGATTCATAATCTGTCTCTCTTTCACGCGTGTGTGATGGCAGACTTATCTTAGATGAACTTGATGTTTGGTTGAGTTATACGTGTGTGATGGCTGAGTTATTCTAACGTTAAGGCGGACTTATCGTAGATTAACTTGATGTTTGGTTGAGTTATTTGTGTGAGATGCCTGAGTTATTCTAACGTTACGGCTGAGTTATCGTAGATTAATTTGATGCCTTGTTGAGTTGTTAGAACGTGATGGCTGAGTTATTATCGCACAAATCGGAAGACTGGCTGACTTAATTAAAATTGACAGTACAAGGAAGATGGTTGTAAAAGCACCAAATTTAGCTAAGCTCATAAATACTTGTTCAAGCTCTCATACTTTTTCTCTAGCGTTTCAAATTTTTTTCCATAAGATCAATCTTTTCCGCCTTAGCTAAGTTCACAAATATTGGCGGCTTCCAGATCCTTCTTCATCTCAATCATCTCCTCTTTTATCATATCAAACTCGTCACACAATGCAACAGTCCACCATCTCTTGAAACCGCTGCCTCGACCGGAACCCTTAAAAATAAGAGGTTGATTAATAGGGATACAAAAATAAAAGAAATAAAATAAAGAATCATAACTCAAAAGATGCTTACATCTGATATTTTATACGGACAACTGAAATAAAGTTTTTCGCTTGTAACAGGATCATGAGAAGTGGCAACGACAACCTTAGCATTGCAATCTAACTCGATCAGAACGCCTTTATCGCGCCTCCTGTTTTCGCCGTACCTCATTCTCATCCTTATTTCCATACGATCGAGCTCCTACATTAACACAAACACAATATACACCACGTTAAATGGCTAACGATTTTTACTTTTCAGATGGTCGAGATAAATACCTCATTTCCTTCTGAAACCGTTTTCTCATCAACACTAGAGTCGCCGTGGAAAAGAGATCTCTGTGCCATCATCTTGTCTTCAATTAGTAGGGCACTAAAGCACTAAATCTATATAGTCGTGTATGCTAAAAAGCACTAATCAAACGACGGCGTCGTGTATTGGTGAATAAATTTAGAAGTGGCTGAGTTATAAGAGCTTTGCGGCTGGGTTATAGACATATTAATATTCTTTATTATATCATTATCGAGATTACAAAAACTATTTTTATGGGGAACCGCCAATAATGACTGGATCCATAATCACACGAACACGCCAATAGTTAATATTCAAAATAATTCAAACGAGTTCGAATTGATTCGAATAACTAAACCCTCAAATATTCAAATTTTCAGTTTGGCGGTGGAATACCAATACGTCACGGCTGAGTTATGCCTGAAGATTTCGTGGTTTGACCGAGATATGAGAAACCAAATGTTATTATGAGATTTAAAACTAGCTACCAAATTGTTGGCTCAATTAGTGTCAACATCTATAATATCAAAACAGAAAATAAAGTGGGTTTTCACTAAGTTTTTGCTCTGAATCTGGAACTGAAAAATCGTCCTTAGCTTCCTTTTCCTTAGTTTTTGCTCCAAAATGTCTTTTTATCTCCATTGTTGTCCCACTGCATAAAATACCTGAAAAGACACTAAAAATACTCGAGAAATAACATAACGACTCAAAAACCTAACCCTAAATCATAGATAAATTAGTAAAAATAGGGATATATCAACTCCCCCAGACTTAGCTTTTGCTTGCCCTCAAGCAAAACACAAAAGCAAAACACAAAAGCCAAACCCGTGGAAGAGGTTTTGAAAACAAAGGAACTCCCAACATTCTCTAGCCTATTGCCATGATCATCTAAACTAAATCCACATGCCTAACAAGTCTAATCAAATCCTAAGCAACATGTACTTCTCTGCAAGCTTACACAACATTCTAGATTCCATACCTAAGTTCCACAATTATATCCACTGGAATTTCATCGCTGGGTCTCATCAAACAAGCTAACACTCAAGATCCTTCTAGACTCATTCATCTACTATACCATGACAAATCGACCATTTTTTTTTCTTTCTTTGGTGTTCTTTCTCTTTCCCAGACGTATTCTTTTTAGAGAGTAAACAAAGGAGAACTCGCATACTGGATCGACACCCTCGGTATTTTTCCAACATTTGTAATTGATCATTCCAAATAATGTATAATAATAGGGTCATAGGAAATATTTCTACCCCTATACACTATCTGAAAATCCTCTCAATCTCTCATTATTTTTTATTTTATTTTATAAGAGGAGATGAACACTTTTTCTTTATCACATTGGTCTCAATATCAGGTATGAACCAGGAGTCAAGATCTATGAATACTAACCGTTTGAAGAGGTAAACGGAAGAGCAGTGAGATTGGCTCGAGCCTTAGTAGTTGTATTGGAAACTAGGATATCCTCAAGTCTGTTGGTTTGCCATCTAGATATTCCAATAGTCGGATTGAGTTGAACCTGCAGCACTCATCAATCATGCAATAATCAAGAGAAATATAGATCATGATTCCTAACTAAACTAAAAAAAAACATTTTTTTTTTAATTAGAAATAATAAGAGAAAATGACTCAATAAACTCAAAAACTAAAACTAATAAGAATCAAAAATAAAAGCAATATTAGTAAAAACCTTCCCCAGACTTAAACGACACTATCCCCAGTGGCATTCAAATCTGAAGAAGGTGGGAAAAAGAAATAAAAATAAAAGAAAATAAAAGAAAAGGAAAGAAAAAATCAAACCAGTGGATTGCCTCCCACTAAGCGCTTGTTTTGAGTCAATAGCTTGACTTTGCGGAGTTCAAGATGTGGGTAGGATGGTGGAATATTTCTGCTGCCTCCTCGCCTTCCAAGGCAGTGTGAAAACTGATCTGGTCGGGCAGCTGCAGGTGTCGATCGACACTCATTGTGGTGTCGATCGACACTCTCCTCGTTTTCTGCAAGAACAACAGGGGAAACAAGCTTTCGAGAAACTTTAGGCTTGTTAACATGTGAAGCAGACTTCGAAGAATCTAAGGAATTATCGAAGGTAAAGCAGGAGAAGAGATAGAAGAGAACTTATCACAGAGGGCCGCAAGAGGTGTGGGCTAAAGGCAATGTGCAGAATCCTTTGTTTTGTGAATCCCGAGGGTGTCGATCGACATGAGGGATGGTATGGATCGACATCGTTGCTCTGCAACTCTCATTGGCGAGCTGAGCTGGTGGGAGCGTTATGTGTGGCTCTGTCTGGGGATTCTAAGGGGTCTGAGGATGTGTGTCTATGCTAGAGGCAATACTACTAATAGTCTAAGTAAACTCTGAACCATCCATGCCAAACTCTGTCTCCAAATCACAAACTTTAAGAGAGATCCTACCTCCCTTCACATCAATCCTACCACCAGCTGTAGCTATGAATGCTCTTCCAAGAATAAGAGGATCCTTGGGTTCCTTCTTATAGTCCAGGACCACAAAATTAGCAGGGATTAGGGAGTTATCAACCTTAACATGAATATCCTCAAGAATTCCTTCAGGGATTCGTTTGGAACGATCCGCGAAGAGAAGAGTGATTCTAGTCAGTTGTGCACTTAGCAGCATGAATCTCCTCCTTAAAACGACGTGTCCTCGGATAAGGGACAAGAAGAGTGTAAGAAGACTCGGGCTTCATCGAGATTCGCGCCTCATATGGTGCAGTCCGGACCCAGTGTCGATCGACACTAGAGGTGTATCGATCGACACCCTCGTGAGGAAGTGTTTTTGAAAATAATGTTCGATACGGTGTCGATCGACACTGGTTGGTGTCGGTCGAAACCAACTCTGCAGCAGCGAGCTCCAACTTGTCTTCAGTGTCCAATTCTTCCCAAACATCATCTCCTTCTCTGATCAAGATGGCATTACAGCTCTTCCTTGGGTTAGCATCAGGATTACCAGGAAGAAAGCCCTCTTGTCTCGTAATGGATTGTGCAGTTGAGCTACCTGTACATCTAGCTTCTTCAAGTGAGAGATCCAATTGTTGATCTTCCCATTAAGATCTATGTAGACAACATCAAACTTGCCATTAAACTCCGTAACGAGCTTTGTTTGGCTCTCAAGAATCTGCTCAAGCATGGATTCTATTCTGGTCTCTGATGAGGGTGGATGGGGGGCTTGGTAAACTGAATTACCATAGGTTCTCTGGAAGTTGCTCTAAGGAAATGTCTTCTAGAAAGCAGGCTTTGGAGTGTAGTTTGAGGAACTCTAGTTCCTTGTAAACCTGTTGCCACTCAAGTTGCCCTATGGCTGTCCAAACTTCTTGTAGCCCTGAGCATCTATGTAGAAGACTCCCTTTTCTAACTCAGTCTCAGGCTCAATGGTCTCATCCTCAGCTGCAAGGTGGACATGCTTCTTCCCTGTAAGCAGGTTGTGAACCGAATACAGCTTAGCATGTACCTCTGCCATTTGATTACCTGAAACAGTTCCAACAATCTTTTTCCTCTCAAAGTCAGCATTCTTGGTGCTCTTACTACAAGCTAGGTTCTCTATCAGAGCAGTAGCATCAACTGGATATCTCGTGTTGAAGTTACCATTGCTCGCTGCATCTAGAGCCATTTGGTATCTCTAATCAACTCCATTGAAAAAGGTACCAAGAAGTTGTACCTCATTGAAGCCATGATGTGGGCAGTCCCGTTGATACTCCTTGAATCTAACCCATGCGGCTTTGAAGTCCTCAACTGGACCTTGTGTGAAGGTAGACAACTTGTTTCTCAGCTTCTCAGACTTAGCATCATCATAGAAATTGTTCAAAAAGGCTATCTTGATGCTTCTCAAACTCTTGAGGGAACCTATTTTGAGTTGTTTCAGCCACGAAGCAGAATCTCCAGCAAGTGAATAAGGGAAGAGCTTGCACAGTAGGTAGTCCTCTGAGACTCCATTAACTTTGATGCTCAGAACAAAGTCTTCAAAATGCTCGATATGGTCCATTGGCTGCTCATGAGACAAGCCATGGAAAGGATGCTGGCTTACTAAAGTAAAGTAGCCAGGCTTCAGCTCGTAATTGTTCCTCTCGAAGGGTGGGGATACGATCGCTGATCGATTAGCATATAACAGGTGAGGCCTGTTGAAACCCCCAAGAATACGACGTGGTTCCACAGCTGGAGGAATAGCTGCAGAAATCTGTGGTTGGTGTTGATCGACCCCTCTGTTGTGTCGATCTACACCGATCACGTCTGCATTCTGCTCCTGAAGGTGTCGATCGACACCTAGTTGGTGTCGCTCGACACCGAGCCCTGCTGCGTCTCTAGCAGCTAATTGCGCATTGAGGCGCGCCAGATCCTCATTGGCGTCCTCAGGTAGGATGAGTGTATGATCATCCAATTTCTGACCAGCCTCATTGTAGGCTTGCCCATCCTCATCTCTCAAAACTCGTTCTGCATCAGCTCGGATGACTCTTTCAGCCATTGCTAACCAAATATCACTAGTATATATATAATTTTAATATAATTTTTAAATAGGTATTTAAAGTAATAAACTTTTTAATATAATACTAATTAAAGATCTAAATTTTATAACATTTTCAACAAGCAATCTCCATTCTTCATATAACTAATATATTTTATATATTAACAAATAAAATTAAAATTTTCTATTTCATGACTCAATTACACACATGTATATATATGAGGTCTATTAGCTGACAAAAAATTATTAATATATGATGAAATTGAATTAATAATAAGTATTATTATTATTTATATATGGACTTTTATGTTTTGTACGTATGGATTAAGATAAACAAAATTTATAATGTATGAGAATATAAAATATATAATATAACATATAGTTTTTCTTTATAATATTTCTATTAACCAAATTGTAAGAGCTATATATATATATATAATACGGTTCAAATTATCCTAAGAACTACTCCCTCAAATAAGAGATCAATTGTAGTATTTAAGGATCGATTTCCACAAAGTTCTTTTGTTCACACAATGAATTCAATGTCGAGATTAAGCTAGCAGGATAAAATTGAAAGTAAAAGAATACAAAGTAAAAAGACAGCAGATTGATTGGTTGTAAACGATGAAATAAAGAGATAGGAACAGGGTATTCTTAGGAAACTATTGGTTAGTAGATCTAATGAAAGCTAGGTTGTTATCGAACAATTCTTAAACTCAAACTCTAATTATGCAATAACCGATGGTGTTCCGCGAAACTCCCTATGCCTATAGCTAAGAATAACTGGAGAAGCCGAGAGATCTTTAACCTAAACATGCATTCTAAACGAGTTCAGTTGTTCACCTTAGTAGATAGGCCAATTTTTATTACACACCTATAAACCAGGCTCATCAAATAATAGATCCAACTACAAATACCTATGGTGGGCATATCTATTTTTCTGTATTCAAGATCTAGTTAATTAGATCTAGCATTAAGAATAATCAAAGATGAAGAATTATACAGATAACCTAACAGGGGGGCGATCTACGAAACCATATGAATCCCTAATGAGAAACCTATTCCTAATAAGTAAACTACCCAGACATATTGAATGAAACAAACAACATATTTGATATAGAAAGCATAAACACAGCAAATAAGATAAAGGAAAAAAGAGATCTCTTCACTGTCTTTAAAACTGAATGAATCTCTGAAGAACAAGGGATGAATAGCTTATGTCTCTAAAAAAAAAGGGTTTTGCAAAGAACTTGATAAAAGAAAATTTAGGTCTAAAAATAATATAATACCCCTATAAAACGTCCACGGACTAATAATGAAAATGGGGAAGTCTTCAGGGGCAAATTTCCTCTTCTGTAAACTTGGAAGCGTCATGGACTTTGCTGGGTCAAAACTGGTGTCGATCGACACCAGGAGTGTGTCGATCGACACTCCTCTGAATCTGGAACTGAAAATCGTCCTTAGCTTCATTTCCCTTAGCTTTTGCTCCAAAATTTCTTCTTATCTCCATTGTTGTCTCACTGCATAGAATACCTGAAATAACACTAAAAAGACTCGAGAAATAACATAAAGACTCAAAATCCTAATCCTAAATCATAGATAAAATCAGTAAAAATAGGGATATATCAATATATATTTATTTTTTTGATAGAAAGACTTTTTAATTAATTATTTTAAATTCAATTTTATTATATATATATAAATAATTTACCTTGATTGTGGTATTGACATATCTCCCGTTGAGACAATATCTCTAATATAACTAGTTTGAAAATTTCATTCCGGTTCAACTGCTTGAAATGTATTATCTTTGGCTTGATCTTAGTATTGGTGTCTGTTGGAGCTGGATTTCCCTCCAGGAATCCACCTGCGAAAATAGCAAGCCAGCCCACAAAAGCCCACCAAGCCCACCAAGTAGAGGACCTACGCAACTAATGAGCCCACATACGCGAATGGGTACTTGGGCCAGATAAACCCAATCACCTGATGAAGGGAGATAAGCGAATAACAACCTAGGAACTGATGAGGAGATATTCGCGGAGCGGACCTGATATCTCGGAACTGACCTGCCGAATATCCAGGACGATCTCCGCAGATCCCGGACGGAGCTACCACGTGCGTAGACCTATATAAGGGAGCAAGGACAACTTGGAAGACACATTCAATTCTGCTTATATTCACACACATACTTTTACACTTGTAATCTCCTTTCACATTATCAATACAAAAAGTCCATTCGTTCTTAGCAATATAACTCTCAAGGTTTCTGTGAAGATCTAGCCCTCCTTTCTCATAATCTCAATTACAAATCTCTAGTGTGGATTTCAGAACCCACATTTGGCGCCGTCTGTGGGGACAGAAATAGATCATTCCAACACCGTAACTAACACATCAATTGTGACCAACGATCATGGATCCCAATTCATCCAATTCATCGGGATCTGGCTTACCAGTTCAGATCCCAAACGATGACGTTACGGACGGGCACCTCCCAACGGATCTCCCTCTCCGAACCAGGGTTGATGCTGTCCATAACGCTGATGCGGAGGACATCTCCCAAAACTCGAATTCTTCTGGATCTGACCAAATCACTCCCCCTCCGCAAACAAGGGGCGGAGAACAAAACGTCACGATACAACCTCCAAATGGAGATAACCCGGTCAACCCGTCTAATCAGGTCCCTCCGCGACCTGCCAGCGAATTGGCTGAGCTCCGCGCAATGATCATGAACTTGATCAACTTAACCAAAAACCAAGAAATTGCGCATCGCAACCTCGCCGCAATTGTGGGTCAGCAAAGATGCGACTCCACTCGCTTGGGACATGAGGTAGAGCGCGATACCGCGGGTAAGGAAGTTCCCACCCCGCGAAACTAGGATTCCTGCCCAGTTCCCATAGATTTGACAGGTACCGTCTCCCCGACCGATCCTACTCCAAAGACTCGTCTAGACTTCGCCTCGATAGACGTCACACCTCCTAACAACTGGCAGGTCGCTTTCTTAAAACAGGATTCTGTACTTATCGAACAAAGGACGTCTGAAGCCGATCTCTGGAGTCTCACTCTACTTCAAAACGAATCCCATCGATCTTACGTTGAAAAATTCAAAGCAATTAAATCGAAGATTGCGAACCTAAACGAGGAGGTAGCCATAGCAGCCCTTCGTAACGGTCTGTGGTTTTCCTCTAGATTCCGTGAGGAACTCACTGTTAGGCAACCAATCTCTTTAGACGATGCCCTTCACAAAGCTCTCCACTTCGCCAAAGGCGAAGAGGAGCTCGCTGTGCTGGCCTTAAAGTTCAAAGAATCTAAAACGCAAAATGCTCCTCTTGCAATTAAAACCCCCTTCAAAAAGGAAAACCAAACGCAAGGGCAGCATACCTTATTCGCAATAGAAGAGGCAGCTGAGGACGAGAGTCCAGAACTTGACCTCGGAAAATATTGCAAGTACCACAACAAAAGAGGACATTCCACCGAGGAGTGTCGCGCCGTAAAAAAATTAATCGCAGCTGGGGGCAAAACTAAAAAAGGTTCAAACCCTAAAGTTGAAACCCCTCCTCCCGACGAACAGGAGGAGGAGCAAACTCCCAAACAAAAGAAACGGGAACGAACACTGGAGGGAGGTGACTCTCCCCCACCCGCTAGGAGAGAACGCATAGACCTAGTCTTTACGGAACTCGATCTAGGTGGCAAGACAGGAAGGTCAGTCACCACACCTCCCTCCGCCCCGCATAAGAAAAACATGAGGTTTCCATTACGCCTCTCAAAATTCTGCAGAAGCGCAACTGAGCACCTCTCCCCGAAACGCATCGATTTCATCATGGGAGGGTCTCAGCTCTGCAACGACTCAATCAATTCGATCAAAACTCATCAGAGGAAGGCAGATTCCTACACAAAAGGCAAGAGCCTGATGATGGGACCTGACCACAAGATCACATTATGGGAAAGCGAAACCACCGACCTCGATAAACCTCACGATGACGCTATTGTTATTCGAATCGATGTAGGCAACTACAAACTCTCTCGTATAATGATCGACACAGGCAGCTCAGTTGACGTACTCTTTTACGACGCCTTCAAAAAAATGGGGCACCTCGATTCCGAGCTGCAAGGCAGAAAAACGCCACTTACCGGGTTTTCTTGTAGTCGACAAGAAAGCTCCTTTCAACGCAATACTGGGAAGACCATGGCTACACGCCATGAAAGCCGTCCCATCAACCTACCACCAATGCATTAAATTCCCCTCGGAAAAGGGGATAGCAGTCATATACGGCAGCCAACGCAGCTCCCGAAGATGCTATATGGGCAGCTACGAGCTTATCAAAAAAGCTGAACTCGTAGTACTAATGATAGAAGACAAACTCGCGGAAATGAAAACAGTCAGATCCTCTGATCCTTCTCAATGCGGACCTCAAAAATCATCGATAACGCAGGTCTACATAGACGAATCAGATCCCAAACAATGTGTTGGGGTAGGTCAAGACCTCGACCCAGCGATACGAGAGGATTTCATAACCTTTCTCAAAGAAAACAAAGACAGCTTCGCCTGGTCAAGTGCGAACCTCCAAGGAATAAGCCTCGAGGTAACCTCACACGAACTCAACGTCGATCCGACCTACCGACCTATAAAGCAGAAACGTCGCAAGCTAGGTCCCGAAAGGGCTAAAGCTGTGCAGGATGAGGTCGATCGTTTGCTCAAGATCGGATCGATAAGAGAAGTAAAATACCCTGACTGGCTCGCCAACCCGGTCGTCGTTAAAAACAAAAACGGGAAGTGGAGAGTATGCATCGACTTTATGGACCTGAATAAGGCATGTCCTAAAGACAGTTTCCCACTACCACATATTGACCGACTGGTCAAAGCCACCGCGGGACACGAACTATTGTCCTTCATGGATGCATTCTCCGGGTACAACCAAATACTTATGCGCCCAGATGACCAAGAAAAAACAGCTTTTATTACTGACTGTTATAAAGTAATGCCCTTTGGTTTAAAAAACACTGGAGCTACTTACCAAAGATTGGTGAACAGAATGTTCGCTGACCAACTAGGTAAAACGATGGAGCTCTATATCGACGACATGCTGGTCAAGTCAGCTCACGAAAAAGACCACCTCCCGCAATTAAGAGAATGCTTCAAAATCCTAAACAAATTCGAGATGAAGCTAAACCCAGAGAAATGCTCTTTCGGAGTTCCCTCAGGAGAATTCCTCGGATACCTAGTAACCCAAAGAGGCATCGAGGCCAATCCTAAGCAGATTGCAGCCTTCATCGACATGCCATCGCCAAAAATGGCACGGGACCGGCCGTATCGCCGCCCTCAACAGGTTATTTATCGCGCACCTCCAGGTCTACCGATAAATGCGTCTTTTTCTATCAGCTCCTCCGAAAGGATAAAAAGTTCGATTGGAATGAGGACTGCGAGCAAGCCTTCAAACAATTGAAAGCATACCTGTCTGAACCACCCATTCTCGCAAAACCCGAAGAAGGAGAACCGTTGTACCTGTACACGGCAGTCTCCTGAACCGCGATAAGCGGTATCCTGGTGAGAGAAGATCACGAAGGACAGAAACCGATCTATTACGTTAGTAAAACGTTGATAGACGCTGAAACCCATTATCGAGCAATGGAAAAACTAGCACTGGCCGTAGTCATGTCAGCTCGAAAACTGAGACAATATCTTCAATCACATCCCATCGTAGTGATGACGTCTCAACCAATCAGAACTATTCTGCACAGTACAACTCAATCAAGTCGACTAGCAAAATGGGCCATAGAACTAAGTGAGTACGATATAGAATATCGCACCAGAACTAGCTTTAAAGCACAAGTCCTAGCCGACTTTGTAATTGAGCTCCCGTTAGCGGACCTGGATGGAACCAACTCCAATAAGAAATGGCTCCTCCACGTCGATGGCTCCTCCAACCGACAGGGATCTGGAGAAGGAATACAACTCACCTCCCCCACTGGGGAAGTCATCGAACAATCGTTCCGACTCGGATTCAACGCATCAAACAACGAGTCTGAGTATGAAGCCCTCATTGATGGCATTAAGCTAGCTCAAGGAATGCGGATCCGCGATATACACGCCCATAGCGACTCCCAACTCGTCACCAGCCAGTTCCACGGGGAATATGAAGCTAAAGACGAGCGCATGGAAGCGTACCTCGAACTAGTCAAAACCTTGACCCAACAGTTCGAATCATTCGAACTGACCAGGATCCCCAGAGGAGAAAACACCTCTACAGACGCCTTGGCAGCTCTCGCCTCCACGTTAGATCCTTTCGTCAAAAGAATTATCCCGGTCGAAGGAATAGAACACCCGAGCATCGACCTAACAGTCAAACACGCTGGGATGGAAACCTCGGCAACTTGCAACTTTACGCGAGTAACCCGAAGCACCACCGCCGCGGCTAGAGCCCTCGCAGCAGCCGCAGAGGCAGGTGCAGCGGAGGAAGAGGCCAAGCTCAGAACCCCTGAACAACTTGCCTCGTACGAACCTGAACCGTACAACGACTGGAGAATCCCAATCATCGATTACATCGAACGAGGGATCACACCTCCCGACAAGTGGGAGACCAGAAAACTCAAAGCCCAGAGCGCAAGGTACTGCATCATGGAAGGGAGACTTATGAAACGCAGCGTCGCAGGTCCCTATATGGTGTGTACCTACGGGCAACAAACAAAGGACCTCATGAAAAGCATGCACGAGGGGCAATGTGGTAGCCACTATAGTGGACGTACCCTCCGCTGCATAATGCTAGCCGATTGCATAGCTCATTCACTCAGGTGCGATAAATGCCAACGACATGCACCTACTCTTCATCAACCTCCCGAGGAAATGTCCTCGATATCTTCTCCTTACCCATTTATGAAGTGGTCCATGGATGTCGTACGTCCCATGGAAGCCTCCGGTGGGAAGAAGAGACTAAAAAACCTGCTGGTCCTCACCGACTACTCTACCAAATGGATTGAGGGTAAAGCCTTCCAACAGGTAACCGAGAAACAAGTCGAGGTCTTCCTATTGGAAAATATCGTATACCGACATGGCATACCTTATGAGATCGTCACCGATAACGGACTAACCTCACCTCGGGAAAAATCAAAGCATTTTGCGACAAGTGGAAGATCCGCCTTACCACATCCACCCCCCCTGTTACCCACAAGGTAACGGACAGGCAGAAGCCGCCAACAAAGCTATACTTAGCAACATCAAGAAAAGACTTGATTCCAAAAAATCAATGTCATCCGACATGCTCCACAGAGTTCTCTGGGCCTACCGAACTACACCTTGCAAATCAACGCAAGAAACACCGTTCTCTCTCGCCTATGGTTTAGAAGCAGTAATCCTTGTCGAAACCATAGTACCAAGCGTGAGAAGGACGCCAGTCCTGCTAACACCGGAACACGCAAATGTTAGAGGACAACAGAGACTTCATCGATGAACGCAGAGATCACGCAATGATCCAAGTTCAAAACTATCAACAACCTGCCGTCCGCTACTATAACTCCAATATCAAAATTCGGAGATTCGAAGTAGGAGAGCTCGTTTTACGAAAAGTGTTCAGCAACACGAGAGAGCTAAACGCTGGAAAACTGGGAACTAACTGGGAAGGTCCCTATCGAATCACCGAGGTGGTACGTGACGGCATCTATAAGCTCGTAAAAGTTTTCAACGGAGTACCTGAGTTACGGCCTTGGAATGCCATGCATCTCAAGAAATACCATGGATAGGTACTCAAAAACAATCAAACTACGATAAGGCTTGATCCCTTGGCAGGGTACGTAGGCAGCTCCCCCAAGAGCGCAGCCATCACTTCAATCGAATTACAAAAGGGCTTAATCCCCTAACCAGGTATGCAGGCAGTTCCCTCCGCAAACGCAATTACCATCTCAACCTTTCCATTTGAAAGACGAAACTTCAATAAGAAAAACATACATCACATCTTCCATCAACGAAGATCAGCTGCTCACCTGACAGTTCAATCACCCTTCGGTATCGAGCAGGGACCTGCTCGATGATCAAACGCCAGATCGTCGCTTGCTTTACCTCTTTTTGTACTTAACAATTTCGAGAGAAGAATAAAAGAAAATTTTGATACTCATTATCATGTTTCGCAAAACAATCATTTACACTATGATTTAAAACTCATTCGTAATCTTACGATACCCAAAGCCCAACACCCGAATGTTGGCGGATCCATTTTGTGATCTCGCTTCTAAAACGTCGATAGTGAACTAGACTTATAAAAACACATCACTTTGGCTTCATCGGAGCTCACCTACTACAACCATATCTAACTCTTTCGCTATCAACACATAACATAGTAAACAAGGAAGAAACGAAGGTTTCATTCGCGACTTGGCGATACCAAAAGCCCAGCTCCCAAAATCTGGCAGGTCCCTTGTGTGACCTCACTTCAACAGGTTCCCGAGACAAAACAACTCAAACTTACTCAAAGCTTTAACCTTCGAAGAACATATCATATCACATCCGAAATAACTTGGACTCGAAACAAGTCCAATTATTATCTGGAACATGGACAAAGCAAGGTGATCATACACCAAAATTAACGAAGTGTCAACACTCGAATGGAAAACCAAAAAATACTTGCTAAAAAGGATAAAAGCCTTGGCATCCAAGTACTTAAACGAACAAAGGATAAAAGCCTTCCCAGGCACCAAGTTCAAAAAGCAAAAAACGAAAGGATAAAAGCCTTCCAGGCATTAATTCTGAAACAAAACACAAAATCCTAAAACAAACAAGGAGCGAAAGTGATCACTCCCTCGATTCTCCGGCTGACGTAGCGAAGACAGTACCAGAACCCTCCGCGAGACCTCCCGGAAAAGCGTCTTTGTTGCTCCCGAACTCATCCAAGCCAATTGGCGTCCCTTGCTCGTCGACGTCCATCGGACGTACCACCGAAATCTCTAAAACCTGCGGGAGATCCAACTTGCTTAGAGTAAAGTCTGATACCTCCTTCGATTTGTACCGCGCCTCTAGGTCATCCAGCTCTGCTTGCAGCCGAGGTTTCTCCACGGTCAGATCGATAGCAGCCTTTGTGATCTGGTCGATCAAAGCCAGGTTCGACTCCACCTCGGCCGCTTGCCCCTCCAGCACCGTGTACTCCTTTTTGGCGACCCACTTCTCCTTGATCCCAGCCAGCAGCTTCGAATACGCAGTAGCCAGCTCAACCTTAGCATCGTGAACCGCCTTCTTCGCACCTTGTGCAGTCGAAGTCAGGTCCATCACCTTTTTGGAGAGCTCCTCCCTCCTCTGCTCCAAGCGATGAATCTGCCTCCGGAATAGCAGCCGCAGGTTCCATCTTCTCCTCTCTGAGGGAGGCGACCCCCTGGTCGCTCACGACAAACTCAGCCGCCAGATGCACCTCCGGCTGGGTCCGAGCTCTCTTCGGAGAGGACGGTGCACCATCAAAATGAACAACTGCAGATGGCCCAGACACATGAGCGACCTGATTGTTATCTGACTGACCTGCTGCAGTAGAGGTCCCGGTATTGATCTTAAGAAACGAGGGATGAGACACTGAGGCAGATGCGTTGGAGACGGCTAGAGTGTTTCAGCCGCGGACACCATGGCTGACAGATCACCAGTACGAGCAGGAGCCCCGACGTTGGCTCGTTGAACACGAAGACTTGGACGCCTCATTCTTCTAATGAGCGGGAGTTCTGAAGTGGAGCTGGAGTCAGGAGGAATTGAACAGACAAAGCACAACATGTGTTAGTTAGCAGCTCGAATTGCGCAGCTGTCTCGATAACTCGTACATTTTAAAAAAAATAACAGAACTCGTACCTATGGGCAGATTAGCCTCGGGGCTCGGTTCAATCCGCGGGACCTCTTTGATCGGATCTAGCTGTGCTGCAGGAAGGACGATTGCATGAACTGCTAGAGCTACGGGAGCTGCTGGAACTACGGCAAGAGCAGCTACGATGCGATCTCTGCTAAAAGTGGCCCAGTTAGTCTAATCACGTCGGAGAAGGGTTAACAGCTCGAGTTCCGTCTTAGAGAGAGTAACTTCCTTGGTCCTTGCTGCAAACCATTAAAAAAAACATTAGTTTCAGTACTAACTTTCAGCAAAAGCAATCAAGGATTCGACACAAACAACAACAAAAAAACTCAAGAGGCTCAGGTCTCCATCTGACCCAGGTTGGTAGACCAGGTCCTCGTTATTCTCGCAGGATCAAAGCTGTCGATTGAATGACGATCTACTCTGAAGAAGAAGTACTTGGATCGCCAATTGGTGTCTCGACAAGCCTTCAAACTACCTAGGACCAGGAATCCGGGACGACCACTGATGTAGTACGTCCCCTGGTCGCTCCTAGCATTGGTCTTGACCTGGCAGAGCTGAAGAAGGTCATGGCAGCTGAATTATCCCGAGCCCAGGTGAATAACGCCAGTACATGGCGGACGAAGTTCGGGCACATCTGGGGAAAGGCGAGGCCGAGACAGTAGAGCATCTCGAAGATACACGCCGGAATCGGGAAAAATAGGCCACATTTATCGAAGAAATTAGCATAAGCGCAGCACCACCCGACCGACACGTTCTCAGGATGCAGCGGCGGCCTTGGGAGTATCATAGTTAGCCCCCCCGGAACCTGGCATCTCCTCCGGAGGTCGACCAGGTCGCTGTTCGTCATCGGCGTGCCTCCTCCTTGCTTGGCAGCCTTTTTCTTCTTCGGCTAATCGGCTCTGGTTGATGGCGGACGAATTGGACCCATTTCGCCTAGGGTTATGACACGTCTTTGTACTGTGGTTGCTTTTATTCTGGGAATCTTCGAAGTCGCTCATCGTTGGGTTTCGACAGAAAAGGACGAGAGAGATGAAAGAAAAGAGCAAAAGAGGGCAGATCGAGAAAGAGGGGAGTACTAGTAGAGAAACGAAGGAGATAGCAAAAGAAAAAAGACGAGATTTTTCTATCTTTACAAAACGAAACACAGTAAATAATAAAGGAGGAGAGAAGTTACCTTGACAGTCGTGTGAGTTGTTGTGACGTCAAGTGGAGAGATGGGAAGTTATTTAAAGCCGTCATCACCATGATTTTCGAGATTGCAGAGATCTCTTCTCCGCGCCTGATCTAGACCGTCAAATGCGGTGCGCTGAAGAGACGCTCCATCTCAGTCGTTCACATCAGCAACGACTTATCTCGCGTATCTCCTCGAAATCTTTCGGTTAAGGAATCTGAAATCAAATCGTTTTGTTGAGTTTATCCTCAAAACCGACTGATCTTATCACATCTATCATCTCATCAAGAATATTTTCGCAATCTTACCTGACCTATATGTCCGCTCATCGAGTTCGCCTACTCACTCAATGGGCTGGGGGGCAAATGTTGGAGCTGGATTTCCCTCCAGGAATCCACCTGCAAAAATACCAAGCCAACCCACAAAAGCCCACCAAGCCCACCAAGTAGAGGACCTACGCAGCTAATGAGCTCACATACGCGAATGGGTACTTGGGCCAGATAAGCCCAGTCACCTGATGAAGGGAGATAAGCGAATAACAACCTAGGAACTGATGAGGAGATATTCACGGAGCGGACCTGATATCTCGGAACTGACCTGCCGAATATCCAGGACGATCTCCGCAGATCCCGGACGGAGGTACCACGTGCGTAGACCTATATAAGGGAACAAGGACGACTTGGAAGATTCATTCAATTCTGTTTATATTCACACACATACTCTTACACTTGTAATCTCCTTTCACATTGTAAAATCTTTGTCATTATCAATACAAAAAGTCCATTCGTTCTTAGCAATATAACTCTCAAGGTTTCTGTGAAGAACTAGCGCTCCTTTCTCGTAATCTCTATTACAAATCTCTAGTGTGAATTTCAGAACCCATAGTGTCAATGCTCAAACTCCTCATTGTGAGCTGTCCAAACATAAAAGTTGGGTTGAAACCCTCTATTATACGAATGTTTAGATACGGTAGCTATAGAAATAAGTTCTCTATTTGTACATTTTCGACATGGACACCATATTCGACCCCCATCATATAATCGATAGTTTGCAAATTCCATGAATTGACTTAACCCGGCTTCATATTCGTCGGATACACGTCTAGTGCGTGGATTAATACGATTATATATCCACTTTCTTACGATTTATATATTATTGCTTGAAGACATTTTTTGTTACAAAGAAGAAGATAATAGAATAGAATTAAAGGAAAAAAAGAGATGGTTTACTCAAATGCAAAATTTTAGAATGAATATGAAAGAATTTTTTATTTTTTGCTAGATATGAAGAAGAGAGAAAACGAAGCCAAAGATTCGAATGAATATATAACAAAGAAAGAATGAGGCAGCGTAACGATCTGGGCACTGTCTCGGAGAGAGGCTCGGTGAAATAGACATGTCTGTGAAGATGCGGACTACCAGCACCTGGACAGAAAGACCCTCTGAAGCTTCACTGTCCCTGGGATTGGCTTTGGGATTGGCTTTGGGCTTTTCCTGCGCAGCTTAGGTGGAAGGCAAAGAAGGAAGCCAAAAATTAAGCAACAACTTGGTGGAAGATCGACAAGACACCTATCAATTTGCTAGAATAAGACTGCCACAAAAGATGTGGCCTTGTAATCAACTTGCTACAATTACACTGTCACAACAGTAGTGGTTTTGGTGACCAATTTGCTACCGCAGAAAGAGTGGCCTTTGGTCAGAGATAGGGTCAGTCACAAGTTGTCATAATTGCTACGAAAGAAATTGTGAGTCTCCACTTCGTTTCTAGTTGCGACCGACACAATTGTTACAAAGTTTAAACAATAGTAATAATCTTATTTTGTCACAAAAGCTTGTGGCGAAACCTATTTTTGTGAAAAATTACAACAACAATTTTGATACTAATCAACTTTGTTGATATCCTTTATTGTCATCAATCGTCGCTAATAGCTACAAATTGACTAGTTGATAATAGTCGTAAAACGTTAATTGATATTCTATTCAACTATTTTTACAAAATCGGCGACGAATTTTGTTTTGTGGAACTTTGCAACAAAATTTTAAACACATTTGGTAACAAATTTGTTACAGAAAAATTTGTCTCGCAATATGTAGCTAATTTGCTACGGGTTGTAACACATTAGCTACATTGTTTATTAAATCGCATTCTGTTCTTAGTCGTTAAAAATGTAGCTATATGGTCTAGGAAGAAAACTCGTTTGTTTATTCATGTATATATGTAAATTTATTATCGATTTTAATCCTTCTGCATTCAATCTATTTCATGGTGGAAGAAGATAAGCGTGATGTTTTTGGTTCACATGATATTAGTATTCAATCGTGATTAAATATATATTCATCTAATCTAAAATAGTTGAAAGTATATTTGTGATCCAAATCAAACAATAGCGAAGAAGAAATTTGTAGAAGCCCAAACAGAAAATTTCATTAAAACTAATCATGAAGAAATCAATATTCATTCGAAAGAAATCTAATCTAAAATGTTTGAAAAGCTATTTGAAAGTCGCAATTTTTTTTAAAAAAGTTCGCCCTAGCTATTTCTCTCTCTAGCACAACCTTCGAGGAGTCATGTTCCGACGGGGTCAGCTCTTGCCGGCGTTGCTAGATCTAGATTTTTGTTTTGTTTTTGTCACCCATATCTAATGATCTTGCTCGTCTCGTATTATGTGCTCATCGGAGATTCACCCCTGAGATCTTTCTCCTTCGTATCCATCATTTTGTTTGCTCCTCATAGTGTCGTCAATGTTGCTTTCTCTTCTTCCGTCAAGTTTCAGACCTTGCCGACGAAGACCCTTTGGATTTGGATCTTGTCAGAGACTTCTTCTGTGAAGACCATCTGCTACCTTGCTCTCGGCGTGAACTCTTTGGGTACGTTAGGCTTGGTTCCGCCTTTCTTGTCCCCAAGTGACACGTACGTAGCCTTCCGTACTACGGTATGCAGCTCCTGTTCTAGTCTTGTCTTGGTTTACACTTGTACAAGGTACCACGATAAGACTGACCAACAACAGCTTGCCGTGACGTCCCTCTCCGACAAGTTCGTGTCCTTCCAAGAGCAATGCAACGGCCAGCTCGCAGGGTTGGCGGCGAACCATTCTAAAATCAGATCAGCCAACAACGCGTACGCGGAGCGAGTCAATTCACTTTCTGCAGGAACCACGCGGACTACTGGAGCTCGAACGCGACTCAATTTTCAGGGCACCATCAGCCCGAGTGTCCAAAATTCAAAGGAAGCCTCTGACCAGCAGACTCCGCCGCCCTCGGTTGAAGTCGGGACGACATCGACTCAGAATCCAACCACCTCGTCTTCACCAGCAGGATTTGCCGCAGTTTCAAATGAGACAATAGCTCGGACGCTAGTTCCACTTGATCCTGCCATCAGACTACCAATCTCCGATCCTCGACAAGAGCCAAGCGCAGTCAATTCGGAGCTTCAAAGCCTTCAAGATCAAATCTGGGCCATGAACGCAAAAGTCCATCAGGCCACTACTTCGGCTCCCGAAGTGGAAAAGGTTATTGAGGCAACGAGGAGAACACCTTTTACCCCAAGGATCTCTAAGTTGCGTATCCGTGAGTTCCGAGATTTCAAGCTTCCCGTTTATAATGGAAAAGGAGATCCGAATGAGCATTTGACTTCCTTCCAAGTCATCGTTCGACGGGTCCCCCTAGAGCCATACGAAGAAGATGCTGGGCTTTGCAAGTTGTTCTCGGAAAATTTGTCAGGACCCGCTCTCACCTGGTTTACCCAACTGGAAGAAGGCTCGATTGACAATTTCAAGCAACTCTCTACTGCGTTCATTAAGCAGTACGGATACTTCATTAAGAGTGACATCACTGAAGCCCATCTTTGGAATCTTTCTCAATCCGCAGATGACCCACTTCGGACGTATATTATTGTGTTCAAAGAGATCATGGTTCAAATACCTAGCTTATCTGACTCAACTGCTCAATTCGCGCTAAAAAATGGTCTTTGGCATGAGTCACGCTTCCGCGAGTCTTTGACAGTAAACCGGCCTGAGACGATTCAAGATGCACTTCATTGAGCAACGAACTGGATAAACGCAGAAGAAGAACGAGCTTTTCTAGCCAAAAAGTTCAGTGCTTCAAATGTTGCACCAAAGGCGCCTCAACCCGTAACCACCAAAAAACCCGCCGAGCCCTGAAAACCTACAGCAGGAACTTTTTCCGTTGAGAAAGAATCATCGAAGTCCTCTCCTAAAGCTTCACCGTCCAAACCACCTTTCTCTCCTAAGGGCAAAAACGGCGCTTTTCCGAGTAACAAATGGGTCCAAGATCTGAATGCGTACTGTGATATTCATAAGATGAATGGTCATGCAACCAAGGACTGCAAAGCTTTGGGCAGATTGTTAGCGGCGAAGTACGCGTCAGGAGAAATTTCCGAATTTGACATCACACCGATCGAATTGGCTCAGACCGCGAACGAAACATTAGAATCAGAGGAAGCTTCACCTCCGAGCAAGAAACAGAAACGTGACCCAGCCCTTGTAATTCCTAAAGGGCCGAAGAAAATGGTCAAAGTGATTATGGGAGGTTCAAAACTTTTTCGTGATTCTATTAGCGCGATAAAGCAGCATGAGAGAAGAACTGTCACTCCGATCGCAAAGAAACCAAAAACGGGTCAAACTGATTGTCCCGAGATATCCTTTACTGAGGAGGAAACCAGCAGACGATTACTATCACCTCCAAATTTGAATGCGTTTGGATCAATTCCCTGTGCTCGCCAAATCGTTTGTCGATGCAAAAGCACTGCTCGTGAACTACAACATCCCAACCCTTGTCTACGTGATAATTATCATCTTGACCACTCATCGGACATTTGAGAAATGTCTTCTTTTGATCGCCAATAAGACGTTCTACAAGCTCAAGCTGTTTACCACAAAAACAGATTTGGGGAACACCAAAATCACCATCGTACTTGGAAGGATCATCGGATCGTTCCTCTGATGAAGAAGGTGACAATAACTAAGCCGCATTATTTGCTACATAGCCAAACACATGAAAATCAAAAGGGGATAAATTCCAAAATATAAACCCTAACATCCAAACCCTAGATCTTTAAGAAAATCCAAAATCCAACCCCTAGATATCAAATTATCATAAACGGCAACTCTAATTCCTTTGCAACCCATAATTCAATGGAATTGGGGGAAAATCAAAACCCTAATTTATTTTCTATCCAACCCAAAACTTACCAATGAACTTGGACAAGGCGGCTGATGCGAAAGATTCGGCGTCGGCGGAGGTTCGTCGTGTTGTTCGTCGGCGGAGGTTCGTTGTGTTGTTCGTCGGCGGAGGTTCGTCGTCAGAGAAGAGAGAAGGAGAGAAGAAAACTTTTCGAGAGAAGAAAGGAGAAGAAAGAAATAAAGAAAGAGAGAGAAAAGTTTGTAATTTAATGAGATGAGAAAGATTTTTTGAATTGAAATTGAAATACATAGTGTGAACACATAGTGTGAACGCATAGTGTGAACACACAATAGTTATTATGATAATAAAAGTGGAATGCGGGCCCAGACAAAATACTGCGCATTAGCCATAGTTATGTCATAAGTTATTCAGTTGTCCCGTACTCAATTTATTTGTACTTTGTGAAAGTTTTAGTATTTAGAGTTGGACTTCATTAAGGGAATTAACTTTTAGTTGGACAGATGATATAATATGTTTAATAATAAGATATCATGTTTTAGTTATATAATTTTCCAAATATATGCGTTTTGCCATGTTTATATCAAGATGGTCCAACATGATACAATGCATACCATATAATGTAAGAAGTGTTTTTTGAATTGATGAGTATAATATGTTCAATTGTTTTTTAGATTGTATGATAATTAGTATAAGTGATTAATAAATGTTCTAGAATAATGTATAAAAAAAATTTCCAAGTATGAAACTTTTTCTTTATAATTATGAGAAAAATTAAAAAATTACCTCCTTTTTAATAATATCATATTTTAGTAGATAAAATAAATAAACTGTATTTGTCTCATAAATAGTAAAAATATATATAAAAAATACAGCTTCTTAAAAATTTTCATTTAATATATTAGAAATAATTATAGTTTTAATTAAAAGTAGAGAGAGGTGTATTTTTCATACAAAAACCATAAGTTTTTCATACAAAAACTCATATTTTTGATATAATAAAAATATTTAAATTAAATTAAATTGAAGCAAATTTAAGTAAAAAAAAACAATACTAAAATTATATTTCTTTCTTATATATATAGGAGGGGTTTTATTGTAAGAGATAAACATGAAAGAACTAGTACAACGGTACAAGTACAAGGTACATACATAATAACACTTAACAAAATTCCAAAGTACTTAAAAATGAAGCAATAGTTCAGACGACACAATTACACGATACAGACATAACAACACAATACTTAAGAAAATTCCAAAGTACTTAAAAATGAAGACATAATACATGAAGCAATAGTACAGACAGCACAAGTACACGGTACAGACATAACAACACAACACAAAATACACATTTAATTATGCGTCGGACTCCTCGGGCTGCAACTACGCGTTGATATTAATCCCAGGCTGAAACTTGTTGTTAGTCCTCTTTCTACGATGTTCCCCTGTTGATGGAAACCAGGTTTCTTGATTTCTCCCCGGTTTAGTTGTGGTATCTGGCGGTAAGACTATCAATTGTCTTATCTCATCAGGAATAATCCAAACTGATGAATGCGGGACTGGATAAATGGTTCTGTAGTATGCCAATATCTACGTATTCATATGGTAATAATGCGAAGTTAGGTCTTCCATTTCGAGACCATCTAATATCTATTCGGTCCCCACAAAGTGTCGGGCAGCGGCAATCGCATGTACACACGGGTACTTATCAACATCAAAACGTCGGCAAGAACAAGTTTTCCTTAGCAAGTCAACAGAATAAGACATACCACCTTCGCCAATGACGCTGTATTGACGTTCGAAGCTGTTAAGCTCGGTCACCGGCATCGTTTTCGCAATTGGGCATAAGGAGTGTATTTCGTTCTCCACAACCGGCACAAGACCCCTTGTTTCAGAATATTTAACAGACTCCTTCCTATGTTTGTTAAACCATTCTGAAATTTTCTCAATTATCGCATCAAACAAAGGTAAAAGGAAGTATTTCCTTGCACGCTCAAACGTACTGTTCAATGATTCACACGCATTGCTCGTGTCTATGTTATACCTATCCCCTTCAAAATAGCACCTAGCCCAATTTTCCACAGGAGCCCATCGATCCAAATACGTACCGACATTAGGAAATCTTCTCCTAAATCGAGCATACTCTCTTGTGAACTCAAACTGAGTATAAACATGTGTGCATGCAATGAAGTTAGCCGCCGCTTCTTCCTTCTCAGTTTTCACTCGTACTTTAACGTTTTGAGACTAATGTCAAACACAATGGCCATGTCTCGCGTTTGGAAACACTTGCATAGTTGATTTGATGATGTTCTGATGTCTATCACTCACAAAAACCAAACCTGGTTCATCTTGTATAACTGTTTTCAGCTTGTTAAAGAACCACGACCAAGTAGCATCGTTCTCCCTATCAATTACAGCAGACGCAATGATATAATTGTGATGATTAGGATCTTGGGCTGTTGCGAAAACTAGCTTACCGCCGTATACGGTCTTAAGAAAAGTGGCATCCACAATAACAACTTTCCTCATAACTTTAAACCCTTCAATGCAAGCACCCAAAGCAACGAATAAGTACTTGAACTTTTGTTGTGCATCCACTTCCACATATGATATTGTCCCGGGATTCACCTCCTTTAATACGTGCAGATAAGAGTACAAGTCGGTGTAGCTTTTTTCAGGACTACCACGCACATCACTAACGTGTTGTCTTTTCCCTCTCCATGCGGTAGCATACGAGCAATGCAAACCCATTCTTTCCCGAACAATACTCATTATGCTTTTAGATGGTGGAGTTTGAAACTCACCTGGATAATCCTCATGCAAAATAGACGCGATTAATCGTGGTGTGTCGGTATGTTTACAATTGCCTGAGTTCTTATTAGACCGCTTGCATGTGTGCATCTTCTTGTGAACTCTAACACTAAAACAATCTGAACTCTTTACTTTTGCACATCGTAAATACCATCGACAACCTGTTGTTTTAGATTGCCGACATCGTAACATGAGTCGCTGTGGATCTGACGCTATAGTTGCGGTCGCAAAACAATACTTATTTGCAGCTCTGTTAACCAAATCTTGCACGGCCTCCTTAGAAACAAATTCTTGGTGCAATTCAATCCCCGTTCCATCTTCCCATTCCGTAACACTCTGACTTTTCTCACTACTCTGACTTCTTTCACCAACACATGGAAGCTCATAATACTCAATTCTACCATCAACACCATTATCTTCAGCAACATCCATCCGGCTATCCACATGCTCCCTATCTTCAATAACTACATTCTCCATAGCCTCTTCAAAAACCCGGCTATCCGCATTCTCAATAGCCTCTTCTACACTATTAGCCTCTTCAATAATCGGTTCATCATTCACACAATTACCTCCTGCAGTTTCTCCTCTAAAAATCGTCACTACTCCACCATTCTCCACATCAAATGCATTCAACTCCTCATAATTAACACCAACTGAACTTCTTCTCTCTACCCTTGAAATTTGTTCCACCCACTCAGATTCTTTATTTACTACCTCCACGTTCAAAGCTGGTCTAATTCCCTTAGCATTCACTACCGTTAGATAACCTAAAAAGTCATCATCATCTACAATAGATGTCTCTCTCTGAGATGTGCATAGAATATAACTCAATTTCACCTTCCTTGAGGTTTCATCTATTCCAATCTTCTTGCATATCTTTTCTACTAACATAGAGTATGTTACCTTTGACGTCCTCAACAATACACCGCTTAAAGAATTGTTTGAAATCCACTCATGCTCTTCTGAGTAATACCCATTGTCAAATTGTATGAATGTGTGCTTGTTCTTCATCGTCTCCTGTAATTACAAATAAATTATAAAAACACAATTACGTAATCATTCAGATTTAGACATAATTGTACCTATATTATAACTCACTAATACCATTTGTACCACCTGTCCTATTGTATCTCAATAAAACACTTGTACCGCTTATACTATTATATCTCAGTTTTACCATTTGTCCCAGTTCGTCAATTCTGGCTTTCACAAATCGTAAATTTCGATTGAACACTCACTAAACTCTCTAATTCAAAACGATACAACAGCCCAGAATGAACAATACAACAATTTTATGTTATTAACAACTAACTCCAACAAGAAATTCACATTAATCTACAAATCAAAACGAAATCGGATTTACTTTTGTCGTTGAAGAGGAAGCTCACTTTGGGAGCAGATTATCGGCTTGGAAGCTACGGCGATCTCGGAAGCTAACTCGTCGGTGAAATTAGAGTTCAAATCGCCGGCAAAATCGGAGCTCAAGTCGCCGGCGGCGAAGTCGGAGAAAATCACGTCGGAAGTCGGAGAAAATCGCGATTTTGGTAACGGCCGTTTTTCTTTTTTTTTACTCAATGATTTATTCTTTATTTTGAAATTCTCCTTCAGTTATTCATTAAGGAGAGAGATGTAATTGCACATGGTCGAGTGGTACTCAGAATAAAAGATGGTACGCCAAAATAGTTTTTCCAAAATGGTGGCAGAATAGAACGTGGCTCGTATTTACTCAACATGTGGACCCCACTAAAAAGTATTTTGTCTTTTTGCGGCAGAAGATACTCATAGTTGTACCATTGTACCATCGTATTCATAGTTGAACTTTCCACAGTTTTCATAATTTACAGTTGAACTAGACGGTAAATAATTAATTATAAGTTGAACACACACTTTTTCTCTATTATTTTGCATTTCCAAAGTTTTCATAATATTACATCGGTAAAAACTTGGTTTTCACCTATTTTACTTCATATAAGGTGATCATATACTAAATGTTCCTTATATTAGAAGGGGTGTTTTATATGAAAATAACATTGTTTTTTAGAAAATATTAAATTTTATTGCATTTATCTAAAATTATTTATTTATAGCTTGGGATATTCGTATATAATTTTACATGTATAATAAATTATCAATTTAAATTTTTTTAACATTTTAGCGTTACTTAGTTGAACTAGTTGAATTAATTATATTAAATGTTACTACGAAAACAAAAAAAAAAGACATTTGAACTAGTTCAACTAATTAAATTAAAAATTACCACGGAAACAAATACATACATGTTTTTAATCTAATCCAATAAGTTGAACCAAGTTAAACTAGTTGAATTGTTCATACAAATCCAAGAAATACATATTCAAAACACACAAATTATTTTTTTCATGTGCAACAAATTCTACAAGTGATATCCCAGACATAGCCTTATTCTTCCTCTGGCGACGCTTTTTTCTGGTTGATGGAAACCATGTTTCTTTTTTTTACCATTTTTTGGTGTATAAATTCAATTGGCTCTGTCGACTCTGGAAAAACCATCTCTGGCCGGGTCATCCATTTCGGCAGACATCGATTCTCCGGTGATGCGTCTTCCTCCGTCGATATTGTTGGATCAAAATCTAAATCGATATCTCGATATTTACTTCGTCCTCTCTGGAAACGTTCCTTTTTTAGAGATACCATCTCCGGTCTACTCATATATTTCACCGGTCGCCTTTTCCTCCGTCGCAGCGTCTTCTTTTTTTTACAAGTGCCTTGTTTGTTACACTCTATCTTTAGGTCTCGATTGAAGAAAGTAAGTGAACGAAACGAAAATAGTTGTTTAGATATTTGCAATGGTAGTCAGTACAATGTAGTAATTGAATCGTGTTGCTCCCCAAATCAATCCATAGTTGCAGAATAAATGGTACAACTGAAATTGGTTCAATTGATCTAGTTCAAATGGTTCAACTGATCTAGTACAAATAGTTCAACTGATCTAGTTCATCTGGTTTAATCGGACGAGTTTAACTGATATAGTTCAAATGGTTCAACTGAATGAGTTCCAATCTATTTTTCCGGCGTATGGTACCAAAACATTAGTTTTATTAAGTAAATTTGAAAAATACCTTCTTTATGAGTTTTTATTTAAAAAATAATCTATCCTATATTTTCTAAAAAAATTATTTTTAATATATAAAATTAATAAAATAACCTCATTATAATTTAATATAACTAAAACCTTAAACAGAAAAATTCCATAAATTAATATTTGATTTAACTATAATTTAAATGATAATTCTTATCTTAAATATTTTAAACAAAATTTTGTCCAAAATAATATATATAAATATATATAAATAAATTTTATTAAGTGATAAACTTCAAAATATATTTAGATATTAAATTGTTAAACTTTAATATAAAAGATAGATAAACTATATTTATTTCAAAAATAGTTAAAAAATTTATCAACAACCAAAACATATTTCGAATAATACATATCTTTCGAATTTATCAATAGCCTAATTCTTTTTGGAATCTATTACTTAGATTTCGAATTTATTTAATTTTAATTTTTTTTCTTCTAAAGTTTGAATTCTGTTTTTATTTATTAAGAATACAGCTTTTAAATTTAGATAAAACTGTTATTTTACGTATTAAATTATAGTGTTATTTATATTTTGGGCCAGGTTATTTATTTTATTGGGCTTGGGTCGGATTATTTTGGTTGAATTTGTAGTTTCTATATTTTTGAAAGGTTATTTGGACATTTCCACCAGTTTTGATTAAAAAAAGAAAAGATAAATAAAATTATAGGGAAGGGGTAGCATTACTGATCATTATTTCGGAGAAAATGGCATTCCTGCCATTTATTCGCTCAATAGAGATAGGGAGAGAGATAGAAACAATAGAGATTTCAGTGAAGATGAATTCTTTAAAAGAAACCTTAAAAAAAAAATCCGGTTTTTATCTCAAAAATCATGGAAAAAGGGTAAGAAGTGATCAGAAAAGAATTGATTTGGAGAGATATGAAAGCTTTTTGTTCCATTGTTGAGAAGTGGAGATTGATTTTGAGATCCTCGGAAGGTTGCGGTTTCTATCGAAAAGGAAAAAACCTTCTCTTGTAAAATTATTTTTTTGTTTTTGTTTAAAATTAAAATTAAAATTTACTTGTTTAAAAACTTAAAAGATAAAAATTTAAGGCTTAAGCCATGTATCATCAGATGGAGAGGGCTACAGCTTTTTATAATTAATATTTATACAATCCTCTGATGTTGGGCTTGGACCCATAACAACATGGGCTATAAATAAATGTCAAATAATTATTTCAGATCAATAGAGTAAATCTTAATCGTCTCGCAGGTTTTCTCATCTGGTTATTTATGTTAAACCAAACTTAAACTATTCAAACCGTCCGGTTAGATTTTTAATTAAAGTGTTGTTCGTTTCTCCATTCACATAAATTATCTGAATGGAGATGAATAATGATATCCGTTTAGTGCAATATAACAGAGCAGTCATAAAGATCAGTTGAATAATTTTTAATAAAATCATTTGAAAAATAATCGAAATCAGACTGAATCTGATCGGACCAGCTGATTCAGTTCAAAATAGAAAATGTCATAAATACCCCGTTTTAATTTAAAGATTACATTCCTAAAACTGAATCTTCTTCTCTTTTCATTCTTTTGACAGTTTATCTCTTCTTCGCCGACAACTCAAGACATAGACAACACAGCTCACTTCACCAACCCATTCTCTCGTGCGCCACTTCGTTGGCCGTTTCTCTCCGCCGGATCTCTATCTCTTGTCGGATGTCTTCTTCGCTAACTTGTTTCTTCTCCAAATATTTCATTCCCTCGTGCGTGAGTTTAAGGTAAGATTCATGGGTTTTGTATTGAGTATTTGATGCTTATAGGCTATAATTTTTCATGGGTTTGATTATTGGATTCTTATAGTTTCATGGGTTTTCAAGTTTTTACTTCCTGAGTCGATTAGCTAAAGATTCATGGCATTGGCTTCTGTTTGGCAATTAACGAGTTCTTATAGTGAAGACTGTGAAGATCTTAATTGCTCTAAAAGCCTTGAATACTTTGATGTTCTCCGAGATTAGTCTATGTAGTTTCATGTGTCAATGTTTTTTTTGTGTGTAGTAACTTCTTCAGGGTTTATTTGGTTGTGAAAACCTTTGCGCTCTCGAAAAATGATTCTTATGTCATGTGTCAATGTTTCAAACCTTCTAGTTCAGTGACTCTTGGTTCCAGATTCGTTTTGGTGGTCATTGTCTACTCTTTTCTTTTCTCTTGTGGTAATGTGGTTTGAGTTCTTTGCAGATAAGAGATATCTTCTGTTGTGAATATTACAAACTTTTGCTTCCAGCTTGATAGATTGAACAGGCGAATAGTTTATATGAGGTTGTTAATATCAAAGAAAGGGCTTTCAGATCTTAACAAAACCAAATACATATAGATAGATTTAGCTTACCAATGTTTGACCTAACCCCATCTCACCGGATTATTGGATTTGTATGATGATGAAACAGAAATGAGGTGTGAACTGTAGAATCAATAATTTGTTAGGATCATTCTCAGTGGACTTTTTTCTTGATGGGAAACTTGAAGCGGAGCAATTAAGTTTAGTAAGCTTAGCAAGAAACTTTTGCTCCTTCCTTTTATTCTATTTATGCAGGCATGTTTAGTTACATCCATACATTATTAGATTGGCTTGATAATTTGCATGTTCAATCGAGTAAAAGCAGTGTCTAGTGTGTTGAGTTTTGTGTCTTTCATGTTTTTGCTTTTTGTTTTTGTGTTTGTGAACTCTGTCATCTTTAATAATAATAAATCTTGATCCATAGCTTTTTTGTAATTGATAAGTGTGTATTTTGCATGTTTTTAGCATCCATTTGTCATCATTTTAGCATCATATCATCACTGTTTTATACAATTTCTCATCATTTGTCATCACTTTACATGTTTAGGATAGATTTGCATGCATGTTGCATATTTGCGTTGATTTCAGGTGATTTGGAGCTGTTGACGAGCTATTTGGAAGAAGCGGGCCTGATCATGTCAAACGGATGCTATTTTTGTTATTTTTTATTTGTTTTGGTTATCTACTCAGTATTCCGTTGCAATACTCGACCAAATTCATCCACCTCAACCGTCGTCTCTTCCAAAAGAAGTTACTCGACTTCTTTTCCCAGTCTCGCATCTCACTCGACCTAGGAGAAACACTCGACCTCTGCGCCGCCGCAATCGAATACTCCACCTCGCTCACCGTCGAAGTCTCAGGGTCTACTCGATTACAATAAAAGAACTCAACCACGAGTATTCACTCGACCTCCTGCAACCATCTACTCGACCTCTAGGCTTCACCGGCTGAACTTAAACTCCACGATTCACTCGACCTCCTGAAGCATACCCACTCGAATTCAGAGACAATACTCGATCCAAATCGTCTAAAGGGAACTCAGGAACAACTCAATCTACTCGAGTACAGAATTGTTCTCGATCAATAGGGTTTGGTTTCATTACTATCTTTGAGACTAACCTATTGACATTTGAGCTTTGAGTTCTAAATTTCTACAAGGGAATCATGAGCAATTACAGTGGCAGTTCTTCTATTGATCCTGACTACAACATGGATGAGACAGAGTCGTCATCTTCAAGGCCTGAGAGAGAACAGAGAGAATATGAAAGCTTCAGAAGAAAAGCTGAGATAGCCCGAGGGAAGAGAGCGATGACAGAGAGGTATGAGCTTATAGACAAAGATCTGGAAGACGAGTACATGCCTGAGCATACTCACAGAGCTACCAAACTTCTACACAAGCCCGACGCATTGCCTGCTGAGGAATATATTAGGCTCTTCAAGCTGAATGAGTTCTGTAGCACGAGGTATCCTTGCTCGACCACACTTGCACAACTCGGATTGTTGGACGATGTTCAGCACCTGTACCAGAGTTGTCATCTGGACACTCTGATGGCTTATCCGTATGTAGCATATGAAGATGAGACAATTCAGTTCCTCTCCACGCTACAAGTGGAGCTCTACCAAGGTATGACCTCTGATGAGTTGGATTGTGAAGGATTGAGATTCTTGTGATTCTCTGTGTATGGTCATGAGTATAGGCTATAAATTAAGCGCTTGGAAGGATTGTTTGGCTTCCCCAGTGGAACGGGAACTAAGCCCAAGGATGACAGAGAAGAGTTGAAAGACTTGTGGATCACCATTGGCAGCTCTGTACCGCTGAATTCTTCCAGGTCAAAGAGCAATCAGATACGCAGCCCTGTCATCAGTTACTTCCAGCGTTCTATAGCCAATGTACTCTACTCCTAAGAGATCACAGGGACTGTTACTAACTCTGATATGGAGATGATCGCAATGGCTCTCAAGGGAACTCTTCGCCAAACTAAGAATGGCATGTCTCTCCAAGGTGAAATCAATGACACACCTCTCTCTGTACTTCTTCTGATCCATCTGTGTGGATACAAGAGCTGGGCTGTCAGCAATAACCACAAGAGAGCACGAGGCGCTCTGTGCATAGGTGGTGTTGTGACACCGATTCTGATAGCTTGTTGAGTCCTAATCATTTCTGCTGGACTTGAGCCGCGAGCAATGGATATCGAGCACCTACGTCACTGCGAATTCCTGGAGTTTGCAATGGTTGACGACTTCCACAGGTTCAGGTTTGAGCACTCTACAGACAAGAGAGCTAGCATCCTTCTCCCTAGCCCTGAGGTTACACGGATAATAGAGGGAGATAACATTGATTTTCGGCCTGAGGTTGGATGCCTCTACTATGAGAACGCTCCGCCATTGGATGAGGATGATCTTCTAGAAGAAGCTGCTTCAGATGGGATGGATGAAGACAGAGCAGTGGAGTTCGACACTAGCGTGTATCACTTTGGTGAACATGTACCTCTAGCGAGGGAGAGCAAGAGCTTGACTGAAGCTCATAAGAACAACAGTAAATTGCAGAAGTGGTGCAAGAAGCAGGACAAGCTGCTCGCCAAGTGTTTCAAGACTATCAAGCTTCTGACAGATAAGCTGAGTTGTTCCTCCTCCACCACTGCTATTCCACAGGGACAGACTCCTCTGGAGATGCCATCGAGGAGATTTGATGAGCTTGCGCACAGGCCTGAGCTTAGCGAGCAGAGAGTCTCACATGTCCCGTCTAGGCATTCGTCATTCGAGTCCCGGGAGCACAAGCGAAGAAGGAAGGCTACACTCACTCGATCTAGCAGCAGATCACGCCTCATTCACTCGAGGAGATCACTCGACCGCGGTGCTGGCCGCAACAGAAGGAGAGAGGTCGAGTATCCTCATAGCGGTGCTGGCCGCCAAAGAGCTGATGAGGTCGAGTACCCACCTGCTGGAGCTGATACAGAACAAGGTGGTTCGTCTATGGCCTGGGAGCAATCACAGGCAGCCATTGACGAGCAACTACGTTCATTCTTCGACTGAGGTAAGCGCCTCACTTCACCATTGTATTATATCATCCGTTGTGATTTGTTTCTTCATTTTGTTTCTGTGATTGGATTTGTCCTGAGCACTCTCTTCCAAGTTTATTCGCACAGTGGACTGTCTGATTTAAGTTTGGGGGAGGGCTCAGGAAGTGTGTGTTGCATTGTATATATTCTTGAGTCTGCATTCATCTAAGGCATAGAAAAACCAAAAAAAAATTGAAAAATTTCAGAAAATGATTTCACAAAAAAAGAGTGTTCATGTAGTTGCATTACATTTAGGATCGAGTCTAGAGTGTTTCATTTAGGATTGTTGCATATGCATAGGGGATAATGATGAGATAGCCTTGTAAGCATTTTGGTTCACTGGATAAACTCAGTTCCCTCGTTGCTAGTTGTCTGTTGCGTAGTCAATGAATTTGAAATAAAACTGAACCATGCCTAAATTGCTCTACTCGACCACACTGTCATGATCTGATACCATTCACTATCAATTTGAACCTGAATCTGATCTTTAATTATCATATCTGCATCAAATTTGAACTCATGGATACCCTAAAATACTTGAATTTTCTTATTCATTTTGATCACTCTTG
Source organism: Arabidopsis thaliana (assembly GCF_000001735.4). NCBI lineage: Eukaryota > Viridiplantae > Streptophyta > Magnoliopsida > Brassicales > Brassicaceae > Arabidopsis > Arabidopsis thaliana. Next base: position 14,180,800 of record NC_003070.9, on the reverse strand, counting down.
TTAATCCAAGTAGCTGACTTTCCTTATTAGAGCAGTTAACCCAAACCCAAACCTAGACTTTCTTTCAAACCCTATATCACTTGTGAGTGTTTGTGAGGTCGTATTCCGATTAAGCTTGGTAGAAAGTGTTAGGTTCGTAACGACAGAGATAGTGTCTCATGTAGTTCTAGTTCGCATTTTTCGGACTAGATAGGACTAGGTGGGCGCTTATACTTTGGGTTGGGATCTGTTTAAAAGAAAAAAAAAAAAAGGGTCGATTCATTGATAAGAAAAGGTAAAGGACTCTAGGTGAAGTAAGCTAAAGAAGCAGAAAAAGTCTAGTAAAGGTTTTGGGATTTGTAAAGAAAAGAAAGAGTTCTTGTTAGCTATTGAAGATGGGCAAAAGCCCTTGGTTTTAAAATGTTAAAAACGGGAACCTTAGTTGTTAAAGAAATCCAAATCCGCTAGATGTATCAAAGTGTTGAGAAAGCTTCTCCTAGAGTTAAGAGAAAAGAAAAGAATGATTAGAAAAAGGGCTTAAAAGATTCATGAATGCAAAGGGTAGAGTTAAGTTCTTATATTGGGATTGGAGATGGGATTGCCATTAGAGCTTCATTTGATGTACTCTGGGTAGATGGGATCTTATCTCTATATGCATAGCTTGGGACTTACCTTTAGCATTCTACTAAAGCTTAATCATTTTTTGAGAGATCCCCTGTTACTGAAGCCTATTCTGTAAGGGACCATCTTTGTCTCACGACCTTTTACCTTAGCCAAATGAGTTCATTGATGATGCATTGCTTGATTCACGTTCCAGAAGTAATGAATGTTAAAGGGATTGGTAGATTTGAAAACTTGTGTAGGTCGAGCATATGAGTCGGATTGATTGATGATGAGGCATGGCTAACGTTTTTAAGTAGAATTCGATCTTGCAGCTTAGAACTTTCAACTTGGACATTGATTTCATCTGGTTTATCTGGTGCTTTGGCTCTGAGTCCCTGCTTTCAAACCTCACCTCCAGCTTGTTCTTGATTGTTTGCTTGAGGGCAAGCAAAGACTAAGTTTGGGGGAGTTGATAAGTGTGTATTTTGCATGTTTTGAGCATCCATTTGTCATCACTTTAGCATCATATCATCACTGTTTAATACCATTTCTCATCATTTGTCATCACTTTACATGTTTAGGATAGATTTGCATGCATGTTGCATATTTGCGTTGATTTCAGGTGATTTGGAGCTGTTAACGAGCTATCTGGAAGAAGCGGGCCTGATCATGTCAAACCACTCGACCCCGAGGTCGAGTAGGAGCTTCAAGATCTCAACAGATGACTCGACCCCCTGGTCGAGTAGAGGACATCATTACTTCACCACATCACTCGACCCCGAGGTCGAGTGTCTTCATCCCATCACCTGACCATCACTCGATCACATCACTCGACCCCGAGGTCGAGTGTCTTCACCTTCATTGCCAGACCACTACTCGACCTCATCACTCTACCTGGAAGTCGAGTATCACCATCACCACCACTCGACTGCATACTCGATGACAAGCTTCAGAGCCTTCTTCATTCCGCACTCAACCAGACACTCGAGCACAAGGAAGAAAAGAAGACTCCAGCTATTCTTAATTCGTCCCAATACTGCGTCGTTTTAAGTATTAGGGTTTCGGAATATTTGGCTATAAGTAGCATGTACTTCACATTTTCGCAAACAAGTTTTATATCTAGTTTTATTCCGCAGACACTGTGTTCTAGACCTTTGTAATCTGGATTTCTCTTTATCTATTCAGTATTCAGCATTCGTTCTTGATTTCTTTTACTGTTGTTCATTCTGTTATCATCCTGCTGTTACACTGTTGTTATCATGTTTTTAATTTGTTCAACGTTTATGCTTTCTGTTATGATGTCTGAGTAGTGAATAGGTTTCTGAGGATGGGTTAGAGTAGTGTAGAATTCTCAGTATGCTAGGTGATTGAGTATTGATTGATAGATCCCTTCTGGATTAGTTGTTCTTAATGTCTATTGCTTTCTGATCAACTGGAATTTGAGCCTAGACATTTCCGCGCCCAAAAGGTGTTCGATGAAATGTCTGAACCACTAATTCCAGAGATTCGTGACTCTATACCAAGGTATTGGTTGCAGAGAGCGTTTTGGCTTTAACTTGTTGATTCGTAATGCCTGTTAGGCTAGCTCTCGTCAATGGTGATTGAGTCTGGGACTAGGTTAACTTGAGAGTCTCTGTTGCGGTGGCACTTAGATTTGGTTAATGAACTTGTTGTCTAGGGTTAATTTATTGAGCATGTCAATTACCTGTAAACTGAGGAAACGAAGCTACTCAATTACCCCATTCTCGGGAATTCTTTATCTGATTACTGCATCTTGTCATCTGTTGTTTAATTTCTGCAATTCTTTCTTGTTACTCGACCTCATACTCGACCACCCAGTTGTCTGGCAACAGATTGTGCAGTCGAGTATCTGTGTTGTAATTCCTGTCTGTAACTCGACCTGTCACTCGACCTCACCCAGTGCTCTGCAAAGAGCTATGTTGGTCGAGTATTTTATTGCTTGAATTTCTATTTTCTGCATGTTCACTTAGGACTGCTAGAACACACCAAAACCTGTTATTGTTTGGCTTGACTTAGTGACTTCTGATCACATCTTGATTATTAGCATCACACCCATTTGGATTGATAACCTAAAATACTACAACGACGTGAGTGGTGTTTTAGGATAATTGATTAAAAACCTATTATCAGTAATCTTGAATGTGATAAATGCATGCAGGTGATTGAAAATCTTTAATAGGAGCTGCCATTGTGTGTTGATTGGGTATCAAGTACTTTTTCTAAGTGATCCAAATCCTTCTCTTTTTCGCAGTTCCAACTCTTTGGAAAGATTGTAGGAAAAATCTATTTGCTCTATATGTTAAGTCTTGTTGTGAGTAATTGTTCTCTCTGCGGTTTTAGGTTAACTTGCTTTAAATCCAAATAATTGTTCTGTGTTCGTGTTACCTTGAGATGTATGATATGTTTCAGTTTGTATTTGCAGTACTTTTATTCCTCTGTTGTTTTGATTCTCTAGGGTTCATTGTTGCTCTCTGCCTCTCTTGTTCTTCCACAATAGCCAAGATCAACTCTTTGGTTCAATCGATCGCTTTGTCTAAGGTACTATCATCATTCATCAAAGCTATGTTAGTACTCAATTGGTATTTTTTATATATTGAAAACAGAGCTTGATCAATTGCTGAAAATAGAGCTTGAAACTTCCTTTGCTTTATTTGATTCAAATCTTAAGCTCTCTGAATTGGGACTGTATATATGTGTTTGGTTGTGATTATTTGTGAATTGGAATTTTCAGGGACTTAGTTCTAGTTATTCTTGGGAAAACCTGTTAAAGTAAAAAAAATTGCACCAAGTCTCATTAGTCATTAGACGTGAATCTACTTCAGTTTTTTCTTTATCTTGTATACCTCCTAACAGAAAATGATAGATGATTTCATACAAAAACTTAGTTTACCAATTCGTTATTGAACAGTTTCGTGGTCATGCTCTCTTTTCACTTGTCGCCGTTGTTTCACTTTCAGGCAAGTCAGAGATTCGGTGAGAAAAAGGTAAGCTTTTTAAATAATCTTTGCCCATTTCTAATAAACCCTTCTTGTTAAAGATTGGGAATTTTATTGCTTGATTAAATTTTGAAACTTTTTCGTGTTTTGTTTTGATTTAGCCATGGATATTGATGCTTCGTGTAGCTTGGTTTTATATGGTAAATCCTCTGTAGAAACTGATACAGCAACACGTTTGAAGAACAATAACGTTCTTAAACTCCCAGATAATTCCAAAGTTTCAATCTTTTTACAATCTGAGATCAAGAATCTTGTCAGAGATGATGATTCTTCCTTCAATCTTTCGTTGTTCATGAACTCGATTTCGACTCATCGGTTTGGTCGGTTTCTCATTTGGTCTCCATACTTGTCTTCCACTCACGATGTTGTTTCTCAGTAAGCATCTATCTGTTTGGTTTCCTCTTTAAGGTTTGCTTATCTTTTATGTATTGAAATCAGCTTTTTTAGTTTCTTTCAGTAACTTCTCTGAGATTCCAGTTGGTTCAGTTTGTGTCTCTGATATACAACTTAAAGGTCGAGGTAAGTGTTTTTTCTTACCAATGATGGATTAGATAAGAGTTAAGATGTAGAATTGGAAATTGAAAACCGGACACCGTGTGTGTTGTTGCAGGCAGAACAAAGAATGTTTGGGAATCTCCAAAAGGTTGTCTTATGTATTCGTTTACATTAGAAATGGAAGATGGTCGAGTAGTGCCTTTGATACAGTATGTGGTGTCTCTTGCTGTTACTGAGGCAGTGAAAGATGTTTGTGACAAGAAGGTATGTTCTTGAAAATAACCTTTTTGTTGTGTGTTTTGATCCCTTGTATCAGAAATTTGAAGTTCATTTGTTTTCAGGGTTTGTCGTATAATGATGTTAAAATAAAGTGGCCAAATGATCTATACTTGAATGGCCTTAAGATTGGAGGCATTTTGTGTACCTCTACATATAGATCAAGGAAGTTCCTTGTCAGTGTTGGTAATAAGCATTACTCTTTAGAAGTTTGTAATAAGTATCTTTTAGAAGTAGCACTGCTCTTAGTCTTATTGAAGCTGGTGTTCCTTCTTGCAGGTGTGGGATTGAATGTGGACAACGAGCAACCGACCACGTGCTTAAATGCGGTACTAAAAGACGTTTGCCCTCCATCAAACCTACTTAAAAGAGAAGAAATTCTTGGTGCCTTCTTTAAGAAGTTTGAAAATTTCTTTGATCTATTCATGGAACAAGGTAATGTAATCTTCATCTTTATCACTTTTTAAGTATATTCCAAACGGTATTATTTGATCATTTATTTAAATGAGATGAGAGTAAGGGAAATGATCATCTAATTATCTAGTTTTAAGACTATACAACCTTTGACATCATCACTCTGCACTTTTCAGGTTTTAAATCTCTTGAGGAGCTTTACTATAGGACATGGCTTCACAGGTAATGGTTTTCTCTTCGATTGCAATTTCTGTGTGCTTGTCATTGAAGGGTTTCTGTACAAATCTGAACTGGTTTTGATTTTATGCTTATCCTATTAGTCACTAGCTGAACTAAATGGCAAAACTTCATCAATTGGGAACTATGTACTAAAATAATTGCTAGGCTAAAATGACCATTTTATTCTCATTTATATGATTTAATGTACACTGTAGTATTTGCTTGCAAGAAACTAAGATCTTTTAAAGTTAAGAAGACGACAATGTTACTTACCATCTACACACTGCTAAACATGTAGCTTTTATTGTCTAGTGGCATTAGCAACTTTTCTTAATACATTCACATTGAGGTTTGGGGATACAATTACAATCTTTAACATGTATTTACTTACACCTGCGCAGTGGACAAAGAGTGATTGCTGAAGAAAAAAACGAGGACCAAGTTGTTCAAAATGTTGTGACTATCCAGGTAGGATGATGATTCTTATGGATTGGTTATTATAAAATCAACTCGTGCTTTGATCCTCATTGCATTCTCCTTTAAATTTCCGGGGTTTGACTTCTTCGGGATATTTGCTAGCTATTGGAGATGACAATGTAATGTATGAGCTTCATCCTGATGGCAATAGGTGATATTTTGAGCATGTGTTATCGATAGTTTAATCGATAAAATGGATAATGTTACAGTTCATATTTTAAGCTAATATGTTGTGTATCTGTTCAACTACAGTTTTGATTTTTTCAAAGGGCTGGTCCGAAGAAAACTATGAACCAGAGACTCTTGAAGCATCTTTTGGTGAACGCAGATGTTATTTAGCAATTAGCACCATTAACACTAAGATAAACAAACTGCCTTTATATATACTGTGGATATTGTCCTTTGTTGCAACTTTTTTGTGTATGTTTTGACTCATTAATGTTCCTTGAGGGTTCGTTGAAGAGGAATTGGAAGCGTTGATCATCTAATTATCTAGTTCTGTAATTAGAAATAATGATTTGGGTCCAAACTGTTTATTGAAAATATTCTCAAACTCTCTTCTTATTAATATGACAAAACTTAAGCAAATTGTACGTATATTATACATTCATCATACCTAAGCTATTATAAACAACTGACAAGAAAGTTATTTTTTTGTAATATTCACAATTTTATATCACCTAATCTGTAGGTAGTCGTCACGTACTACAAATACATGGTGATATTATTTTTAATTATGATACAACTAATAATAATGAGGAACAAACAAGTGTTTTTTTCCTGGGGAACATGAAATTCACTGCGGGAATAAGACAAAAACTGTATATTTACCTTACTCGTTTTCTTGAAAACCTCGTTTAATAATTTTCTGAAAATTACTGTAAAATCATCATTCAACCGCCAGTAAAGTGTATTCAGAAAATCACTTTCAAATTTTTTTCAATCGGTGCAACTTATACTTCTCCAGTGTCATGCAATTTTTCTTATAGTTATCTAAAATGTGAAACAGAGCAAAGAAGCCTTACATTGTCGTTTGGTTTAATACCAAAATTAATAATAACATTGTATGATTATTTTGTGTTTCCAATAGCTGCATGTAAAGGTAATGATGCCCAAACCAAGGGAAGACTTTTCACGTCACTAATCTTCTATCAAATCTATCAAACCCATACTTGTACTCAGACTTCTCACGTTTGTCTTCATAGGTTATCATCACCTCTTTTTGCCTACTCAATTTTTATTTATTTTTACTTATTCACCTAATATCTATTTGAGTACACGTTTTATGTTTCATGATGATACTCATATTAATAATTACAACTTACGTATTTTAGAAGATCGACTAACGTATTTTGTGACACGTTTTATGTTTCATGATGGATTCATTTCATGCCACTTGTTTAAAACTCAGTTAATTAAGAATCATTTGAAGACTTATCATAAATTGCTATGTTTTACCAAATATATAGTATAACTTTTTTGCTTACGTTGTATGTTTTATAATCAAATCAGGAGTCAGATTTTGGTATAAGAATATATACTCAAATAAACAAAAAGAAAGACTCAATTACTGTTTAGTTACGTCAATACGAGTGATCAGAACTTAAAAGAGAAGTCAAATATGTGAAATTGACCTTAGCTAAGAACTTCCAAAAAAAGAATTCAAACCCCAGTGGCAAAATAGAAGCAAAAATTAGCTTTAAAATCAAAGCTTTTCTGATCAATTTTTTCTTGGGACTCTGCCTCTCTATCTCTCTGCCTCCGAATTTTCTTTTACCTTTCACATGAGTAAAGCGACTCACAAAGACAAGTTTCAATGAAACAAAGAAAGTTATCATAAAATAAGACAAAACAGAACCTAAAGAGACAAGACAGAAGGTACATACTACATCTCTGCGTCTGAGAAACAAATTGCTTTTGTTTTCTTGTCTTCTTCTAGAAAATGCTACTCTTATTTTTCCTTGGATGTTATCCTTTTGCTTTTTTTTTCTTTGTTATTTACTTATTTATATACACTTGGTCCTTCCATTTTTTCTTTTTTGGTAATTGTCCTTCGAATTATTTATTTTATAAAACAAAAACATAATTTAATTTACTGGTATATTTCACTCTGTCACTCTTGTTACATTGACTGAAATTATTTATTTTATAAAACAAAAACATAATTTAATTTAAACAAAAAGAACTCTATGAACACTTGTAGTTTCCTCTAAACTCCTCTCAACTCGAGTACCCCCATCATTCGTCACACGAACTGATGAACAGAAGATCATTATAAGAGACAGTCTAAATTTCTTTTAAACGCTATTGATAATTTTCTTTACGCAAATATAATTTGCTTTATTTAAAACTACTTAATCCATAATACATATTCCTGACTACACATTTATGGCATAACAATAGATTGACCACCAAACGGACACATTCACTTCCACTGTTTCACCTGAACAACTAGTGTTTTAAAATAGTATAGATTCACCAACTCTTTAACACTATAAAATTACAATCTTTAGTTTGATACAGTTTTAAAAAAAGGTTGGATATTGTAACGTAAATATGATCAGTAGTTTGCATGGAAAGAAATGAACATGGAACAATTGCATGTTCATAAGCATACCATTTCATCTTAACTATCCTAATATTCTTTTGATTTTATTCTATTTCGATTTGGATTTTATTAATATAGCTAAAAAATAAAAGAATCTAAACCAAATTAATCAATATTTTCATAAATAATAGCATAACAAAGGGAATGATAGAAAAAAAGTAACTACACAAATTTGAAAAAATTCAAACGAGATTCCAACAGAGAAAAAGTGTCTAAACATTTGTCCTACGATTGCAATTTGACCAATTAGATAGTACAAATCAGAAGATGTCTCGTCGACAATACGATTGATAGCCCAGTGGATAAACTCTGCTTCTCCCTCTCTCAATCATGCCGCCAGATCAAAAATATTCAATAGACCATAAAAAGCCTACCATTTCTTAGTATTGGGACAAGAGACATTAAATGCAAAAACATTAAAAACAAAATAAGAAAGAAAAAAAACCTAAAAACTTGTCTGAAAAAAGCTTCTACTCTGATTCTTCTTTTCTCTTTTCTACTGACACGTTTTCAATCACCTTAAACGACAAATCTCTCCACAACAAGACACGACACAACAAAGCTTATCTTCTCAAAACCCTTCACTCACACTCTCTCATCTCTAGGGTTTCACTAACACAAGCTTCCTTTATCCCTCTCTCTCTCTTTCTCTTCCTAGTTTCTTTAGCTTCCATGGAAACGAAAAAACCCACTAAATCTTTAAACCCATACGCACCGGCGTTTACTCCTCCTTCTCGTTCTCCTCCTTTGTTTAACTTTAACAAGCCATTTCCTTGTTACAACAAGCCTTTTAAAGCTATTACCGGCGCTCATGTTAAGCCGGAAAAAAACCCTTTCGTCCGTTATGGGTTTTGTCACCGGAGATGTCTCCCACCAAGGCTTTTGAAGAAGCCTTTACCGGAAAATAAGCTCGCCGGAAGAACCTCGGTCATGGTTAAGAATATACCTAACTGTCTCGGGTCAGATTTTATCTCTTCTCAACTTTTTTATAATTTTGTTTTTGGGGATGGATGAATTAAAATAAGAGTTTGTAAGAATTTGCAGACGAATGGATCTCTTGAGGATTTTGGACAATCATTGTCGGAAACACAATGAAAAATCTTCCTACGACTTTCTTTATCTGCCTATGGATTTTGGGTGAGTTAATGCTTATTTTTCTCTATTTTGGGATGAAATTAAATGCTTCTTGCAATAGCGGTGATGATGGACATTTAATGTGTAACAGGAAACGAGCCAATTTGGGTTACGCCTTCGTTAACTTCACGAGCTCTCTCGCAGCGGAGAGATTCCGGAGAGAATTTGAAAACTTCTCTTGGGACAATATCGGGTTCAGGAAGAAGATTTGCGAAATTACAGTGGCTAAGTATCAGGTTTGTGTTCTTTTGATTCTTTGGTTAGCCATTGTTGTTGTTATTTAGAGTTAATCTTTTGGTTTTGATTTGATTTAGGGTTAAAGTCTTGGTTTTGACATATTTAGAGTTAATTAGTGCAATCTTTGTTTCTGGTCTATTTTGTTACAAGACTCTCTTTTATCTTTGGTTCATCATCTGTTGTTGCTCATTTAGGGTTGTATTGTGCAATTTGGTGTTTGAGTCTCTTTCTTTCTTGTTTTGAACTCTCAATATCTTGTTTTTTTCCTTCTTCTTTGTATAATTTCTCAATTTCTGTTTTCGTCTCTCTTTTTATTTTATTTTGTTGAAATCTCTCTTTAAATCTTGTATAAGTAACTGTTATTGCTTATTTAGAGTTGTTAAATTGTGCAATTTTGTGTTTGAGAATCTCTTTCTTCTTGTTTTGCTTATTAATGACTCTTTATATTCTTGGTTTGTAATTGTTTTGTCCTTCTTTTTATATGATTTAGAGTTGAGTAGTGCAATTTTGTGTTTGAGTCTCTATATTCTTGTTTTGTTTGTTAAAGACTCTTTTATTCTTGGTTTAGTAACTGTTGTTGCTTATATTTGAATAGTGAAATTGTGCGATTTATTAAATTTTGGGTCTTTTTGTTGTAGTTCTTGGTTTTGTAATGGATGTTGCTTATTTAGAGTCGAACTCTTTTTTCTTCATTTGATATGACTTAGAGTTAAATAGTGCAATTTTGTGTTTGAGCCTATATCTGAAGCTCTTTTATTCTTGGTTAAGTAACTTCTGTTAAATTGTACAATTTTGTGTTTGACTTTTGTGATAGGGGAAAGAAGAGCTGACTCGACATTTCAGGAACTCAAGGTTTACTTGCCACACCGACGATTATCTCCCGGTGGTTCTCTCGCCCCCGAGCAACGGCTTCACGGCTTATACTCTCACAAAACTTGGTTACCGAGTCGGCGCACTTGGTGGTGGTTCACGAAACGCTTCATTGCGTTAAGGTTTTTAGGGTTTCGTAGAAGAGAAATTGTGTTTTCATTATCTCCCTGGGTGTGGTGTCACCAACTAGGGTGAAATGGAAACATAGCTTTCCTCTTACTTCTCTCTCGTTCGCTTTTTAGTTTTCTAGTTTGTGTGTTCGTTAATTAGTTAAAGGTGTGTTATGAACTTAGTTACGCTACTACAATGGTCAAGTGCTCTTATTATATTCCACGTTCTTTTAATATCCTATGTCTCATTCTCTTTCTGATTTTTTTTTTTCATATGGAAAGTCTTCAAAATAAATGGATCTAACATATGTCGTAGCTAATGTAAAGTGGTTATACAATTTAACCCTAAATTTCTTCTTTTATCACCACCGCTCAAAGCTTTGGAATGTTAAGGATTTATTTGGATAAAAGTTCCTTAAGAATTAACAAAACGAAAGTTTCAACGAAATGGTCTTTAGACCCAATACGGGCTTTATCAAAAGTTAAAACAGCGATACAAAATTTGGGCCGGTACTCATAGAAAGCTTTTGATTATACGGTGGGCCTCAATAAACTTTGGATAAGCAGATATTGAAATGGGCGGTAATGATATTGTAATGGACTAGTTTTTTGCGGTTTAACTAAAAATAAAGTTGATCAGTTAAAGCATTTTGTTGAACAAAAAAAACAATTTCAGTATAAGCAAATCGTAAATGTGAGTTTTCATTTCAGGTAAATCATTGTAGACATTTTAATGGTAAGAAACATTGATTTTTTTTTTTTTAATACCAGGAGGTTTTGGATCGAAGCCTGTAATCCCTCTAAACCCGAAACCACAACATATAATATTAGTTTTGTTCCAAGCGTCACTCGAACCACATCATATAATATTGACTTTTCTACATGAACTAAAATTGAAATAATACTAATTCAATTTATTAATTACCACGGATTTGTCTCATGCTTCTCACATAGAATCTTCTCATCATATATATATTATCAATTTCTTTTTGTGATAAAAGCCTAAAAGAATATCATATATATATATATATGTGTGTGTGTGTGCGCTTGTTATTACATTTACAATAATCAGATATTGAGAGTTTAAAAATCTTTTGTGTCAAGAGAGTTCATTTTGATTATACACAATAAATATGGTAGCGTAAGTCATGATATCAATTAGATAAAGAAGCTTTACAATAATCTTGTAGTAAAACATATAAATGTATCTTAACGAAAAGGTAAATATAACTGTAGACAGAACAAAAGAGGAGTTGATTCATATCTTTTCTTTTGACCCAAAAAGTAATACTAAATCAGTTCTTTTTCTTCTTTATCTATCAACCTTCTGAGGTGAACTTTGTTGCGTCATTTCCAGACTTTTCTCATGCGATAAAAATATCATATAGCTTTAACTATGTAAACATAAAAATGTAAAAAATGATGACTTTTTGTGAAGCCAATCATTTCTTTAAAATATCTTACGAAGAGTAGTGGAGTCTACATTTGAATAGCAACGTAGCTGTGCCTTCTTCTTTTTCTTCCTCCTATTTTCATAGAAACAAGAAAATAAATATAACATTTTACATAAGGGGACAAATTATAATTTGATAAGTTATGAGGATAATCTTTTTTTTTAATGTTGGAGCATATTGTTTCTATGGTTTTAAAATTATATACGATTTGAAGTGGTTTAAATTTAATAGTTTTCAATGACTAATTTTAAGTTTATACTAAAGACAAAATATATTCAAACGATAAGTAGATGAAAGAGTTAGAACTATATGTTCTATATATTAAAAAAATATATATATATATGTTCAGAGAGGTTGATTTAATTTTAGATGTTTATTTATATAAAATTTATTCCTTACTATATTAACTTGTAAGAAATATTATAATTTTTGGAATTAGATAATCAAAGTTTTATTTTTGAGTATTAGAAGAAAAAAAACCCATCGTTTTCTCTTAATTTCAAGTTGTAAGCAATACAATAGAACTATAGCATAAATGTTAAAATGTACATCAAAGCATCTTGAACCAAAAAATATACTTAACGAATTTCAACTAAAAGGGCATAAGATAATCAAAATGATCATTATAATGCGTCAGGGGATCTAATAACGCATTTTCTAATACATTAGTTAATTAGGAGCCTATGGGCTTGAGCCTCTTGACAAAAGTGATAAGTCAAACCAATATATATAAGAAAAAAAATAATTTACTAATACGAAAATAGATGAATCTTTACATTGCTTCCACTTAAATTTTGTTTAATAGAATTTAGTAAAGAAGCCGATTTTTAATGTATAAGTAGGTCTTGGATCCTATGCTATCATGAAATATTTTAATTTTTTTGAAGTATTAAATACATTAGAAAATACTAAGTTATTGTTGAAGGTTGTTAATAGTAATTAATCACGTTCTCAGTTCAATTTGTTTTTGGTTTTTAGAATTTATTATTATGAATATAGTAACCAAAATAAAACTAAGTTAGTAAGGATGATTGATAAGAATTTATAGTTATTAACCATTTTAGATTCACGTTTTAACAAATATACATTTAAACTTTTGATAAATAGAAATTAGTTAAAACGTGAATCTAAAATGTTTAATAACTATAAATTCTTATCAATCCACCTTACTAACTTAGTTTTATTTTGGTTACTATATTAAAATAGTTAGTATTACATTTTGAAAAAGTAGTTAGTATTTGAAAAAAATAGTATTATTACATTTATATGGTAATATATAATTCAAATACTAACTATTTTTCTTTTATCATCAGATATTATTTATGACTCAAACGAACTAAAATTGTAGAAAATTGTTTACATAAGTGCATAAATTATTTGTGTCAAATATCTGTTTTGACATTTTCATTACGAGAGATTAAAAATAAAGAAAAGAATTTCTCGTCGGTTTGAAACTCAACCAAATACTAACTATTCGAATATCTATAAACTTTTATTTGTTCGTGAATGAATATATAAAATTAATTGTGAATGCTTTATATTTCCTCTGTTTCTTTTTGTTTGATTGTTTAGAAGAAAAAATTTGTTTCAAAATGATTGATTTTTTAGGTTTTCAATGTAATACTTATTAGTTATAATTGATAAATTGTACACTTCAATATAAATTATTAAATATCATTGGTTTAGAGTTATTGAAAATTGTAAATCACAAAGAATAATATATTTAAAAGAAACATTTAATATGTTTTCTTAATATTTATGTTTTTTCTAAACAACCAAACAAAAAAGAATAGAAGGGAGTATTAATGTTCTGTTCTTACAATAATGAAAAGTATCTAGAGTTATTACAGCTCGAAATAAATATACTATATATCTATATATATATAGTGTTGGCCCGATCCAATGTCTTTGGAACCGTGTTGCAATTATTTTCACACTACAAATCAAATTTCTTTTAATTATTAAAGAATCCCACCAACAAACATATTACTACTTCTATGAGTTTTCGGTATCAACAACACATTATAAAATTTATCACTAGAAATACTTGTTTACTGCGAAATTTAATGCATATATTTTGTAAAGTAGAAGCCCTAAATATATGGAAGGATGCAAAACAAAGAGTTTCTCTGTTTCTGCAACCCATCACTAATTTAAGCTTGTTGTCCATATTCTATGTTACGTCATACTTAACTTTCTTGTCCTTGATAATGAAAAAATAATTCCTTAGATTAGTTGACAAAATAAAAAAGAAAAAAAAAAGCAAGAGATTTGTTGAAAAGGATTGAATATATAGAAAATGAAAGGAAAAACAAATTGAGCTTTAACTACCTCCACAAGTCTCTTGCGCCATTACAGCTGCCCAACACATTTGTCTTATGACTCAATCTATGCTGATAAAAAGATATTTACTAATGCAAAATATAATTAGATCTTAAACTTCATGTGTTTCTCTCTATATATATATCTTAATTAGTTCTTTGGATATAAAAACACTCGTTCGATGTTACTATCATACTTCCCAATTGTCATCACTTAAATGTCAAATCATTAAGAGTGGTTCACTGTCCATCTTTGTGCAATTTATATTATCTTTGTGTTGGATCTAATCGTGCCGTACTTGAATTCAATTAAACGCTATAAACATATGATTTTCCACCCATTTAAGAATTTGTTCCATTATATTCGTACAAATGGATGTATCATCAATGTACCAAATACATAAAAATGTAAATTTTGTTCAAGCATGAAATGCAACTATAACGATTTGTTTATTTTCTTTTTTTTGGTTAAAGACTATAATGATTTGTTTCCCCTTTTACTCCGATTCGATTAGCTCCATTTTTATAATTATTTTTTTTAATATTTAAAAGTTCAGGTCCAAAGGCTTTACATTTCTAAAAGGCGAGACCCATAACAGATTAAATTTATCTTTTTAAAACAAAAGATCTTTTTCAACGTATCTGGAACCCAACACTTCTACCTGAAAAATTTACTACTAGGCCAACAGCGCACGTTGATTTTAATTTTATAATAATTTTAAAATGATCAATTCGTTGAAAGATTTTGTGTAAATGATATTCATAAAGGTCAATACAATCAAGTTATTTTCAGTTGGAAACACAAAAAGATATTTCACATAAATTAGTATCACATATCAGAAAAAAAAAAATCAAATTGGTCGATTATCTTATTTTGAATATAAAAATAATAATGAAAACTGTTGAATATGACACAATATAATAAGTAACTAGTCGTATTCGTTTTGATCTGTATTATTGGACGAGGACAAAATAAAAATGTGGTGAGGTTCATACAATATTTTGGGGTCTTCAAATTTATATATAAAAACCCAAATAAAAAAAGTCGCGGCCTTTCCAACCACCAAGCAGCAGATGGGATGCGGCGGGTCCGAGTACGACCCGGTAAAGACGGTCGGGTTTGGCTCACCATAACGGGTGAGGACGTGTGACCTTGCGACGCGGAGCCAGACAAGCTACTAAGTTCGGGAGCATGTGGGGTTCACACGTTTTAACTAACACGTGGTCACGTGATATTTGCATGGCTATGGCATGTGGCGGCCACGACCAACTTTGGTTTTACAGTTTGATAAATTAATCTTTTTTGCTCTTTAATTACTTTCGACTAATTTCTCAATTTTTGCAACTGGTAAGTGCATATAAATATATAAAATATTTCTTTTCCAAGGAGTTTAATTTCAATTCTAGAGTCTTTACGTGAAATATCTTTCTATTTTTTACAAAATACTTATTTCGAAAGGACTAGGAATGGATGGATGAAGCAACACCAACGTAGTAACATTAAACTGCACAGGTCTAGATTTTTTTGCCTATACACTTAAATAAGTTGACATCATGTTGAGTGAATCTAAATTATATGTAATAGATATAACTGTAAATTTGTTTTTATTTTCTATAAATTTGATATTTAACGCCAAATTTAACTTGAATTAGCAGAGATTACAGATTTGTTATCTATGAGACATACAAATGCAACCTAGAAAAACATCAATTTTAAAACATATAACCATGTTGTGAATTAGGTTAAATAATAGAGAAATCGTTAAAAAGAAACAAAGTTTCTTGAGGCGTTTTGAGTTTAACCTAGTTTACTTTTCTTTTTTTCTTCATTAGTCTGATATAATCAATTTTACAAACTTAGTTTCTCTAATTATATAGGCTTTGAAAATTTAATATAACAGAAATAAAAAATATGAAAAATCTTCTATCCATGATATTTCTCCACTCATTCGAATAGAGCACCCAAAAGATTTTATAAATTTTAAGTTACTTTAAATTAACAAATGATGGGTCTGATTGGTAACCAAAAGCTTTACAAGTTTTTTAGCTATTAGTTTTATCGGAATAATGCAAAGTTGTTAGAAGGAACTATAGAAAAAACTGAGAGTAAAACTTTTTGTAACGCTTTTGATAAAGTTTTGACAAAATTGTGATATTTCTCCACTCATTCGAATAGAGCACCCAAAAGATTTTGTAAATTTTAAGTTACTTTAAATTAACAAATGATGGGTCTGATTGGTAACCAAAATCTTTACAAGTTTTTTAGCTATTAGTTTTATCGGAATAATGCAAAGTTGTTAGAAGGAACTATAGAAAAAACTGAGAGTAAAACTTTTTGTAACGCTTTTAATAAAGTTTTTGTGATTAGTAACTGTCGAAACTATACAAAGCTATATTGCTATTAAAATGGTTACTATTCAAACCCAGTATAAGTGAAATTACATGTTCTTTATTTTTCACAGATAAATCTTACACGTTAACAAATTATTAGGTATGATGGTTTTGCTTGGCTTATATATATGGTTATATTTTGAAGATTTTCAAAAGAAGAAGTTCAATTGTCTTATATATATAGAAGTGAATATGTTGTTAGTTCAATTATTTAGGAAAGAGGTATTTGAGTTCTGTCGAATCTAAGTTCGACGAAGGCTTCTCTTCTAGTTAAATATCCATCCACATACAACAAATCGTACATCTTTTTTTTTTTTTTTTTGCTTACTTTACATTTTAATTTGCATCACAGTAGATCGACCAATAAGAGAAGTTCCCTTCTCTCGTTTCTCTCGTTACCAACAACAGATTCACGAGATACCTAACTTTTTTTAATCGTTTTATTTTACCTGAAAACGAAAGGTCAGAATCATTTATAACTTATTCTTAGGATGATGTAACGAAATTGAATCATAAAGCTCAGGTGAAGTATATTTACATCCCAAGTCCCAACGATTTTAATGCCACAAACAAGCATGATATTTGCAGGGGCAGCATTTACTATGTACTTACTATTTTACTGTTAATATCATAAACTAATTGATTCGAAATATAAGAAATATAACTATATAAGCCCTTTTAACAAACAAAAAATTAAAATTAAATATAAGCTCTAAAAATAATAATAACCTTTATCTAATTATTTAATAGGTAAAACAGGTAAATAATTCTAAAATTTACATTGGAAATATAAAACTTTTATCTTTGTGGGACAAATTTTTCTTTAGAAAATTCATTTTTGTGGGATGGAGAGAATACTATTTTACTGTTAATATCATAAACTAATTGATTCAAAATATAACTATATAAACCCTTTAACAAACAAAAAAAAAACTAATTAAATATAAACCCTTTAACAAAAAAAAACTAATTGATTCGAAATATTCTTGGTGTGCTGGCTATTTTATTTTATCAAAAGCTAACAACTTGCTTAGGATAATCATATTTTCTGTCATTATCACAAATCATAATAATTGTTTGAAAGCAAATTATATGTTATGCTTACTAATTTTAAATCTGAGAGTCAATTAGGAACTACTCGTCTCATCAATTCAAAATAATATTTTCTCCTGAGTTTAGGGGAGTTTTATTAGTTCCAATAGATGTGGTATTTATTTAAATACATTTTGTATGCGTGATGACTTAATCTTAGTTAAATTTATTATTTATTTTGAATGAGCTTTTCTATATTTAATTTAGAAAACAAATTTAGAATTTCTAAACAATGAATAATAATAAATTCAACTCCAGTTCATGTGCATCACTAAGTTGAAGGACACTAAAATTAGACTACTTCTACATTAGATCCTCCAGAATTGGAGATATCGACTATTGTTTGATTTTTAATTTATAGAATTTATGTTGAATATTTTGAGTCATATACTATCATAAAATCATGGGTGCATTATCAATCATCCGAAGATTTTTTGTTGTTGTTGTTGATCATATAGTATTCCAAGCTTCCACTATTCAATAAATCTAAAACATATTATTGTATACTAATCTCTACATATTTCTAGAGTGACACATTTTTAAATGAAATAACATCAATTCGTTTTACATCCGTTCGATTTTTATATGTTAGAAAATATATCTTTGCATTTTTCTGTCGACATTATTTAAGTTCTTGAAGTTATGAATCGTTGATATATGATTTTATTTAGATATATATATATATATATATCGTAACATTTTCTATCGGTTTAATAGCACACTATTTTTATATAGATATGATGTTCCTTTTGGATAACTTAGAACATAACTTGTGATGCTGTATTAAAATTCTAATCCTGTAATGGAGAAGAGTTTGGATGCTAGAAACATACTTTATAAACATGTACAATTTTAATAAGAACAAATTGAATATTAACTGAAAACTCTAAAGATTCTCAAACGATTGATATATTGTTAAACTAATCACCCAAAAAGGAAGAGTCTTCTAAATTACAAGTTAATAAAACAAATGAAAAAAGTAAATTCACTCCCCCTAATCTTAAATCATATATGTGGTGAAGATTAATATAGGAACTAATGGACGAGTTTGGTTTCAACTTGCACAACAGGAAACTACTTCGCTTTGGCTTTATTCTCTTTGAAAATGATTATTGGTGTCTAATAGCTGTAGAATTTTTATTTTATTTTTTAACGACAAAGACATATGAAAAAATGAACATATTCAAATTGATATTCATAATGTGAAGTAAACGCAGAAAATTCAATGTACGATAACCTAACCACAAAAATTTCTGAAATTACTTTTTGTATATTATTGTGAAAAAAAATATCGATCGTGAATACAACGAACACATTATATTTCCAAATCCAAGACTTTAAAGAACCAACATTATATACAAACAAATCCCTCAATACTTATTTAGAATCTATCATAACACTAGGCTTTTTGACGACTTAACGTTTTGACTTTGAAATATCTTGGCTTTAGACTAGAATATCAAGAAATCCTCCTTGATGTTATATTGCATCTTCTCCAAATTCGGCTGAACCGCAAACTGAATCATCGGTGGTGGTCCGCAAGCCATGGCAAGGGCTGAGCCATCTAATCCATCAGGGATATGTTCTCGCATAATCGCCTCGGAAATAAACCCGGTACTGTATGCCCAACCTTCCTTAGCTGATTCCACTACGTACCAAACCTTTAACCGGTCCGGGTATTGCTCTGCCCAACCATCCAGTTCCTCCCTTAGGAGAATATCTTCCTCGGTCCGGTTAGCATAAATGACGTACATTTCAGTCTCATCCTCTGGATCCTTGAGAATGGCTTGGATAATTTGGTAAACCGGAGTTATTCCGGTTCCACCTGCCAACATTGCCAATTTATCAGCAAACTTTGGTTTACCGTGAACCGTGAAACTACCCTTGCCGAGATACTCAACGTGACCCAATGGTCCTTTAATCTCCAAAGTTGACCCTATAGGCAAAGAGTCTAGGTACTGAGACATGAGCCCGCCGTTAGGGAATCTTGGGTGGACACCGCCAAAGTAAATCTTGACCACGAGCTCGAAGTAGCCAACCACATCAACGGTGCTGCTTGGTGTGTAAGCTCTGAGGCAGAGCTTGTCATTGATGGTGGCGCAAAGGAAAATGTGCTTACCAACCGGTAAGCCTAGAACCATATCCTCAACCGGTAAAGCAAACCGGAATTTACGAACATCATGAGAAATGGAAGTCTTTTCGACGAGTTGAACCGGGACTTTAGCCCGGGGATTAACCAAAGCGAGGTTCCTAACCGGAGTCGCCTCTCCAATGGGAGCCAACAGCGAGAACACGGCGGATGAACCGTGAACCGAGTTGTTAGGCGAGGAAGAGTCAGAGGAATAACCAGTGGTGATGAGCTCACCGATACGGTAATCCTCAAGCATCTTCTTGGCTTTATCCGAGTGAATGGCTTCAAACTCCTCCGTACAATCCGTACCAGCATTGATCAAGATTGAATCCGAACCACCCGGGTGATCCATAAGGAATCGTGTACAATCATAGATATGTCCATGGACAATGATCCAGCAAGAGTCAGCCGAATTATGCTTCTTGACCTCGGACATCGAGTACATCTTCGCAGTTGTGTTCATAAACGGCGTCGAGACAGACTTCTTTAGACTAGGAGGCGCGTCAGCCGATTTTTCGAGGTGACGTTCCTTCGCCATCCATCCACCAGATTCATTACCAGGAAGCGTTGGATGCTCGAACACAATCCCAATCTCTCCCTTGTGTGGCTTGCACACGTTAGTCTTCACTCTAAACCAGCAGTTATTCATCATCCCCATGAGATTCCATATCATTTTCTCGGGCTGCGTGTTGAGAGTCTCGTCCCATGCACGAACAGCAATCTCTTTGGCACTAAGCAAGTCCAAAACCTCAACCTCAAGTGACCAAAAACACCAACACCAGAACTTCCCATACTTGTTTGGCTTCTCTTGATGGTCAAGTGCACATACGTTCCATGTCTCTCCACCATCTACCGTGACCTCCACACGGGTCACTTTTTTTCCACCTCCTGTTTTTTTTTGTATAAAGATTATTGTTACTATTAAATTAAATCATCCTATGAAATAACGTATTTATTAAATTAAAATGTTAAAAGGACAAGTACCGGAATATGCGTAACCCTTTAAAGTATAAGGTCTTTGGGTTGTGAAAGCGTTGATGGGAAGAATCTCCTCGTGACATGGCGTCGTAATCACGGAGTTTATGTTTAGCTCGTTGATTATGTACTCTGGCTTATACCACCAACCTAAAACAAAACCATTGAATTTGAATTTATGTAAGTCACAGAAGCTGACATCATCCACCAACATTAGTTTTTCATTTTTTAATATGATTTCTGTTTTTGTTTTTCTCCTATAGGTTCGGAGACTTTTTAAACATATCAATTAGTTCATCTTAATGAGATTTATTGAAGCAAAAAGATTTTATGTACCTTCTTCGTCGGCGAGTTCGGCGTCTACCAAAGAAGGTAAAACTCTGTTGTCCTTGAAATGGTAGAAATTGTCGGATTCTTTAGTTGTGACAATGATTCGTTTCAACCATTTAACCATCCGGCCACCAATGAAACCGGGGATGATGATCCGAACCGGAAAACCGTGGTCTGGTGTTAGATACTCTCCGTTTTGCATATAAGCCAAAATGATGTCTCTTGATGGATCCATGGCATATTCCTTCTTGATGCTCGTTCCGTATTTGGAACCAGCAGTTCCGGCACCGCCCGGAAGATCCTCCGACCCTTCGAAGCAGACGTTGAGAGCGCCGCCTTTTCGGCTAAAGATCCCGCAGCGACGCAGTACGTCGCAGAGAGGGACACCACGCCACACGGAGGTGGAAACTCCGGCGGATCCCCAGTTGAATCCCTTTGACTTCTTCACCATGTTCTGTTCCTTACGGCGGTTCCCCGCGCAGACTAGCGTCGCGGCGAACTCGCGGTAAGCAAACTCGGAGACGAGCTGGTCCATGGTGAATTTCATGGGCCGTTTGACGAATCCGGTCACCTCGACCGTCCATTCGGCCCATTGGGCTTTAGGGACGTGGCCGTGGTTACGAACGTAGTGCAACGGGACAGGGGTGATAAACCCGTGGTGCATTAAACGGTTAAGAGGCGCCTCGGAGTTGAAGGGATGTTTCCCTGTGAGACGTACCATGGAAGGGTTACGCTCGATCCAGCTATCAGCCGTGTATTCGTCCCTCGGGTCCAAAACGGACGGTTCAAGCTCGGCGTTGGATTTTCTTATCATCTCCTTGTAGTACACGGCGTTGCTGTTGTGTGTCTCGTTCTCGTCTTCGCTCGACACGTCTTCGTCATCGTCATGAACCTTGGCTGGTTTCAAGAACACGGTTTGGTTGGTGGTTTGGTTCTGGTGCGCCTTAGGGGAATCGGACCGGCCTGGAACGGGAGGTTTGTAAGAACGAACCACGCCGTTCAAACCTGGCTCGAGACGAGCGTATTGGCGATTATCTACAGAGGCCGCCATGTTGGAAAGTGTATAATCGTAAATAATGTAGAAAGCAGAGCCTTTTTCTCTCTCTATCTCTCTCTTGTGAGTGAGATGAGATCTGAGGACGAAAATGCATCGTTGGTGGAGATGAAGTTATATAGGAGAGAGCCTAGTGGTATGCTTTTAGGAAGTATCGTGCCGAATCACACGTATGGGACCATTTGTGACTTTTTAATTTTTTTCTTACACACTTACTATTAATTTTTTCTTATGACTTGACTTAATTAAATAAACCATCCATTTGTTTGACAAAAATAAACGATCATAGTTATTCAATAAGCTTAAAATGATCATTTTTGTCCCTATTTGTTATAAAACAAATGTGAATTGTTGGAGTAGTTTTGTAAATACTTTTAACGTCTCGGAAACATGTATAGATTTTTTTTTGTCAACTAAGAAATGATGACAATTGAATAATATATTATTATCTATCATTGGTTATTTCCTGTAATACAATATAAAAATGTGATCAAAACATTTTCCTTTTTATTTTAGTCGAATTTGTTTTACTAAAAAATATGTTTTCTTATTCGTGACACAAAGCCGTATTTATTTTTAATGGAAAAATAACGATAAAAGATGACAAAATAATTAAGAGCAATAAAATTAGTAATACAAAAATCGTGGTGATAATATTTTCATACTATTAATTTTAATAGTTTTTGTGATCGGTAACTATTAAAACCGTATATATATATATATATATATATATATATATATATATATATATATATATTTTGTAAACCGTATATTTTTTACCAGTAAATTAAAGAATTATCAATGTGTTAACATAGGAAGAACGTTCCTTTTATTATTGAGATTTGATAATCCTTTTACCCCTGGTTCTAGTTTAGAAGTTTATCAATGTTCTTATATCCTTCAGTTAAACATAGGAACAACGTTCCTTTTATTCTTGAGATTTGATAAATCAATTAAACATATTATCAGAAAAAATCTAATAATCATACAATATTTATTTTCTTATTAAACGTTATTTTCAGTAATATTTTCTTATTAAACTGTTTTTTAGTAATATTTTTTTTTGATAAAATTAACAGATGTGATTTTCAGCAATATTGATGAGATATTAATTATTGAGTAATCTAATTTTTTGTATACATTATTATAACCTAAAATAGTTCCTTGAATCATCTAAAAGTTTAAAATACCTATGTATGAATGTTGGAAAATGAAAAAAAAAAAAAAACTGAATGATGGAAAATGATCACGTTCATCTTTTTCCTTAAAATAACTACAAAATTATTTCTCTTTTTGATCAAGATGCAACATTACAGCCACCTATATATTAGTATTACTGTTATTATTGTTTTTCTTCGGAAAGAATGGCGGTGACTAATCAAAACCGACGGAGCCACGGGTTCAGCAGATTCAGTGGGTAAATCTTTCTTTATTTAAGACTTTTTTTTGTTGAAAATTTCATTGAGTAAATATTGAATATTGATTTTCTTGTGAACTTCTAATTTTGGGTAACCAATATACATCTTTATTTTTTTTATATATATATATATATATATACTTCTTCTGTTATAATATATAAGATATTTCACTAAAAAGACAAAGTTTAAGATATTAATTAATATTTTTACATTAAAAAACATATTTTGATATTTAATTAAAGAGAGTTTGCTAATGAATTTTTTACTGCAGAATAAAAATTTATCTTTTGAGATGTGAGATGAAGATTAAATCTGTGAAAGAAAAAAAAGTAAAAAAGACAGTTTAAGTTTAAATCATATGGTACTATTTATATTATGTTTAAGTTTTATACTTTAAAAAGGAACATGAAAATTTAGTTGATTTCAAGTTTCCACTTTATTTTTTTTTATGCTAACCTTTCATGTTAAAGTGTCAAACAATGAAAACTAAATTTGTTGCGAAGACTATTACTATCCATACAACAATTTCTATTTCATAGCACAATTTCTTAAATAAGACTACTTGCATATAGCAGTTTCAATATATATGATTTTTATATACCTAACTTTACAAATAAGATAATCAATACAATATATATAGTATAGTTAATATAGGGAATTAGGGACGAGTGATATGAAGAAATTATATTTACGACGTTTCTAAAAGCGGTCGTTTGTTTATTCTTTACATTGTTTTATCATTTTTGGTGGTTTGTCATTTTCCAAACTATTATTCTCCTTTTTAATAAAGTCATTAAAAAATGAGTCGTCAAACTTGTGAGATATTTTACCTCAATTGATCGCCTAACTTGATTATTTAGCTCGTAGTTGTTGACTTGTTGTCATAACGTCATTAATCCTCCAATCTCAACATTAATTATAATCAAACTTTGACAATATTTGCGTAACATAAAAGCGAAAATTGTTTATTGCCACAAATGGCAATTCAGCACTCTTTAAACACCTATTTCTACTTTATAACTCTCGCATATCTAATAATCACAAAAAACTCTCGCATATTAATGAATAGATGTTGGCCAGATTGTATTATATATATCAAAGTAGTTCAAAATAATTTATGGATTATAGATTTTTATTTTATTTTTAAACCTTTTTAAAAAAAAATTTAATCGCCGTTTTTTTCCAACCTATTGCCTTGACTAGATCTGACCGGCGTGTAACGGTTCTTATAGCGCCGGTCCCTTCTCTTGTTTTATTATCTTTGTTTTTTACGATTGTGAAACGTGCTGATTTTGACGAGGTAGATTGGGTTGTAAAAAAGCTTGGTTCTAAAAAACTGAAATCAACAACCCTTAAAGTAGATGGTAAAAATATAGTCGATGTTCTCGCTTATGCCTCATGATGTGGATCTTCGTCTTGTCTCTAGTCAGGTGTCTTATTTTGTTTGGAGCACTAGAGACTGTTCTTCTTCTCTCAACGGATCTGAGCAACAACGGTTTTGTTTTTGGTGCCTCGTCCCTCTCTTTTCTCTCCCACTTCCTTTTTTGTGTTCAAGTGTTTTGTGGCCTCCTCTTATTGATTTGGTTGGTTACCCAAAACAGTTGTAGTGACTAGCTTGATCTCTATTTTTTGGACTTGTTTGCACGTGTTCCATGGTTTTAGTGGTGGTCTTTATGGTACTCTTCCCGGTTTGATCTTGTGATGCTCTCTTTTGAGATTGGTTTCATCCGGTTGATGAATTGTCTCACTCCTTGTTTCTATAGTTAAGACATGATTGAGGTCTGGTCAGTTCAATGGCTTCGGCGTTCAAAGATTGCTGAGTCGATATTGTCGCTTTCTGAAGTAGGATAGAAATTTTTTATGCTTTGTCCTGATTCTCTCTTGCCGGAATAGTAGTTTAGGTTCACTTGGTTTTGAGAGGTAGTATTGTATCACTATAGGAGGTTTCGCTAGATGTGTTTGGTGTTTGGCTTTGATCATTTTGTTTCAAGGGAGCTATTTTGATATGTCTATATCTCTAGAGTTATTTTTAGTCTTGGCTTCTATTTCATTTTTTGAGGTTTATTTCAAGTTATCTCTATTTCGTTTCCCTTGTTAGGGATTAGTTTCTAGAGATATATTTCTTTTCCGTCGGCTTTGTTTCTGGAAAAGTTAATCTCTTGTCGGCTTTGTGTAACAAAAACGCATCCCACTCTTATATTCTTCCATTATATTAATAAAATTCGAAAGAAAAAAAAGAAAAAGAAATATTTCACTTTTTTATTGTATAGATTTATCCTTTCTAATTTTATTAGACACTGAGGATTTGAATGGTGATGCGGTTGGATGGACAAATCCAAAAACGGTTTAGTGCACTTTATTTTTAAAGCGTACAACAAACTGTCATGAACCAACTCTATTTATATGTAAAAACGATCTGTGACAGTTTACTTTAATTATTTGTAAATCCGCACCACTATAGACAAATTTGTAAATGATAAATAAAAATGATTCGGTATAAAAATGGATTTTCCCGTATTTACCACTACAACAATTTAGAATCTAAATTCTCATAGTCCTCTGCCTTATCTGTATTTAAAAAGGTTTTTATAATTATATTTTATATTATTTATAAATATAGATAAATAAATTAATATTTTTGTAAGTGTTTTAAAACACCACCAAATTTTCAAATATCATAATATTATAATTTAATTAATTTTGTATAATATATTAATTTTGGATTTTGTTAAACTTTTATTTTTTTGACGTTGTTAATTAAATAATTACCCATTGGATAATAAAGTAACCCCT
Organism: Arabidopsis thaliana; assembly: GCF_000001735.4. Lineage (NCBI taxonomy): Eukaryota > Viridiplantae > Streptophyta > Magnoliopsida > Brassicales > Brassicaceae > Arabidopsis > Arabidopsis thaliana. The sequence continues at coordinate 14,154,402 of NC_003070.9, read as the reverse complement.
GTATTTGTATAGAACCGATGCAAAGCATGTGCCGACAAAAAGTGTAACCCATGATTACAAACCATTAACGCGTAATAATTAGTATTAACATTTATAATGGTTAGATTCTCTAGATTTATCTAAATAAACAAATAAAAAGAATATAACTATATTTTGAATGATTTAAGTTTGGAAAAAAAGAATGATTTAGAATTTAATAAAATTTTGTATAAAATTAGATAATGTGTTATTAAACTATTTCGATATATCACTAAAAATTAGTATGAAATTAGATATTTGTATTTTAACTTATAACTCTTTCTAAAACCTTTTAAATTATTAAATTAAATTTGATCACTTCAAAATTTCCAATAATAATGGATTTGAAAAGCATTTTTTTTTCAGATCAGTAGTTCAATGTCTTTTGATTATAATAACATTTACAAATAATATTACCAGTAACATTCCATTCTACTTTGTATAATGCTCTACACTGCTATTTACAAAAATACTTTTCAAAAATAGTCCAAAATAGGAAAAATAATTACATATACCAGTTTCGATTTTCATATTGTGTAATGAGTTACATCAGAACTAATTGAAATTGTCGAGCCGACAATCAATAGTTATTCTAGCTATATGAAAATTATAGTACATAATCATTATGATTGAATAGCTACGTACGTAAAGCGGCTTCTCCGACGTTGGTTTGAAATGTTTGCTCAACTTATGTTTTTCAAATGTTTTTTTTCTAAAATTTGTAACTCTCAATACTCTTTTGAACATAATATTTTTGGTTGGTCAAAAAATATCACATTTTAAAATTATTCATATCTACAATTTGTAACATTAGTTATATATTATAGAACGGTTTTAAAATTTATTATTAAATAACATATAATTTATATTTAAAAATTTATGATTAAATAACATAAGATTAATCATTTCAATTTATTTTTTGATTGTGGAAGCTTCATGATCTAGTGGTCGAGGATTTAAATGCTTGTACAACAATGCTACGGTTTGATTCCTAGAGAGCAGTTTTTTTACAACTTAATGGCGTAAGGCTAATCGAAAATTTAAGAATGATGTAGAGCCGTTCATTGTGATATTGAGTGTTAGGGATAAGATTCTTCAACATTGGTATGGTGCATATAAAAATTGTAACACCGGATTTTGGAAATATGGTGGTACATGTAGAGAAGTTTAAAATAACTGATTTGCTTATTTATGTCACAAAAATGTAATTTTTTTTCGGTCAAACGTTCCGAGAGAACTCTACAGTTAAGGAAGTTTGATCGAAAATAATTTCAGGATGGATGTCCTTTCGGGAAATGATTATCGAAACCGTATGAACGAGGACAAAACACAGAAAAAAATCATGTGGTGATTTGTAGGATTGGTAGGGAAATATTTGAAGCCTCATGTATGTAGTAGACGGACCGTCGGACAAAAATGTGGTCCAAAAGCCCGAAAGAGGCGTGAATGTTGCAGGAAGTACATATATTTTGTATAGATCTGATAGATTGATCAATATTTATAATAAAATTAATCATAATTTCTATGATTATAATCGAGTACGGACGATTAAAATTTTTATTATATATATTCAAATTGAATACACCATCTAACTTACTCCAATTATCAAAAAGGAAACATCCACATTTAGTAATTAAATTTGATTTTGTTTCAGGAGAAGTTTTGGCGACTAAATTGATGGTGAAAGTTTAATATTTCTGTCCCTAGAAAAAATTTAAACTCGGAAGAAACACAATGAGCCAATAAAGAGTGTGAAGTGGCGCATGGAGATTCCAACGGTCCATGAGTAACAAAAACATGGATTTCAAGTTACCTCACTATCTCGTTACATGTCTACATGCTGATGTGTTCCAATATTTTCAAAAAGAAAAAAAAAAGAAAAGAAAAAACAAACACTTTCACTCTTATTTGGAAATGGAAAGAAACTTGTTACAACAATTTGGAATGATAATTACAAATATTTAATCCAACGCAAATTCTTTTCTTTTCTTCACACTACACCACCTAAAAATACTCATGATTTAACACATTTAATGAATATATAAAGTACGAGAAAATATTCAAGTGTCGATATCACATATCATATATTATATTTTAATTTAAATAACTCTTACATGCAAATTCAATAAATAATTGACAAAAGTAACAATTATCTTTGAACAATGTTACAGGTATGATTTTATCAAAAAATAAATATTACAGGTATGGTATTACTAAAATATAATCGCACTATTTTTCGTTTGAAAAAGAGGAACAAATAGTTTAAGAGAGATTACAAAAACTCAACCATTCTCAATTTTTATGATAAAAAATAATTTTTGAAATCATCATGATATTTTAATAAACCAATTCAACCATTCCTTTTTATTTGATAATTTAATTCTTGTAAGTTTTGTTTCCCTATTATTTTATTTTATTTTGTTTCAATTAAATTACAAGTACAATGCTATAAGCAAATATATTTAAAAATAAATTTCTCATATTTGGAAAAAGACTACAAAAATATTTGAGACCATAATATAAGCTTGTTTGAAACATAATATTTGGTCGTTTTAAATATATTATAAGAATATGTTATTTCTAAATTAATTAAATTACATTTAATAGAAATTATTACACACATATTATATTATCATGAAAATATACAGTCAAGTATGGATATTATACGGTGAGGTTAGATATTTTACATGCCAATTTAAATTTGATTGGACCAGATATCAAATTACTTTTTTTTTTTTTTGTCAAATGATATCAAATTACTAAAAGCACATACTTGCAATGTCCACCAAAGATACTTCATTTTTTGTGGTAAATGTTATCACGTTGTGTGTCGGTAACAAAAAATTTACGGAAAAAAGTATAAACTGTGACTCAAGTTGTAGCCGATATGAAACATTAGAGAAAACAATTAACCATACAATATTTGAATGTCACCCTGCATGACAAATTTGGGTTCTTTCGCATATACCTTCGGCTCAAGGGGTTTTCCCCTCAAGTTCTATTTTTACAAATATGGATCATTTATTATGGAGAGTCCCTTCAAAATTTGATTCATTTTCCTTCCAATAGATAATTTGGTATATTTGGAAAACATGAAATAATAAGATTTTAGATAATGTGAATAAAAAGACCTATTAGATGTGCTATATTTAGCGGAAAAAGAAGCATATTTAGATTAAAATATGCATGTAACATTGTTATATAGAACAAAACGAGCTTCATACGGGAAGAGAGTAATATAGTAATAAATATATACATTTCTAGATAATACACTATAAACACTTTTGAACTAATTTGGGGTGTAACAGATAAAAAGTAAACTCATAAAAACAAAATGATAAAACTATATTAAATAACTAAAACTGTAATATATAACTATTTCTGCACATTTAGTATGCAGAATTAGCAGTATATACTTTTTAAAAGGGTATTAAGGTTGTTTTTATCAAACTTTTATTCAAAAATTATTTTATAAATTAAATCCGTGGACACACTGCAAAACCGAAGTCATAAAGTGGGATGGATTAAGATTGTCATTTTTTAGACAGGGAGTTTATGCGGATCGAAATGTCGCAACCTGCAAAACGAAATTGAACTCGTAGAAGACGGGTTAACCCCGCATGGACATCTTTAGCTGTGATAAATATCTTTAACCTTTACGTAGCTATTCAATCATAATGATTATGTACTATAATTTTCCTATAGCTAGAGTAACTACTGATCATCGGGTCGACAATATCAATAGGTCTAATGTAAATGTTTCATTATACAATACGAAAAAATCCAAACTGGTTTGTGTAATTATTTGTCTGCATTTTGACTATTTTTAAAAAGCAATTTTGTCTTAAGAATGTATCAGATTGGAGGAAGAAAGGAACTTTGGTGAAACTTTGACACAAGGATTTCAAAGAGTCAAAAAAGAGAGGAGGAAGCTACATCTAGGGACGGCTAATAAAAGAAAGAAAAGGGTAAACTAAACTTAAATAGTTTTGAAGACAATGTGACCTTTGCTGAACCTTTGAGCCATCTTTGTATATATAGCTCTCTCTACTCTTGCCTTTGCTAGAAAATTCCAAAATATTCCAACTCAAAATATTTTTATTAATTAATAAAACAAAACAAAGAAGAAATATGCCATTTGGCTTGTTTTTCATTAGATAAGGTGCACATATTGAAGTGGGGCTTTCTCATTAGCATTTTGACATGATTATGGAGAAGTTGAACATTATTCAAAACCTTCATTACAATGCCTTCATTCAACTTAGCCGCACAAAAAAAAATAAAAAAATTAGCCCCATAAATAAGGGAATAAACTCCTTCATACATAAGTAGCAATCACTTAGGAAAGTAGGCATTGTAATACACCATCAAGATAATTCATAATAGAATGAAGTAGTTTCGTACATTGTTAATATTAATTCTTAGAATTAATGTAAATGATAGCAAGTACGATCAGAGCACTTTTAAGTGCTTTTAGTGTGATCGTGAAACTGATTCTGAATAGATTTTTGATAGGTGTGTATGATTTATCTCCTTATAAACCGGTTTTAACAGATTTTATCTAAGTAGGGAAAACGGGTTTTGAACTGTAGATGACTAAATACATTGTGTTTTCGACATATCCATCTTCTTAAACCAAGTTATACTCTTTATGGTATATTATTATATATGTATGACTAGGGGTTGGAAAATTTCCTTATTTTTAGACAAGATTTGAAGTTGTCATTTTGACGTCACGAGGGTCATATATATAATGCTTTTTCGATAAGAAAAAGAAACTAAAACATTGAAGAAAAAAAGAACAACAAAACAAATCGATCTTGAAAAAGACGAAGATTGTGATTTGTGGTTTTTGACGTACATGCATGTCTATTTCTTATTTTCTGTTTGTTTTTATTTTCTCAAAAAAGTAAAAGAAAAAATGAGAAATACTGAAAAAGCCAAAGGAAGTTGCGTTTCATGAGATCTTGTGGCATCCAGAGAATTTTGGGTGAACCCTTTGCCAACCAGACAAAGTACTATTTTGATGGCTATATGAATTGTTCAAATTTGATAGGCAAAATAATATATCACCACAAAAAGATATCAACTTCACCACATCCACAAGAAATTCAGGAAAATTATCTGAAAAATCTAGTTTATTATCATTTTCAAATTTACAAGGTATTTTAATATTGATTCATATAAACATAGCAGAACCACAAATTACGATTGTCCACGCAGATAAATAAAAGAAGCTGATCGTGACCATTAAACATGAAAGTAACACAAAATAAAACATAAATATCTAGTCTAGATAGATAGAACATTCGTATTTTAATACCGATCAGATATCTCCATTGTTTTGCCTGTAAATTTTGACACCTCTTAATCTTTCACCTTTTGTGGCTAGACTCCATCTTCATATGTTGGTTGGTCTCTATCTCAAAAGTTTGTAAGATTAAAAATGACTCTATAATTTATGAATGATGTTAAACTTCTAATGATTTTTTTTTATATATTAGATAACCAAACATATTTTTAAGACCAATTGAAATATGAACCATAAGATTATAAGTGAAAACACACCATTTCTTTCATCATACAATAAATTTTACTTTGTCATAGATATATGCCATACTATTGAAAAACATAGAATTTAGTACTTATTTATATGGGTAAATATAACAAATAATATTACATTGTATATTTTTATAGTAAATGACGCAATCTTACATAGAAATGTATATTTCTTTCTTGAATGTATTGTGCTCAGTTCGTTACTATAATATTAAACTATGGAGTATATAAACAAACATCGAGCATTGCCCACCAAAAAATAAAATAAAACATCGAGCATAATTTCTTTTATATTCATTTTTTGGTAGAATTGTTTCTAATATTATGAAACTAGGAGTTAAAATGAATTTTCCTTTTAGATTAAAAAAAAAGTTTCACAAAAAAAAAAATTAAAAAAAAAAATGAATCATTAGATCTTTATTAAATAAAACAAAACAGAAATCCATGTGTGAGCATCCAAACAGATACACAAATATGTCTTCCCAATGGTGTAAAAGGCAACCAAGAAACAAAGTAACAGTCTAATAGATAGTATTATTGGTTTAAGTGGTGTAGCAATCATAGTGGACGAAGATTTCTTGAACCATCACATTTTTTATATGTCTATATTGTTAGTATATGTGATGCTAATGTAGCCTTTCTAGATGGAAGCTATGGAATAAAGATGATGTTTTCAGTGTAATTGGTCCAAGTATTATTGGTTTAAGTGGCAGTTGCTTGCACATGCTCGTGTGGACCGTCTGCACGTAGCATAATATTTGTTATGTTATATTCTAATGTTGAAAATCCACGTAAACCGTCAAAGAGTAAATAAACTACGAATGTAAAAGGACATAAATTAGCATATTAGCATGGATGATGCACAAGCAGTTGCTAATTATGCTCAACCTGGATCGGTGAAAGGGAGAAAATAAGTCGAGTCCAGTAAGAAAGGCCCAACTAAATAGAAAACTGTGTTTTCCAATAGAGCGGAAGAAAAGCCAAGCCTGCTGAGAATATTTAACTCGTGCCAAAACAGTTAATAGGAGTTCAAAATTATTCAGACAAATCAACGAAATAAACACTACGTCTCTCTTTCTTTTTCTGTTTCGCAAGAGAAGAATAAGTACAAGAAGAAGAAATCGAAGAAGGAAAAAAAAAAAGAATCGACATCAACGAGAACAAAACAAGTGAAAGAAGAGACGAGAAACGTAATGGGCCTTTTAAGTTAATTAAATGTTCTGTTGTTGGTTTAGACAAAACACACACAAGATAGGCCTTAATGGGCCAGAAGAAATTGGCATTAAAAAGAAGAACAAGATAGTGAGTGTTTAGTCCAAATTTTTAAATAATCAAATATATAGAACGATAAATAGATCATGTTAACATAATTGATATTTATAATATTAAGTTCATTTTATATAAACTATGAGATGGTTTCATCCATATATTTTAAAAATGTTCTAATGGTTAATTTTTAGGTTCCTTTACTATGTGTTATTTTAAAATTAATTACTCATAAATCATAAACCAAAATAGTTTTCTGTTTGAAACTTTCTCAATTTAAATTACAATATTTCTATTTTTAATCTCTTATTGACGTATAAATTCACTTCTCTCATAAGTATTAAAAAAAACAAAATTAAATTGTTGGGATAATTGTTGTTTTTGGTGAGTTTGGATAATTGTTTTTTAGTAAAAATAAATAGTGAATAAATATGGTAAACATATTAAATATTGATACTTCATTAATCATTATTTACCAATTCTTATACTGTTATGAATTTTTATTACATTTGATTGGTTGGGCTGTAAGAAATTTTTAAAGCCACTAAAAAAGTTACAACCCCAAAATCGAAACAAACATGCTTTAGCTTTCCTATTTTTTCTCACAGTCCAAATAATATATTTTTAATTATTTTGTCTGTAAGTTCATGTTTTTCTAAAGCACAATTTTATGGTCTTCACAAAGGTCTGTACCTTTTTTTCTCTTTTTTTTTCACTTTATTTTCTCATTTTCTTTAAAAACATTACTATAATTTTTATATATATATTAAATTTAGTTTTATGGATATAAATAATAGGCAAATATCTACTTTATGACATATCTATAACTTACATTGTTTTTAATATATATATATATATATATTAAATTTATTTGTAAATTCTATTATATAACACATAAGTACAATTTACCAATAATATTTTTTGTTTAAAAATACATACAACCATAATCTTATTTCTACAACCAATTTTTATCAAGTAATAATATTAAATTAATAAAACCTACAGCCTAATTTGTACAGCAATAAAATCTACAACTACAGTCATCACACATACAACAAAAATTCTACAGTTACAGACGAACTAATCACACACAAGTGTATGGTTTTATAATATATATTAAACAAAACTCAAAATCCAAACCAAACTACTGTATTTAATTTCTATCATGTGTTTTTAACACAAATCGAAAACCAAGCAAACTATTGTGTTTAATTCTATATGTTTTAATTATTTTTCCAAAAATTGTTGGATGCAAAACTAAGGATTTAAGCTAGTGTTTATTAAAAAGAAAAATTAGAATGAGAAAGGCTTCAAAACTAAAGTTGGGTTGTCGGTTGGAAACAAGAGTTCAAGAGGGTAAATCATAGTTGATAGTACTATTATGAATGTCGCTCTTCCGGGATTGCATTCGCTTACAAATTATTCGACGCATCGTCTTGGTCGAATATGGATAGTTTGAGATGGAGTGGAAGTTTCGGTAACACTAGCTCACATGAGTACTCAAATTATTTTCTGTTGGGTTAAGTTTCGAAATGGAGAGATATTTCTAGTATCTTTCGTCTATGCATCTAACTTCATGGAATGCAATGGCTTAAGTGGAGAGATCAAAACTCGAGTTATTTTCAAAAAGCAGTATCGGCTAGAGCATCAAGAAACTCGATTAAAAGTTTATCAAATGAAGCTGGAAAAGTCTTGACAGAGTTAGAAGACATTAAAATAGAGGTTGTGGAGTATTGTAAAAGAATTATGCAAGCGCAACCTACATGACTAGTGGAGATATCATATGACTACTTATCAGGGTTGGTGAATTTTAAATATTCCCAGACTGCTGCTAAAACCTTAATGCATCCAATTGGTGTTGACGAGATGGCTATCCTGCTCAGTTTTTAATTGCTGCTTGGTCGATCTTGGAAATGATTTTATAATAGCAGTGCAGTCCTTCTTGATCTTTGGATGCATGCCCAAAAGTGTTAAATCAACTATTCTGACTCTTGTTCCCAAAACAGATGGTGCACAAAATATGAAGGAGTTCATACTGATAGCGTGATGCAATCTTCTATATTAAGTGATATATAAGATAATAGCAAACCGGCTTAAAGTTACTTTACAAGAGGCGATGGAACCGAATCAGAGCACCTTTGTGAAGGGGAGGCTCTTACTAGAGAACATATTTTTAGCAACAAAACTAGTCAAGGACTACCACAAGCAATCACTCTCATCTCGTTTAGCAATTAAGCTTGATATCTCTAAAGCGTTTGACATAGAGCAATGGCCGTTTATTGCTGCTAGGCTACGTGTGATGGGTTATCCATAGCTCTTTATACACTAGATAAATATATGCATCTCTACGTCCTCGTTTTGTTTTTTTCTCTAGCTCTTGTGGTATAAGGAAAGGATGCTCTCTTTCACCGTACTTCTATGTTATCATCAACAATGTTTTGTCGACTATGTTAAACAGAGCAGCTGTTATGAAAGAGATTGGTTCTCACCCGTTTTGCAAGGAGATAAAGCTTACACATCTTAGTTTTGCTGATGATATTATGGTCTTCATGGATGGTACTCTTGGTTCTCTCTGCAACATCATGATAGTGGTTGATGAGTATGCCCATATTTCAGTTTTTAACATCAATGTGTCCAAGTCCACAATATTTGATGCGGGTCGAGGGAAGATGACTTTGGAAATAGGGGCCACATCAGTAGGGTTAGTAGTAAGTTCTCTTCCCATTTGGTACCTTGGGCTGCGCTAACCACAAAAGCAATGACGAGACTTGACTACAAACCTCTACTTGACAAGATAAGGTCTCGTTTTTTAATTGGACAAGCAAGCACCTCTCACTTGAGGTTGTCTACAACTTATGAACTCAGTTATATGAAGCATCTTAATTTTCTGGTGTTCAGTCTTCAGGCTTCCAAAAAATGTTTTTAGACATTGAAAGGAGGTGTAGTTCATTCCTCTAGAGTGGATCATCGCTTGATGCAACTAAAGCAAAAGTGTCTTGGGAGGAGGTTTGCTACTCAAAAAAGGAAGGGGGCTTGGGGTTCCGCGTATGATGGAGATGTCTTTGATTTATGCGTTGAGCCTAATATGGAGGTTATATACCATGTCGGGCTCTCTATGGGTGGCATAGATAAGTCATTACCTTCTGCGCCAAGAATCATTTTGGGATATCAAAGCAACGTCCTTAGGGTCTTCGGTTGGACGTAAGCTGCTCAAGCTTTGCCCACAAGCCATTGAGTTTATAAGAATGGAAGTAAAAGATGGAGTTAAGACACGATCCTAGTCGGATACTTGGTTGTCAATGGGGAGTCTTATTGATCGTAGTTGGAGAAAGGGGAACATATGAATTGGGAGTGCACCGAGATGCTACAGTTGCAGAGGTTGTAGCAAGAGGTCACTGGTCAATCCGTCGTGGTCAGAACCAACATATAAGTTTGATTGTGGACCAGATCATAGCTAAAGACCCGTCCGTACACTCGGCTAGTCAAGATCATATTCTATGGTGGTATGCACCAGACACATATGAAGATGAATTCTCAGCTATGATTACACGGAAACAAATTCTTCTTTGTCGTCCAGAGCAACCTTGGGCCTGTACAATTTGGTTTTCATAAGTTGTGTCGCGGTTCGCATTTATAGCTTGGCTTGCCGTAAAAGATTGCATGTCAACATGTGTAAGAGCAAGAGTGTGGGGGAGGGGATCATCCGTGTCTTTTTTTGTAGAGAACCCGAATTTTGATACCGGATCCCGCAAACTGGATCTCTTATGTATTCCGAAGGCCCATCAGTTTCCAAGCCCAAGAAGGATCATGTTGCACAAAGGAGGTGGTCAAATCTTAACATTAATTTGTAGTTTAATTCATGGATTAATGACTATGGTCAAAAGAATAAACTTATCAATGAAGTTTATGAATTGATTGTGAAAGTTATTTTGTGAATTAATTCTATAGTTAATGACCAAATAATGGCATATTGGAAGAAGAAAATAGGCTATTAAAGATAGGTGAAGACTCCAAGAAAAATGGGGCTTTTACATTTTGACCACAAAGCTTAAACTTAAACATTCTTATTTTCTCATTAATACACAAAAGATTTTTTTTTCTATTTTTATGTAAGATCTTTACATAAGGAATACTATACTATTTTCTATGTACAAATTCTTCGTACATTTCTATATACTCTCTTATACTTTTACTAGCTATGCGTATCTGTCTTGTACTTTTGTACTTGAGAGTTTAAGCCCACAAATAATATAAATACTTGAGTGTGTGAATCCGACATCCACATTTTGGCACTGTCTGTGGGGTGGAGGCGACCATATCCCTTTGACACATAAAGCGGACTATGAGAGAGTCCACCATAAGCTAAGGGAATTAAGTTGAAATTCCACCAAACAACCAGTTCGGCTCAAGACATCAATATGGTAATTGAAAAAACGAGGCAGACCCCGTTTACCTCGCAAATTGCAAATTTCCAAGTAAAGATTCTCCTAAGGTCAACCGCCCTACATGTGACCAAAATGACAATCTAGAGAACCACTTAGAGGCATTCAACATAGAGAGCACGAATTTGTTGCAGCAAAAGAAGGAGATTCTCTTTTGAAAATATCCAAAAGCTCGGCAACGACAAATCGGACGATGCATATCTATCTACCTCTTTGCAAGACATTTTTCCGCTGATTTCTGGATACCATCATATTATTCAACATATGCTCATGATGGCCCAAGAGTCAGCTTCAAGGAGCCCAACTTTTCTTTAAACGGAGTTTTCTTAGAAGAGTTATAATCAAACGGATCTATCATGAACAGTGGTTTCGTGGTTCGAGACTTGAGATCCGTTTTGTTTTCTTTAGGAGGTAATGAGATTGCAAATTGTGAAACATTTTCTCGAACATGTTCTAGATCCCTTGATTTGTAAAGTGGTCAAAGAAGAAATAGATTTGGCTCTTGAAAAGCATCTAGCAAACTGTGATTCATCCTTTGGAATAGAAAACGAAACGGATCTCACGTCTCGAACCACGAAACCACTGTTCATGATAGAGAAAGTATAAACGGATCTGCAAGAGCCACAACATATCCGAACTCGTAAAACGCAGATACAAGCCATTACGTGGTGAGGTGGTTTCCAGATGACTCTCAAAGAACCTCGTGATGATAAACCTATCCACGCGTTGCCCCAGGAGTCAGTTTCTCAAGGAGCCCATCCTTGCTTTGGACAGAATTGCCTGTCAACAAAAATCATCAAATCTCTACAACAGGTAGAACATGTACGAAATCGTAAAGTGCAGATTCAAGCCACTTTATGATAAGGTGATTTTCCAGCGACATTCAAAGAACCTCTGGGAGTAAAACCTATCCAGACGTTGCCCTGATAATCAGCTTTCCAAGTAGCCCAAATTTGTTTATTGGAGTTGGATACGGAGAGTTATCATCAAATCTTTGCAACAGATGTAGTCTGTAGAAAATTCCCGAAATGCAGATCCGCCTCTATCAATCAAGCCAATGTCAAGAAGAGTTTTACGGTGGACCAGATATAACCTCAAAGTTAAACTACAACCGCGTTTCCCAAAGAGTCAACTTCCTAAATAACACGACTTTACTTCAAACAAATATGTCTGCTAAGAATTATCGTCAAATCTATGCAACAAATGCAATCCGTACAAAATTCAAAAAACACAGGTCCGTGCATGTCAAACGATCCCACTTCGGGATGAGTCCCGGCGAACTACATGGAACCACAAGACTATCTACATACCGGCGGAAAGCCCCAAGACTTATCTTTCCAACAAAACCAAGCTTGCATCTGGTGATAAGTCTGCGTGGAAATCCTCATTATATACGTGCAATCGCTTCGTTTTGGTGAAATCTAAGTGTTGAGTTTGCTCTTCACAAAACTAGATTTCATCCCTCGAGGATTTTTTCGAGTTCCAACTCTCGGAAAATGTATTCATTTATGTGAAATCTAAGTGTTGAGTCCGCTCTTCACAAGACTAAATATCATCACTCAAAGATTTTTCCAAGTTCCAACTCTTGGAAACATGTATTCATTTCGGTGAAATCTAAGTGTTGAGTTTCTCTTCACAAAACTAGATTTCATCCCCCAAAGATTTTTCCGTGTTCCAACTAATAGAAAAATGTATCTATTCCGGTGAAATCTAAGTGTTGAGTACGCTCTTCACAAGACTAGATATCATCACTCAAAGATTTTTCCAATTTCCAACTCTTAAAAGATGTATTCATTTCGGTGAAATCTAAATGTTGACTTCGCTCTTCACAAAACTAGATTTCATCCCTCAAGGATTTTTCCGTGTTTTTCAATTAAAAATAAATATTTATATCTTACATGTGTATAAATTTGGATCCTTTTTATATAATTTTTAAGGAAATAAGACCTAATTGCTTAAAGAAATCTAAGTAAAAAATAGTGGACCCTATACAAATGCTCCTTTGGCACACTCTCTAAGTCGGCTCTGGAAGAAGAGAAACGGTCAAAGGCATGGGACTCACCCACGTACGATTACACACATGGCTCGTATGATAGAGAAAACGGTTGGAGAACGAGTGATTTCCCTTTGCTACCAAGACTCACTAAGCTTGAGACCCCCTTTTAGAGATTGTTTGCTGTATTTGCTGGACAGCCACTGAGATTCTTCCTGCATGAATTTGTTGTTGTAATAGGCTTGTCCTACGACAAATTTTCTGAGGAGTAAGACCCAAAAGATGATCCAATTTATGTTGATGGAAAGAAGTGTTATTGGAACGAGATAATCTACCTCCATGACTATCCTCCATTAGAAAAAATTAACTCAGTTAAAACAATTATTTTTGCTTCCTCATATTTACGCCCTATAAAATGACCTTAAGGTATTTGTATTTTTAACATGTTTCTATACATCCCGTCTTATTTACTAATATTAGCTTTGGACAAATGCCAGTGGATCCGCTAATAATTACTGATGATAATGTAGACCAAAGTTGAGCACAGTGGGATGATGGGGTGAAAGACATGAAAGTTTCATATATGTTTGAGTTGATAATGAAATCTCATCAATTCAAAAAAGTGAATGGCCAGGAGGTGATGACACATTACCATTCATCTCAATCTCAAAGAAGAAGCTTTCTATTGTTCACAAAAGGCACATTGTCGATTGTAAGAAGAAACAACTGAAAAAGAAATCAAATACAAGTCAACTATGGGTGTAGTCTAAGCTTCCCAAACCAAAGCATTGGTATTCGACTCATACAAAGTCAGAACTCAAGCTACCTGATGATGAGAAGTCCAGTCTCCTCGTTGAACTATAAAACAAGGTGGCAAAGCTATCAAAGCGTGTAATGACTGTGTACAAGTCGAATACCTATGCTTTGATTTGTATTTTACGCTCTAGAAAACACTCTTCTAGATTTGCTGAATGTTCTTCTAGATCAAGGCGAATGCTGCTGCGTGAAGTAAAATACAGAAGCCACGATCTCCACAGACTCCATTGTTTTTTTTGTAGGAATGAATAAAAACTTTGTATTCAATAAAAAAAGGGTTTTCACTTTGAGGTTGATTTTTTGTAATTACATCTCTTGGGCAATGCTTTGATCCTTTTTCTTAATTGGTTGATTTTGTGTACACAAACTTCATTGTTGCTCTCATACATACTCAACATGATTTTCACTAATTCTAAATCACCTACCAAATCCAAACGCTCTCATGTTCTATTTTGCAAGGAAAGAGAGAAAGAAAGTTAAGATGAAGAGAGAGAGAGAGAGAGAAAGAGAGAGAGAGAGAGAGAGAGAGAGAGAGAGAGAGAGAGAGAGAGAGAAGCCGACGAAGAAGGGAAAAAGTGTATGTAATCTTATCGATCAGATATTAACTACCACTTCCATCCAACGACTCATCATATGCCAACATATTTGTTCTTTTTTAACTCACAACAAACTAAACTCAAACGCTGGTTATCTTCCTTCCTTATTATTCAGTGGCAAATTGGTCACAATTTCACTCAAAGAGTTGGAAAAGTGTCCTCTTCCTCAGACGTGTCCCAAACATATAAACTTTCCTTTAAGTGCCTCTTTGTGCAACTCACCCTTATTAAAATGAAATGATAAACAATTACACACCAACACATTATAGACACAAAAGACCTAAAGTATCTACACTCATGACATGAGCAACTCACTCGGAACAGAGTCATATATATGAAAACCTAATGGCAAAGAAAAAGCAAATTTGGCTAACCAGTATGCGAGACAGTTAGTCTGTCGACACATGATCCATTCAGACTATCAAATTCTTTGATATGAAGTCATGACATAAGCATACCGAGAATGACATCGAATGAGAATCACAAAGGTTATGGTTGGCAAGGAACATTACACTCCAAAAAAACATGTGATATTCCAACATATGTTTCCAATAATCGTATTTTGTTGAAACTATCTAACCGATATCCTCTAAAATTGCATTAAATATTTTGTTTATTGAAAATTTATTGCAAATTTCCAATTAATTTTGATAATGGTAAATTTATCACAAACGTAGTAGGAATATTGTTGGAATTTGCCAACAAATATGATATTTTTGAAAATTAGCAATAATTTTTAGGTTGTTGGAAATTATTAACAAAATATTTGTTAGACTAATTCTAACAATTTGATGACAAAATATTTGTTGAAAAGTGGAAAAAAACAAAAAATAAACAAAAACAGGGAAAATTTAGTTAGCATATATATGTACATATCAAAAAAAATAAAAAAAAATAATACACAAATCAAAAAGAAAATGGAATAGAAGAAAAGGAAAAAAAAAAGAAGGAAAATATTCTAAGTTAAATATGATTCATCGTCTTCTCCTTTTATCTTTTTTTTTTTTTTATGTGAAGCTTTACTTTCTCTAAATCAGAGGAAAAATTGAAAACTGTTTTCAACGACAATACCAAAAAACAAAAATCGTGAGTGGATGGATAATTATACAGATGAAGGTACCAGAAAATTAACAAAGGAATATAAAGAGGTCTTGTTGACTTTATGTGTTTTGCTGCAAATGATGAGATTCCATTGGAGTGTGGTAAGATGTATTGTCCTAGACAAGATTATCAATACTTCTTGTGCTAATTCACATTCAGAGTTAAGTCGTCCTTGGAATTTGGAAACCATCTTGTCAATGACCATGGGAAGGTAGCTCTTAGGTTGAGTAGATGTTCGGTAAGCCAAGCGTGCATCTCGTAGATTTTGTCTCGCCATTTTGATGGAGGAATTTCGTCAAGAGAGAAACCATTATGTGGTTCGGCATTAAATCTTGGATTCCAATCTAGCGGAGGCTTACGAGATTCTTACCTTTCTTCATAGATTCTGCCATCATCGCTCTCCATGTCCTTTTCTTCTACAGTTGGTTCGGCCATCATGAAATGCGGGATTAAGACCTCTTCGGCTGGTTCATCCTTTATATTTTCAGACATTGTTGTCGTGGTTTGCCGCTTAGGATTTCTTTCTTGATAAGCAACCTTCTCAAGGAAAGTAGTGATTGGGTTGGCATGTTCCACCATAAATTGTTTGTCATTTCTTTCGGGTGGAGTTTGAGGCTTTGAGGTGCTTGGGATATGTTCTTTTTCTTTGCCCGTTGATTGCTTCCTTTTTATGGCTTGTCTTTCTATAGCAACCCTTTTTGGTAAAAAGGAGGATGAACCAAAAATACTTGGATCTTGAGAAAAAGATAAAGGTTGTGTTTGAACTGCATAAGGCGAAGTATAAATGGGGTAAAGTGTGAAAAGATCATATTGTATTGGCTGGTTTTTTGGCTAGTTTTGTATGGAATTTAACTGGGCTCTTAGGGATTTTAGTTCTGATTCTTTTTGGGACATGAGGGGTGAATTTATGAAAACTGTATTGGCTAGATGAAGGAGTTCTTTGTGTAGAGAGGAAATTTGTTTGGTAATGTCTTTGATATAAAGGTCTATGATGGATACCTTTTTATTAATTTGGCTCAAGAGATAGTTCCGGCTGCTGCGTTCTCTCATTGCCAATTTAGTGTTGTTTCTGCTATTCTAACTTGTTTTATCGACCCATCTAGATTTTTTTGTGTTCGGATTTCTTATCTTCCATGAGTGTTTGATATTGTTTTCTTCAAAGTCTTGTGATGGGAATGATGGTCCTAAACTTGGTGGGGGACCAAACATGTAGCTCAACCGGATATCTTATATATCTGGGGTTGTGGGAGTCGAGTTGCTTGGATACCAGACATAATATTCAAAATTTCTTCCGCTTGGTTCTCTGAGTAAACCGTCTGCGGGTCTCCGGACTCATATCGTTCTTTGAGAATTTGCTGGGAAGATTTTTTTTTTCTTCGTCTTGGTGTTTCGTCTTCGTCAGAACTATTCATTAAGCATTTTTCACAATCACAAATATCGAAGAATTTGTGACCTGTCTCATAAGCGAACGAGTAGACGGGATCTCCGAGTGAATAAAAAAATTCTATTGGAATGCCGGGTAGATGCTTTGCTAACTCCTTTTGTTCTTTTTGGTTGTTATCAATTGGAGAGATTGTATTGATTTCCGTATAGAAAGCTGCAGGTCTTGGCTTTTCTTCTTGTTGTTTAAAAGCAATTTCCATCGCTCCATCTTTTCTTCTATGAATAGAGGAATCCATTGATTGAATTAGGGTACTTCTATCATGGAGTTTTTCGTAATTTGTCACCCATGACTCTGGAAATAGTTTGACCAGTTCATCTCTAGGTATTTGTCTTAGGATGTGGACGCATGATGGACTGTGTTGTGACTCCAGTTGGACAAGTAGGGCATCTTCTGTGTCTCTTGGTAGACTTAGATCCATAACATGATTTTGGACTCGATACGCCACCTCGTGGTGAAGTGTTGTTGCATAAGTATTTCCAATTTGTGGGGCACCCGTGATTTGTATGTTGATTTGCATGTTCTGATATTTCTGGGGATCTTCTAGTACCACAATAAAGTTTGGAAATAATGTAAAAAATATTGTTCCAGCGTTTAAGGTTGTTTGGATTGTTGCGATGCATGCATGTTGATATTCTTTGTATCTGGTGTCGAGAAGGGCGACCCTTGCCACAACACGTAGACCTTTCCGTCCATGAAGAGTTAGTGCTAGTCGTATTGCTCCATAGTAAAGATGGGTGTAACCATGGACTCTCCATTGATGCAACATTCCTTCATTGAGTCGGAGGGGAATCATTTGTTCTGTCTTAATTGCCGGATTAAGATGTTGTTCTAGTTGAGAGGCTAGAAGAATTTCTTTTGCCGCATGTTTCTTAGGACCGAATCCATGCCTTATGAATTTTGGGAAAGTGGAGTTTGGTTTTGTGAAGGCTTTGTAGGGCTTGAGTAAAGGGAGTTGGGTAATAGGGACTTTGCTCTCACATATTCTACTTCACATAGATAATTTACGTTACTAGCATTGGATTTTCTGAAAGAAGAGGATGATATAAAAGAAGATGTACTTTCCATAGTGTATGTGGAAGTCAGAAACCATAACAAAATACTTTGCTTCTTATCTCTCTTGAAGTAATAACAAACCTTGAATTGTTTTTCTTATTATAAATAAGTGCTAAGATTAAGAAATTAATCAAGAGGTACTTAGCTACGCAAACTAAGGCAAAACACTTATCAACCTTAAAAGTCTCAAGGTACTTCGAGCTCTAAGACCTCATTGATTTCTTTTTTTATGTTCTCTTTTTCTTGCTAAAACGGATTTCTGATGTAGAGGATCCATTAATATGGCAACCATAGAGCATACTTTCCATAATAGCATATGGTAGAAAACAGTTATAAGATGTATCACGACTTGAGAAGTTAAGAGCCAAAGTTTAGACTGCCATAGCTCTGATACCAAAATTACAAACACATAGTAGGTACAATCATGAAGGAGGTTTTATAAGATCGAGATATATAAACTAGTATATGAAAGGGATGAAGTGTTTATGGAAGAGATTAGAGTGGGATAAGTATTTTTACAAGAGAAAGCTTTTATTATACAAGAACACTCTCAAGAGAATACAAAGGACTCTTAGGATTTTAGACACTCACGCTTGTGTTCAACTCTCTTCACCAAGCTTGGTATCTATAGTAAATGGCTTAAGGAATATTACAAAGCATATTCCTTTCACACATATTTACACACATACTACACACTATACATCAAGTCTTCACACCACATATTTTACATCATATCTTCACACCACACATTTCACATCAATGTTTTATTTCACATCAATACTTCATTTCATACTTTCACTTCATGTCTTTATTTATATTACATCAATTCTTCATTTCACTTCATACTTTATTTAAATTACAAACAAATAGTAGGTACAACCACGTAGGATGTTTTATAGGATCGAGATATATAAACTACTATATGAAAGGGATTAAGTGTTTATGAAAGAGTCTAGAGTGAGATAAGTATTTTTATAAGAGAGAGCTTTTATTATACAAGAACACTCTCAAGAGAATACAATGGAATCTTAGGATTTTAGACACTCAAACTTGTGTTCAACTCTCTTCACCTAGCTTACTATTTATAGTAAATAGCTTAAGGAATATTACAAAGCAATTCTTTTCACACATACTTACACACATACCACACACTTTACATCAAGTCTTCACACCATATATTTTACATCATATCTTCACACCACACATTTCACATCAATGCTATATTTCACATCAATACTTCATTTCATACTTTCACTTCATCTCTGTTATGATTATGATCCAATTCCGGTTTAATGTTGGTCTAGTGATATTCGGTTTAGCAGCAGATTGGAGTTGGTTATTGAAGCGGTTAGCTTTGGTTTACAGAAGAAGGAAGTTTGATTGGAAGACTCTCATTCAGAAAGAGGCTTCGAGACTCGAAGTCAAACACATATAAATAGAAGTCTGTTATCTTCTTCTTCTTCATTCCGTTAGAAAAGTGTTGACGATCTCTCTTAAACCCAGAAAATTAGGGTTCTTAGTTGATCTTGTATTGAGCTCAGAGAAGCTTGTAAACATCTCATATAGTGGATTGCCGGATCTATCTGGCCCCAGACGTAGATCTAATCACACCGATTAGATTGAACTAGGTAACAAATTCTTGTGTGTTGTTCTCTGTTTCTTCTTTGATTCACACAAACAAACTTCAATTGAGAGTTTGAGAGCAAACAGAGTGAGGCTCGTGTTCGTATTGGGATCTGTTTTACAACAAGTGGTATCAGAGCGAGGCTTACTCGTTTCTTGATTCTGATCGATGGCGACGACTACAACTAGAGTTGAGATAAAGGTGTTTAATGGCGATCGAGATTTCTCGCTATGGAAGATCCGTATCCAAGCACAACTTGGTGTTTTGGGATTAAAAGATACTCTCACTGATTTCTCTTTAACGAAGACAGTTCCGCTTACCAAAAGTGAAGCAAAACAAGAATCAGGTGATGGAGAATCTTCAGGTACTAAAGAAGTACCAGATCCTGTGAAGATCGAACAATCGGAACAAGCAAAGAACATCATCATCAATCATATCTCTGATGTAGTACTATTGAAGGTAAATCATTATGCTACAACTGCAGATCTCTGGGCTACTCTGAACAAGAAGTACATGGAGACTTCATTACCTAATCGGATTTACACGCAATTGAAATTGTACTCGTTCAAGATGGTTAGCACGATGACTATTGATCAGAACGTTGATGAGTTCTTGAGGATTGTGGCTGAATTAGGCAGCTTAGAGATTCAAGTGGATGAGGAAGTTCAAGCCATATTGATCTTGAATTCGTTACCAGCGAGTCATATTCAGCTTAAACACACGCTGAAATATGGAAACAAGACTCTTACGGTTCAAGATGTTACATCCTCGGCTAAGTCTCTGGAAAGAGAGCTGGCAGAAGCAGTTGACTTAGACAAAGGACAAGCAGCTGTGTTGTATACTACAGAGAGGGGAAGACCTCTTGTGAGAAACAATCAGAAAGGAGGTCAAGGTAAAGGGCGTAGTCGCTCTAACTCAAAAACAAAGGTGCCTTGCTGGTATTGCAAGAAAGAAGGACATGTGAAAAAAGACTGTTACTCTCGCAAGAAAAAGATGGAATCAGAAGGTCAGGGTGAGGCTGGTGTTATCACAGAGAAGCTAGTGTTTTCTGAAGCATTGAGTGTCAATGAACAGATGGTAAAAGATTTGTGGATACTTGACTCTGGATGCACTTCACATATGACTTCAAGGCGAGACTGGTTCATTAGTTTCCAAGAAAAAGGAAACACTACAATCCTTCTTGGTGATGACCATTCTGTGGAATCTCAGGGTCAAGGAACAATCAGGATAGATACACATGGGGGTACTATCAAAATCCTAGAGAATGTGAAATATGTCCCTCACCTCAGAAGGAATTTAATTTCCACAGGCACTCTTGACAAGCTAGGGTACAGACATGAAGGTGGTGAAGGGAAGGTCAGATATTTCAAGAATAATAAGACAGCTCTGCGTGGAAGTCTGTCAAATGGATTGTATGTTCTGGATGGAAGCACAGTAATGTCAGAACTGTGTAATGCTGAGACTGATAAGGTGAAAACTGCCCTGTGGCATAGCAGACTTGGACATATGAGTATGAATAACCTGAAAGTGTTAGCAGGAAAAGGACTTATTGACAGAAAAGAAATAAATGAGTTGGAGTTTTGCGAACATTGTGTTATGGGAAA
Source organism: Arabidopsis thaliana (assembly GCF_000001735.4). Classification (NCBI taxonomy): domain Eukaryota; kingdom Viridiplantae; phylum Streptophyta; class Magnoliopsida; order Brassicales; family Brassicaceae; genus Arabidopsis; species Arabidopsis thaliana. The sequence goes on along the minus strand of NC_003070.9, from coordinate 14,132,886 downwards.
GTCCAAGAAGGTCAGTTTTAATGTGGGGAAGCATACATCAGAGGATGCACTGAGCTATGTGCATGCGGATCTCTGGGGCTCTCCAAATGTAACCCCATCGATCTCAGGGAAACAATATTTCTTGTCCATCATCGATGATAAAACAAGAAAGGTATGGCTGTATTTCCTTAAGTCTAAAGATGAGACTTTTGATAAGTTTTGTGAGTGGAAAAGCCTAGTTGAGAATCAGGTTAACAAGAAAGTGAAGTGTCTGAGAACAGACAATGGTTTAGAGTTCTGTAACTCTAGGTTTGATTCTTACTGTAAAGAACATGGCATTGAGAGACACAGGACCTGCACATACACTCCTCAGCAAAATGGAGTAGCAGAAAGAATGAATAGGACTATTATGGAAAAAGTAAGGTGTTTGTTGAATAAGTCAGGAGTAGAAGAGGTCTTCTGGGCTGAAGCAGCTGCCACTGCAGCATACTTGATAAATAGATCTCCTGCCTCTGCTATTAACCACAATGTACCAGAAGAGATGTGGCTTAATAGGAAACCCGGTTACAAGCACCTCAGGAAATTTGGATCCATTGCCTATGTACATCAGGATCAGGGAAAATTGAAACCAAGAGCTCTAAAAGGTTTCTTCCTGGGATATCCTGCAGGAACCAAAGGCTACAAGGTTTGGTTACTTGAAGAAGAAAAATGTGTCATCAGCAGAAATGTTGTGTTTCAGGAATCAGTGGTCTACAGAGACCTTAAAGTAAAAGAAGATGACACTGACAATCTGAATCAGAAAGAGACTACATCGTCAGAAGTTGAGCAGAATAAGTTTGCAGAGGCTAGCGGGTCAGGTGGAGTTATTCAACTTCAGAGTGACAGTGAGCCGATTACAGAAGGTGAACAGAGTTCTGATTCAGAAGAAGAGGTGGAGTACTCTGAGAAAACGCAGGAGACTCCCAAAAGGACAGGACTGACTACATATAAGCTTGCAAGGGATAGAGTCAGGAGAAATATCAACCCTCCGACTAGATTCACAGAAGAAAGCAGTGTGACATTTGCATTGGTTGTTGTGGAAAACTGCATTGTACAGGAACCACAAAGTTATCAAGAAGCTATGGAGAGTCAGGACTGTGAAAAATGGGACATGGCTACACATGATGAAATGGATTCATTAATGAAAAATGGAACCTGGGATCTTGTGGACAAGCCTAAAGACAGAAAGATTATTGGATGCAGGTGGCTGTTTAAATTGAAGTCTGGAATTCCTGGTGTGGAACCAACAAGGTTTAAGGCACGTTTGGTAGCCAAAGGCTATACTCAAAGAGAAGGAGTGGACTATCAGGAGATATTTGCACCTGTGGTTAAACATGTTTCGATAAGAATTCTAATGTCTTTGGTGGTTGATAAGGACTTAGAACTCGAACAAATGGATGTTAAGACGACGTTCTTGCATGGTGACTTGGAAGAAGAGTTGTACATGGAGCAACCTGAAGGCTTTGTGTCAGATTCAAGTGAGAATAAAGTTTGCAGGCTCAAGAAATCCTTGTACGGATTAAAGCAATCTCCTCGGCAGTGGAACAAGAGATTTGATCGTTTTATGTCAAGTCAACAGTTCATCAGGAGTGAACATGATGCATGCGTCTATGTCAAGCATGTAAGTGAACATGATTTCATCTACTTACTGCTTTATGTTGATGATATGCTTATTGCTGGAGCTAGCAAGGCTGAGATTAACAGGGTTAAAGAACAGTTAAGTACTGAGTTTGAAATGAAGGATATGGGAGGTGCTAGTCGGATTCTTGGTATTGACATTTACAGAGACAGAAAAGGTGGAGTTTTGAAGCTGTCTCAGGAAATCTACATTAGAAAGGTACTGGACAGATTTAATATGAGTGGAGCTAAAATGACTAACGCACCAGTTGGTGCTCATTTCAAGTTAGCTGCAGTAAGGGAGGAAGATGAGTGTGTTGACACTGATGTAGTCCCATACTCAAGTGCAGTGGGGAGTATCATGTACGCGATGCTTGGTACTCGTCCTGATTTAGCTTATGCTATTTGTCTGATCAGCAGATACATGAGCAAACCTGGTAGTATGCACTGGGAAGCAGTTAAATGGGTTATGAGGTATTTGAAGGGAGCTCAAGACCTGAACTTGGTCTTTACAAAAGAAAAAGACTTCACTGTAACAGGATACTGTGATTCTAATTATGCAGCAGACCTAGACAGAAGGAGATCCATAAGTGGATATGTTTTCACTATTGGTGGCAATACAGTGAGCTGGAAGGCGAGTCTGCAGCCGGTGGTAGCTATGTCTACTACAGAAGCAGAGTACATTGCACTAGCGGAAGCTGCTAAAGAAGCAATGTGGATTAAAGGACTGTTACAAGACATGGGAATGCAGCAGGATAAGGTAAAAATCTGGTGTGATTCACAGTCTGCAATTTGTTTGTCTAAGAACAGTGTTTATCACGAACGGACTAAGCACATAGATGTGAGGTTCAATTACATCAGAGATGTTGTAGAGTCTGGTGATGTGGATGTGTTGAAGATTCACACGTCGAGAAATCCTGTAGATGCATTAACCAAGTGCATTCCTGTGAACAAGTTCAAGTCAGCTTTAGGTGTTCTGAAGCTGATGAAGTGGGACTGAGTTTGCTCAGCTCAAGCCAGAGGTAAAGTCCAAGTAAGTGCAGTTCATGATATTGAGATGGGAATGGGATCAAGGTGGAGATTGTTATGATTATGATCCAATTCGGGTTTAATGTTGGTCTGGTGATATTTGGTTTAGCAGCAGATTGGAGTTGGTTATTGAAGCGGTTAGCTTTGGTTTACAGAAGAAGGAAGTTTGATTGGAAGACTCTCATTCAGAAAGAGGCTTCGAGACTCGAAGTCAAACACATATAAATAGAAGTCTGTTATCTTCTTCTTCTTCATTCCGTTAGAAAGTTGTTGACAATTTCTCTTAAACCCAGAAAATTAGGGTTCTTTGTTGATCTTGTATTGAGCTCAGAGAAGCTTGTAAAGATCTCATATAGTAGATTGCCGGATCTATCTGGCCCTTGACGTAGATCTATCACATCGATTAGATTGAACTGGGTAACAAATTCTTGTGTGTTGTTCTCTGTTTTTCGTTCTCTGTTTCTTCTTTGATTCACACAAACAAACTTCAATTGAGAGATTGAGAGCAAACAGAGTGAGGCTCGTGTTCGTATTGGGATCTGTTTTACAACAATCTCTTTATATATTTTACATCAATTCTTCATTTCACTTCATACTTTATTTAAATTACAAACACATAGTACAACCACGTATGATGTTTTATAGGATCAAAATATATAAATTAGTATATGAAAGAGATTAAGTGTTTATGGAAGAGACTAGAGTGGGATAAATATTTTTATAAGACAAAGCTTTTATTATACAAGAACACTCTCAAGAGAATACAAAGGACTCTTAGGATTTTAGACACTCAAGCTTTTGTTCAACTCTCTTCACCAAACTTGGTATTTATAGTAAATAGCTTAAAAAATATTACAAAGCATATTCCTTTCACACATATCTACCCACACACTACACACTTTAAATCAAATCTTCATACCACATATTTTACATCATATCTTCACACAACACATTTCACATCAATGCTTTATTTCACATTAATACTTCACTTCATACTTACATTTCATGTCTTTATTTATTTCATATCAATTCTGCATTACACATCATAATTTGTTTATCCATGTTTCCAAAAGAGAGGTAATGTCCACCATAGTCGTTGTCGTCTTCTTCACTGTCAGAGGCTTCAACCGTCACATAGATGTTTTGTCCGAGATGCATTTTTTGAATTTGTACCTTTTTCCATTGACTTTGTAGATAGGATGATGTGGATGAGAGTGTGGCCACGCTTATTGATCATGAAAGCCTGCTAGTACTTTTTGTATTTTGTCCTCAACTCCTAATGGAAACACGTCTCTATTATGCCAATGTGCCGTATATGGACAAAAAAGCTTTATGTCAAGGTGTGACACATCTAACCCATTCAATGCTGCTATAACTTCTGCTCTTTGGTGAAAGTCGTTTTCGCTAATGTCATCATTATTGTAACTAGTCGTGACATGTGCTTCATATATCTTCTTTATTGTGACTCCATTCTTTTCTTGGTTTTGGATTGTAGTATCTTGAAAGTGACTAGGATGATCAGCTCTGGTTGTGCACGAATCTGTTCTTGCCACCACGTCACATTGTTAAACAATGTCAGCCACTTGTATAGTAGCATGTAATGAGGACTTCTTCTGGTCAAGATGCACTTCGCCAAGTATTGAAGCAGATCCTTTTTGTGAACAAGGACACCAATAGTGTAAAGGTGTGCCAAATACCAGAACACTAGATATGCTTTTATTGAAAATCTTCTATAGTGAACCGGATTCAGGTTTATGGTGGTGAGAAATGGATACATCGGGTCATAAGATAAACCAAGGAGTGGTCCTTGATCAAGACCATTATCCAGCATCCTCTCCCGTAAGCCTTGTGGCATTCTTGCGATCATGCTTCTTAAAAACCTATTATCCATTTGGCGCCGTTGCCAATTGGGTGTTTGTTTGTTACATTTGAGATTTCACACTTGCTTAGATCAAGTTCTTTTTCAATTTTCAATTCAGTTACTAACTGTGTGTTTTTCTTGTTGTCTTCTTGATCCAGGTACAACTCTGCTGCATGCAAACTCGATCAACAGACAACCAGAACCTCCTCTTCAACGACAACTTCGACCGCGTAACTCGCGAACTCAGAGAAAGGAGAAACACAGTCAACCTTTTACCCTAACAACCACTCGAAATGGTTGACGAACAAAATCAATAGAATGGCCCTGCCAACATTGGTGCTGAAGATGCACCACGAGATCACCGTCAGAGGAAAGATATTGCACCTCCTTCTATCCAGAATAACAACTTCAAGATTAAGAGTGGTCTCATCTCGATGACTCATGGGAACAAATTCCATGGTCTGCCAATGGAAGATTCCCTCGACCACCTTGATGAATTCGATAGGCTTTACAACCTAACAAAAATTAATGGTGTCAGTGAAGACGGATTTAAGTTCCGTTTGTTTCCATTCTCCTTGGGCGACAAAGCACACATCTGAGAGAAGAATCTACCACATGACTCAATCACCACCTGGGATGATTGCAAGAAGGCTTTTCTAGCAAAGTTCTTCTCCAACGCCAGAACTGCAAGACTCAGAAATGAGATTTCTGGCTTTTCACAGAAGACTGGTGAAAGCTTCTGTGAAGCATGGGAGCGTTTCAAGGGTTACACCAACCAATGCCCTCATCATGGCTTCAAGAAAGCCTCTCTGCTCAGCATTCTTTACAGAAGAGTTTTACCACGCATCCAAATGCTTCTAGATACCGCCAGCATGGGAATTTCCAGAACAAAGATGTTGAAGAAGGCTGGGAATTGGTTGAGAATCTTGCTCAATCATATGGTAATTACAACGAAGACTGCGACAGGACCATCAGAGGCACAGCTGATTTTGATGACAAACACAGGAAGGAGATCAAAGCGCTGAATGACAAGCTGGACATGATTCTTCTTAGCCAGCAGAAGCATGTGCACTTCCTTGTTGATGACGAGCAATATCAGGTCCAAGATGGGGAGGGGAACCAGTTAGAGGAAGTTAGCTACATCAACAATCAAGGATTCAAGGTGGCTACAAAGGATACAACAATTTCAAGACTAACAACCCCAACCAATCTTACCGCAACACCAACGTTGCAAATCCACAGGATCAAGTGTATCCTCCACATCACCAACAAGGTCAGAACAAACCTTTTGTTCCCTACAATCAAGGTTTTGTTCCCAAGCAGCAATCCGCATCTACTTCTGCTCCCAAAGTTACGGGACTTCCAGGGAAGTCAATTCAGAATCCCAAGGAGTATGCTAATGTTCATGTTATCACCATAATGAGTAGAAGAGAGTTATCCACTAGAGAGAGACCCAAGTCAGTCACTAAGGACAGCGCATACCAAGATGGGGAGGATTTCAGTCTCAATGAAGATCAAGTTGACAAACCAACTGAAGTACTTGAGCCCATACTCGACCTTGATACTCGACCAACAAATCCATTAACATCATCCGCTGCTCTAAAACTAGTTGCTGCTAAAAACAGTGAGACATCATTCATTCCTCCTCACAAGCCCCCACTTCCATTTCCTGGTCGACACAAGAAAGAGTTAGAAGATAAGTACAGTGCTATGTTTGCCAAGAACATCAAGGAAGTCGAATTAAGGATACCTCTTGCTGATGCTCTCACGCGTATCCCGGATTCCCAAAAGTTCCTCAAAGACTTGATCATGGAGACAATTCAAGAGGTTCAGAAAACAATAGTTCTGAGCCATGAGTGCAGTGCCATCATACAGGAGAACGATGTCTCAGAAAAGCTAGGAGACCCTGGTTCATTCACTCTACCATGCTCCATAGGTTCATTGACTTTCAATAAATGCCTTTGTGACCTAGGAGCATCAGTAAGTCTAATGCCACTCTCAGTAGCTAAGAGGTTAGGTTTCAACAAATATAAATATTGCAATATCTCCTTGATCTTGGCTGATGGGTCTGTTAGACAACCTCATGGGTTATTAGAAGATTTCCCTATCAAGATTGGAAATGTGGAGGTGCCTATAGACTTCATAGTGTTGAACATGGATGAAGAACGAAAAGATCCCTTGATCTTAGGAAGGCCCTTTTTGGCTACAGCTGGAGCAATCATAGATGTTAAGCAAGGAAAGATTGATCTTAATATGGGGAAGGAATTTAAAATGAAGTTTGACATCAATGATGCTATGAAGAAGCTGACAATAGAAGGACAGACCTTCTTAGTTGAGGAAATGGATCGGCTAGTTGATTAACTGCTCGTGGAACTTGAAGAAGCAAATAACTCAAAAACTATTTTGACCAAGAGTGGTAAAGCTGGGTATCTCCCTAGTGAAACTTTGAGTTCTGAGAAGTCATTAGACTCACACAAGTCAGTAGTTGGCTCAAAGGTTTACAAGGGCTTGCTGGGGTCTGACACAAAGGTTATGAAAGCTAATGAAGTAAGTTCAACACATGCTCGACCAACTGATTCCACCAACAACTCGAAGAAGCCTCCAACTTGCCTTGAAAGCTCATGCTCGACCAAACAACTCAAGGCAAACACTCAGACGTCAGATGATTGGTTAGAACTCAAGGAGAGATCTAAATGGCAGGACAAAGCCATACAAGAGCTAACACATATTGTGAAAGAGCTGAAGGATCAAATCAAGGAGCTCAATGGAAAAGCCAACCAAGTACCACTTAACATCAAGGACGCCCCTGACGATGGAGCTACTATTCTTGTCAGCAAAGAAGGATGTGAATTCACATCAAAATGGTCTAGAGGAGAAGGTTATCTTGATAAAAAAGAAGCTTACTGTGAGGACATGGCCACTGAGTACCCAATTGTAGACCTATCAAGAAACCTTAATGAGTATGATGATCACTCTACTCAAGAAGGAGAGGAGACCTCATTTCCTCTCTTCAACCCACCCTAAGCCTAATGAGTATGAGAAGTCAAGCTTAGAGACTTAAAACAAGCTCACTTGGGAGGAATTCCCATGTCTATCTATGTACATATCTTTATTTTTCCTTGTTGTTTTTGATGCATTTGGTTAGTGTCTTCAGGAGATAAGTATAAAGAGCTGAGTGAAGTGGATTCTAGGTCTGAGGGTACAGTAGTATACTCGACCACAGAGCAATGAAAACTACTTGACCATGTTTTAGCTTACCCACGCCAGGAGATCCCTTGACCGCGGTGCTGGATGCAGCAGAAGAATGGAAGTCGAGTATACTCATGGCGGTGCTGGTCGCCACAAAGGCAATGAGGTACAGTACCCACATGCTGGAGCTGAGACAGAACAGGGCGACTCTTCAATGGCCTGGGAGCAATCACAGGCAGCCATTGACGACCAACTCCGTTCATTCTTTGACTGAGGTAAGCGCCTCACTTCACCATTGTACTATACCATCTCTTGTTTATATTTTGTTTCTGTGATTTGACTTGTCCTGAGTACTCTCTTCCAAGTTTAGTCACACAGTGGACTATGTGATTTAAGTTTGGGGGAGGGCTCAGGAAGTGTGTGCTACATTGTATATACTCTTGAGTTGAGTCTGCATTCATTTAAGGCATAGAAAAAACCAAAAAAATTGAAAATTTTCAGAAAATGATTTCACAAAAACAGAGTGTTCATGTAGTTGCATTACATTTAGGATCGAGTCTAGAGTTTTCATTTAGGATTGTTGCATATGCATAGGGGACAATGCGGAGATAACCTTGTAAGCATGATGATTCACTAAATGAGTTATTAGTTCTCTGATGCATTTGAATGACTTTGAAGTAAAACCGCACCATGTTCTATAGAAACCACTCATTGCATGTCATGACACCTTTCCCTGTCAATTTGAACTTGAATCTGACTTATAATTATCATGTTTGCATCGGTTTTGAACTCATGGATAGAATATATATTTGGATTTTCTTTCACTTATTCACCACTCTTGCTAATCCAAGTAGCTGCTTCTATTATTGGAGTAGTTCCCCCACCCTTAACCAACCCTTCTTTCAAGCCATGTTATTTGTGAGAGCATGTGAGGCCTATTTTCAGGACTGAGCTTGGTAGAACGTGTTAGGTTTGAGCCGACAAGAGTAGTATCCCATGTACTTCCAATCCGCGTTTTCGGACTTGGTAGGACTAGGTGGGAACTTATTTGGGAATTGAGATTGAATGTGAAAAGAAAAGAAAGTAAACGAGTTAGAATCTTTAGGAGAAGGAAGCTAAAAATCATATTGAGGTCTAGTGAATGTTTGGGAAGCATAGAATTGATAAGATATACTCTAAAAAAAAAAATGGCAACAAAAACAGAAAAGAAAAGAAAAAAAAAATCATAAGAGCCATTAGAGTTTAAGAAAAACTCAATTCACTAGACTAGACTCATAGAGTTTAAGAAAAACTTCTCCTTAAGAGGAAGAGCCAAAGAAATGAAAGGAAATGTTTTGATCCAAGAAAAAATTGAAATATGCCTTTAGTGCAAAAAGGTAGACTTAGGATCATCATTGGGTTTAGAGATAGGACCATCTACTTGTTATTCACGGTTTATGTCATTGGGTAGATGGGGTGCTATTCTTGTATGCATAGGTTGGCACTTACCTTTAGCATTCTTCTAAAGCTCAGTCATTTTTCATTGAGAGTCCCATGTTATTAAAGTCTGAACCATCTTAAAGGGACCATCTTTGTCTCATAACCCGTCTTTAGCCAAATGAGTTCACTAGCGATGCATATCTTGATTCATGTTCTTGAACTTAATGAATGTTAAAGTGATTGGTTGATCTTGACGTATTGTGCAATTGAGTGTGAATTTGGATCATAACAGAGCATGGCTAAAGTTTTTAAGTAGAAGTCGATCACCTCGCATTTTAGAACTGTTAGCTTATAAATTTATCTTAATTGTCATGTCTCATGCTTTGGTTCGGAGTCCCCACTTTCAAACCTCACCTCCAGCTTGTTCTTAATTGTTTGCTTGAGGGCAAGCAAATACTAAGTTTGGGGGAGTTGATAAGTGTGCATTTTACACGTTTTGAGCATCCATTTGTCATCACTTTAACATCATATCACCACTGTTTTATACCATTTCTCTTCATTTGTCATCACTTTGCATGCTTAGGATAGTTTTGCATGCATATTGCGTATTTGTGTTGTTTTTAGGTGATTTTGAGCTGCTAATGAGCTAATTGGAAGAAGTGGACCTGATCAAATCAACATACTCGACCACGAGCTCGAGTACAGTCATCCTGGAGTTCCTGAAGTACTCGGCCACAACCTCTACAACAATTCACTCGACCAATCACTCTACCAAAAGGTAGAGTATCACCATCATCATTCACTCGACCAATCACTCTATCAACATGGCCGTGTCCCACCATCATCACTCGACTAATCACTCTACCAACATGACCGAGTATCACCATCATCATTCACTCGACTAATCACTCTACCAACATGACCGAGTATCACCATCATCATTCACTCGACCAATCACTCTACCAAAAGGTCGAGTATCACCACCATCATTCACTCGACCAATCACTCTACCAACGTGGCCAAGTATCACCATCATCATCCACTCGACAGAATACTCGACTGCTAGCTTCAGAGTCTTCTCCATTCTGCACTCAACCAGAGTCTCGGGCACAAGGAAGAGTAGAAGACTCCAGCTTATCACTCGACCAATCACTCGACCACATGGGTCGAGTGCCGTTCTTAATCCGTCCCAATACTGTGTCGTTTTGAGTACTAGGGTTTCAGAATATTTCGCTATAAATAGCATGTATTTTTATTCTCGTTTTTATCTAGTTTTTATTCCGCAGATAATGTGTTCTTGACCTTTTGTAATCGGGATTTCTCTTAATCTATTCATTATTCAACATTTTCTTTTGATTTCGTTTACTGGTGTTCATCTTGTTATCATCTTGTGCTATTACTCTGTTGTTATCATGTTTTCATTCTATTCAACGTTTATGTTTTCTCCTATGATGTCTGAGTAGTGAATAGGTTTATGAGGATGGGTTATAGTAGTTTAGAATTCTCAGTATGCTAGGTGGTTGAGTTTGATTTATAGATCCCTTCTGGATTAGTTGTTCTTAATGCCTATTGCTTTCTGATCAACTGGAATTTGAACCCAGACATTTCCGCGCCCAAATGGTGTTCGATGAAATGTCTAAACTAGTACCAAGGTATTGGTTACAAGGAGCGTTTTGGCTTTAACTTGTTGATTCGTAATGCCTGTTAGGCTAGCTCTCGTCAATGGTGATTGAGTCTGGGACTAGTTTAACTTGAGGATCTCTATTGCGGTGGCACTTAGATTTGGTTACCGAACTTATTGTCTAGGGATAATTTATTGAGCATGTTGTTTACTGCATCTTGTCACCTGTTGCTTAGTTTCTACAATTCTTTCCTGTTACTCGACCCGATACTCGACCACCCAGTTGTCTGGCAACAAACTCTACAGTCGAGTATCTTTGTTTTATTGACTACTTGTTACTCGACCAGTCACTCGACCACACCCAGTGCTTTACGACGAGCTGTGTTGGTCGAGTGTCTTTTTGTTTCTGCTTGATTTTCGGTTTTCTACATGTTCATTTAGGACTGCTAGAAACACCAAAACCTGTTATTGCTTGGCTTGACTCTGTGAACTCTGATTGCATCTTGATTGTTAGCATCACACCCATTTGGATTGACAACCTTCAATACTAGAACGACATGATAGTGCTTTACGATTAATTGATCTTAAAAACCTATTATCAGGGTTCTCCGAACTGAGAGTACAAATCATCAGGACAATGGTTGAGATTTTTCGTTGCCTTCTTCATAGGAAGTCAAGGAGGAAGTTGTATTTTCCTTTGATATGTTTCACATCAAACTTCCATTGTGAAAACCAACTCGCCCACCTAAGTAGTTGTGCTTATGGGTCATTTTTGGAAATGATGACATGTCCATCTCAATACGGAAGTGATGGCTCACCATGAGAAACTCAGTTTTTTTAATACCTCTTTTTACTGCGAGTATCTCCTTGTAAGTGGAATGGTAGTGTTTTCACTATCTTTGAAGACTCCACTCTTGTAACCACATATATGCCTTTTTCCTTTTTCATCTTCTTCCAAGAGGACTGCTCTCCAGTAAGAATCACTTGCATCTGTCTGCAGAATTTGTTTTCTTCTGGATGGAATCTTCAAGGCTAGCAAGGTCTTGGAAATTGTTTTTAATTTTTTGACTGCTTCTATGTATTTTTGATCCCATGGAGGAGCGTTTTTCTTGAGTTGAGCTGAGAGTATGGATCTGTGTTCGCCAGAGCATGGAGGAATTCTGACATTTAGTTGACAATGCCGAAGAATTGCTGAACTTGCTTGAAAGAGAGTTCTTCATCAGGGAACTCGTCGAGCTGCGTTGCAATATGAGGCTGAAAATAGTATTCTTCTTTAGAAATATGCATTCCAAGAAAATCTATCTCAGGGAAGGTGCAATCTTTAATCCAAACGGCATGACTTTCCAATGGTAATGTCGGTCTTGTATGCAAAACCCCGTCTTTGGTCTATCTTCTGGTTTGATTCCAAGTTGCCAAAATCCTGCTTTTAAGTCAAATTTCGAGAAGACTTGTGCTTGGGGGAGCCTCTGGAATAGAAATTCTCACTTTGGTAGAGGAAACTTGTCGTTTGAAGGAAATGATTGAGCGGCTGGTAGTAGATAACTAACCTCAGTTTTCCTCGTACTTGTTCGGCTCTTTTGTTAACATAGAAGGCTTCGCATGCCCATGGGGAGGTGGTTTTCTCACTAAGGTCTTCTCTTTGGAGTTAGTCGACTTCTTCGAGAGTAAAATTATAACGGTCTGGATTCATTCCTGGATGGCTTGCTTTTGTTGGATAGATATCCTCATTCTTCTTGAAGGGTAATGATATGAAGAAGTCCAGGTTCTTCCATAAAGGTGATGAACATTTGGTGAGGAACTCTGAATGTGTGTAGCACAAGAAGTATTGATAATCCCGTCTTTGATGGGGTTAATATCTCCATGGGATAGAGATGGGAGATAGTAGTCCATGGTAGCAGTTGGTTCTTGTGCTTAAGTCCCTTTGGATGCCAAGATACTCTCTTAAAGCTATGAAGTACATCAAATCCAAGTATGAAATATTTTCCAGGGAGTTCGGACTCATATACTTTGGCTTTGATCATGTATCCTTAAAAGAGTTGGATGTAAGTGGGCTTGCTGACTAAGGAGATGTGGAAGATCTGGCCATTTGCTGCCTTGAAAGCTACTGAATAGGAATTCCAATGAGAGGCTGGAAGTATGTCTGGCTTGATGATATATGATGCTGCTCCAGTGTCGAGATAAGCAATGACTTGGATGAGCTTGTCATATTTGTTGGGAAAGATGTAACTTTTGGCGTTTGCTGATGGTTGAGATATATACGTCAGTTCTTCTTTCTGCGGTTGTTCGACTCTACAAGCATCAAATGTGTAGAGGTCGAATAACATGAATTGATCATCTGTATCTTCTTTTTCTTCTTCAGTGCTTGATTAATATGAAGTCTTCTTTTTGTTTGATATCCATTGCTAGAACTATATCATCGGTTGGTTCATCATCAAGGGAGAAGATTGATTCAATGTCGGAGTCATCAATATCTTCTATCTATGCTAAGTATCCAAGAAGATTATCTCTTTTTTCTTATTTGGGCATTGTTTTGCATAGTGACCTTTTTCTTGCAGATGTAATACCTGTCTGATTTCTTGAAATCTCTTTGTGACTTTTTCCTGAAGAATTTCCACTTCTTTTTGCTAGACAGATGAGGATACTTCTTCTGCCATTTTTTCTTGAATTTTTTTTCTTTCTGATAATTTGTTGAACATCCACACTTCTTCTCTTTGCATTTTATAGAGAAATCTGAACGATCACATGCTCTCCTTAGTAGTTTTCCTTCCTCATGCATCTGCTTGAAGAACTTCTGGTGATTGCATAGCTTTTCTAGTGTCGCAAGAGACATCTGGAATATTTCTCCTAATGAGGCTTGAGCAACTGTTGCATTTTTGAAGGATAACAACCGTGAAGTTTTATTTCCAAGTGGCTCTGGTAATGAATTCAAATACGTCTGTTTGAGATTGACATCGTCTATACTGTTTAAAGCGTAGAATCTTTTTAACATCCTCTCATAATGTTTTTCTAGATCCTTTCTTTTGAAAGAGCAACACTTCATGTTGAGGTATTCTTCTCTTGCTTGAATGGTGTAGTGATCCCATGTTCTCTAAGAAATTCATTGTGGATGTGTCCAATCAATGCATCAATCGAAGGAGTTTGACATTCTTCTTATGGTAATGAGAAACTTATTTTAGTAGATAATATTTGGAAGCATTTTTATAGAAGAGGATTTGCGCCTGGATATTACATATGATTTTTACATGGGGAAGATTTTCAAACTTAGTACTAACCAAAACAATGGAGATGCTGAAAATTGTGAATTGGAACTTGGAAATAATAATAGTACTGATAAGGAAGAGAATACAACTAGAGATTCAACCGGTGTAATACAGATGGTAATAGATGCTTTTCGCGAAAAGACTGAAAGTGGAACTGGAGAACAAAACTTAGATGCGAAAAAGTTTTTTGATATGTTAGATGCAGCGAAGAAACTAATTTATGATGGTTGTTGATATGTTGCATTTTTAGTGTCTTAGGTCCCTTTGTTTTGAGTCATTTATCATGTCGTAGTCCGTCTTTTGCGTTTTTTTCGTTGTGTCTTGAGTCTTTTGCAGGTTTTAGATACTTCTGACAGGATTGGATGGTTTGAACTTGCTCAGGTCGAGAGAGGGTGAGAAAATCTCAAGTGGGGAGAAAACGGTGTAGACCGATTGGTCCTGATAGGACTGATCGGTCTATGCCTCGTCGATTGGGCAGAGACGGTTGGACCAATCGGTCCAGCACTAAATCGATCGGTCCGTGCTTCAACAGACGGCCAGAGACGGTTGGACCGATCGGTTTGATAACATGACGCAAGATTTCAGTTTTCCTTAACTGGATTTATCTTATATTTTCTGTAATTGGGTATAAAAACTCCAGAGACCTAATTTTCTATTTACGCTTCTTTTTCTAAAACTTTTTGAGAGCGTTTTTATGTAAACAACTTTTGGAGAAGGATCCATCCTCTTTGACACTTTGGAAAATATTTCTAATCCCTTTTCTTTTATATTCCATTAATCTATTATATCTTCTTCAACTCTTTGTGTTGTTTATTTTCCTATGAGAGAGTAGTCTCTTAATTGGATTTTAAGGTTCTAAGTAGGAGATTAAATGAATTCATGGTTTGATTGTTGTTTGGAGTTTTTTATCTTGAAGTTCTTTGATTCACATGTTCTTAATGCTAGAATAGGATTGATCACCCTATTTTAGAGTCTAGGTTTTTCTATGCATCAAAAGTGTACGATAGAACATTTGAACCAATGCGAATTGAGCATTGTATTTCTAGCCAACGAGAGTTGACGTTAGAATGAATCGTGAACCTAATGAACCTAATTCTAATGCGAATTTGACTAGAAAATTACAAATGACAATTTAGTAGTCAAGTAATCAAATTTAGTGATTAATGTCTTAAGAGGGAATTAGTCTTAACTTGTGTTCATGTTCGAGAACGGCTCTTTATGTTAAATTTCCTGTCTAATATTTTCATTAATCATTGATCTCCAAAATATCCTATGGCCCAATGCTTTTTATCATATAAGTTTAATCGTTTATTTTTTTATAATTTAATCTACAATTCTGAAAATAAAACAAACAACCTCTTTAGTTTTAGTTAAGAACGAGTCTTGGAAATCCTTAGAGTATCTTTGATCCTTGTGGATCGACCTCGAATATACTACCTAGCGGTTAAGTATATTGAGTAATTACTCGAGCAATCAAGTTGGCGTCATTGTCGGGGACCAATTGTGTTACCTAAGGATTTAGGATTAGTTTCTAATCTAAAATATTTTTATTTACTGTTACTGATTATCATTTTCGCCTTTTCTTTATATTTTTCAGGTGTATGATTTCTGTAGCCAAGACTCATCACATCTAGCAGACTACCATAAGGATGGATATCAGAAAGTTTAAAAGAGAGAAAAAGAAAAAGAAGCAGTTAGCTGAGTAGAGAGAAGCTGAAATGTCTGATTGTATTGCTGCAAGAAATATTTTGAGTGATGATGGACTCCAATTTGCTGGAGAACATCATGGAGAGTTTCAGGATCCACCACCTCTTGGAACCATTAATCCTCCTGTTGCTACTGAAAACGTTGCCCGTGTAGCTGTTGCTAATGTTGCTTCTTTAGCTGCGTTAAATGCTAGGCATGCGCCTCGACAAACTCAGAGGGATTATAATGCTCCCAATGTTGAGCTTTTATGAGATATGAACCAACAACTCCCTATCAATAGGAATGATTTTGAGATGAAAATTGGGTTGTTGTCTCTTGTGAATCTGAGAATCTGGTCTACCATTTGGATAATTTTGAGGATATATGTGGGACGACGAAATTGAATAGAGTGCCAAATGTTCTAATCAACCGTAAATTGTTCTCATTCTCCTTGGCAGACAAAACCCATCGCTTGTTTAAGTCTATGAATCCGGAGAATCTGAGAAGTTGGGAAGATTACAAAGCTGCATTCTTGACACAGTATTTTACCCAGTCCAGGACAGCCATTATGAGGAATGAGATCTCCTCCTTTCAGCAAACCGGTACTAAATCATTCCATGAAGCTTGGGAGCGGTTCAAAGTTTACTATAGGGAATGCCCTCACCACGGATTTCGATATGCCACATTGATCAACACTTTCTACATGGGAGTCGATAAGGACTACAAGATGGCGTTAGACACTACTAGTAATAGGGACTTTATGACCAAGACTGAGGAGGAAGCTACACAACTAATTGAGAATCTTGCACCTAGCAACAACAACCACAGTGTTGACTATAATAGGTCACATAAAGGTGTTAGAGGAGGAAAATCAAAGCAAATTGTTGAGTTAACTACCAATGTTGTGCAACTCCTGAGGACATATCAAATAACTGTCAATTTTTGTGAGAATTCTGGTAAAGGTCCAGTACATCAAGTGTTCAGCGGAGATGGTTCTGAAGATCTACAAGCAGTGTTGAACTTTGTGAATGGGTATGAGAAAGATCAAGACAGAGGGTTCAACCAGAACTACATGAACCATCCCAAGCTTTCCTACAGGAGTACTAATGTTAAGTATCCTCCGGATCAAGTGTATCCCACTCAGGCAGGGTCACAGGGTCAGCAATTTCAGCCTCATAAGAGTTTTCAGAATAAAGGTAGCTACCGAGGACAATTCCAACTTCCAACATGTACTGCTAATGCGTCTTCATCTGGGATAATCAGATGAAATTGATGGTGCAGCAGATTCTTGAAGGTGAGAAGAAGAATGCTGCTAAGATCAATGTAAAGGTGGATAAACCGTACAATGATCTCAATGGGAAGTTTAGAACACTATCCTCACAAAGATCCTTGAGAGTCAAGTCTCTCAGACTGTTTTTGCCTCTACGCGACCAACTGGTGCTCAATCTGGGAAAGTATAACCCAAGAGTAAAAAGTAGTGTTATGCGATTATGATCCACAAAGAGCCTCGAGAGATTGATGTCGCCAAACAGGTGGAAGCTAATGTTGTTGTTTTTTAGACACTTGTAGAGGACATGATTGAAGAGGATGATGAACCACCATATGTGGAGCCGCCACCCTATAGCCCTAAGCTTCCATTTCCAGGCCGTGAGAGACAGATTCAAAGTCAGAAAGAGTATGCACGTTTTGCTAAGATCATGTAACAACTTTACGCCAGACTTTCTTTCTTACAGTTTGTTCTCCATGTTCCAAGCTATAGAAGTTACCTTAAAGATATCTTATCCAACAAGAGGGGCATTAAGGAAGGGGTTATGTTAGTTTCCAAAGGAGAAGAGTATGCTCAGCTGGAGGAATATCAGAGACAATAAAAAGAAGCTTAGCTCACTGATCTAGTAGAGGTGTTAGCAGGTAAAGAGATGGTCAACATTTGTAGTGCCATCCTTCCACCTACTATTCCCGAATAGCAGGTGATTCAGGGAGTTTTGTTTTATTTTGTCGGATTGGAAAATCTTTATTCGAGAGATGTCTTTATGATTTAGGAGCTGGAGTTAACTTGATGCCTCTTTCTATGTCAATACGACTAGGCATCACCAATTTCAACCCTTTATAGATCTCTTTAATTCTAGCAGATCGCTCTATGCGATTTCCAGTGGGTTTGGCTGAGAATGTGCATGTTAGAGTTGGAAATTTTTACATTCCCACTGATTTTGTTGTCTTGGAACTTGCTAAGGAACCACATGACCCTCTCATTCTTGGTAGGCTATTCTTAAATACCACAGGAGCCATAATTGATGTGAGTACAAGCACGATTAACCTTCAGATTGGGGACTTTGCTTTGGTGTTTGACATGAGAAGGACAAGGAAAAATCCCACCATTGAAGGTCATGCATTTTCTATAGACAAAAATGATAAGCCTGGTGCTGAATGTATAAAGGATTGTATTGAGTGGAGTGATATTGAGGAAGTCCTGGATGGAGACACGAAAGATTCTCATGTTACATTGACACCACTATAGCGTGTAGGAAACACCATCGAGTATAAGGTGCAATGTAAGGAAACCTCGAAACCTTTCTCCAAAGCTAGGAGCATTCTCACTTCAGAGTGGAAAGAGAAAGGTGGAAAAGCTGTGAAATGAGTAGTTGGTAAAGTTCTAAGGATGAAGTTGAATGATTGGGACCGGATCAAGTTTCCGCACTCGTGCCCATTGATTAACAAGAATCCGGTCAAGCTAGTGACACAAAACAAGCGCTTAGTGGGAGACAATCTACCAGGTATTCTCTTTACATACATTCATCTTTGTTCTTCCTTATTTCCTTTTGAGTATATCCGACATCTCCTTTTCAAATTGTTCTCATACTGAGACGGTGTGAAGCAAGTCGAGGAGAGGATGTCATTTGTCTACTAATCGAGTTTCCTTTGATTGTTTTCTTTTGTTCATTCGTTTGAGTGAGTCCTTTCGATTTTATCGAGTCAAAATGGTGTCTTTTTATTGAGTCAAAATGTTGTAAGAATTGTGATATTTTTTTAGAAAATTGCACCTTGCTTGATTTCATTGCCTAGGGACCATTTTAGCATTATTCGATAACTTAGAAGGTCAGAAAAATCCATCACTAGATTGCTTTATAGTAGTCCCTATCTCTTTGAAATTTGCAATGAATGGAGCTTTATTTTATATACTTGACCTTAATATGGACTTAATTTATTTCACTTAAAGGCTTGAGAATCATGTAATGGATATACATTCAAAGTATTCCTTGAATCAGTTTTATCATTCTTTGCTAACTTTGAATGGCTAGACTCATTTATAGTCTAGTACCACACCTATTCCCTTACCTATTGTTTGAAACCTCATGCACTCTTATATAGTCATTATGATATGCATCCATGTGCAAAAACTATGGAGTATACGAACCAACATAGCTCTCCTTCTACTAGGATAGTGTAAGAGCATCATTAAAAGAGGGAATTTTAGAGGTTTCTTAGGGTAATTAAGGATTTAAATTCAATGTTAATTGATGAATGAACTTTAGAGCCGCTCTTAGCTTGGAGGTGCTCTGAGGTTTAATGCGGGGTGACGTGGCAACAATTTCTTAGTTGTATTGGGAAATATTAAAGCCAAAAAATTATTCCCGTGCATTTTCTTCCTCCTCTCTTTCTCTCTCTCACTTCGGCAATAACGCCGAGCCAAAGCAAAAAAAAATTGACGCGATTTGTAACCCACCAGTGTTTCTAATGAGAATCATCTTCATCATGATTTGTTATCCGACGGTGCTTTATATGCGCGCTCTTCTTCCTGGGAATCTCCATCATCATCATGGTTGTCGTCATGGTCAACTATTTTCACCAGATCTCCGGTGAAAGCTTGGAAAATCGGAGTCAAATCGTCAGCAATCAATTTGTTAAGATAAGAACGCCTCTCCTCTTGTATTAATTGATGTGATTTTAGTTTTTAGAAATTAGGGTTCAAGGGAATTATGGGTTTTGAGTATTGTCGATTAAATTGATCCTCTTTTGTTTGTAATTGTTTGATTCTTTGGTATATTTTGTGCTTATTCCATAATAGGCAAATTGATCGGTTAAAGGAAATGATAAGAAAGGAGTAGATTTATCGTTTTCAATGCTTGGCTACTTGCATTTCTGTGATTCATTTCTTTCAAATTGGTTATGTTTATAGTTGGGATCAGATGCTGTCAACCAAAAGAACATGATACTTTTGAGGACGATTCACTGACTTTTCATGCATCGTGTTATGTAGCAAAAGTAAGGAAATGATAACTAACTTGCTTGATTTGGCAACAATATGCTTTCTATGGTTACACATTTTAGTCTACAATTAATTTTTGGATTTTGGCATCGAAGGTTCACTCCTTTATTTGTTCTGTTTCTAGATCACTTTGAAAGCATTGGAAGGGATGTTTGAAGCTGCAAGAGCTATCAAGAGTTGGTTTGGTAATTGTGCAAGAGCTATCAAGAGTTGGTTTGGTGATTGTACAAAGGTCACTTCTTTTAAAAACAATTAGTACTATACTTGATTTGATTGGTCTTAATGTTGCTATCTCTAATATGTTTAAGTTTAATTACATTGCAGTTGTAAGAAGGAGTGTGCATCTGTTGGAATAGTGTTGTCTTCTTAAAGAAGTTATGAAACAGAATATGGTTAGAAGGTAAACGTCTCTTCCTTTTTTCATTTACTCATCAAAGTTGAGTTGAGAATTAAAAGTATTTACTAGGTCACATTTATTGCTTATTGCTTGTTGAATTTAATTTATTGCTTATTTACTTTGATTAGGTAAAGTAATAAGTGTTGACATTGATTGCTATTTCAACAATCCATTAACCAAAACTTAAAAAGTTACCTTATATAAGCAACAATTATAATCGGAGTTGTACAAACACCTTCTTAATTCTCTTGCATTTTGTTTTCAAGCTAAATGAATCCCTTTCCTAACCAAGCCAATTTCATTGATCTTTTAACAAGTCAACATGAAACCCCAAACCGTCAACCCAACCCTTATGAGACACATTCACCAAGTATTAAACTTGGTGAATCTGAATTCCTTGTCTTTAACACCCAATGGCATGAATCACATCTTCAAGGTGGAAACACAACTACTAAGCGCACAACTACTACGAGGAACAAGTGGACAAGTAAAGAAGATATCGTCCTCATATCTACTTGGCTAAACACAAGCAAAGATTCAGTAGTTGGGAATGAGCAGAGAGCTGATGCTTTCTGGAAGCGTGTTGTAGTTTATTTTGCAAGTACTCTGAATGTTTCTAGTCAGATAAAGAGAGAACCAAGCCACTCTAAACAAAGGTGGGGAAAAATCAACAAGATTGTATGCATGTTTGGTGGATCACATGAAGCAGCAAACACTCAGATGGCGTCTGGAATGAATGAGGATGTTTTGATGAAGTTAGCCAATGAGATTTACGAGAATGATTAGGGTTTTAAGTTTAGCTTGGAACATGCTTGGAGAATATTAAGACCTCATCAAAAGTGATGTGCATCACTGCCTACTGAAGTAGCTATCACGAGTAAGAAAAAGAAGGCTGAGGCAAAGAAGGCTGAGGAAAATGAGTCTCCATCTGTTGTGAATCTTGACGATCACCATGGAGAGACTGAAGCTCGCCCACCTAGTGTGAAGGCTGCCAAAAGTAAAGGTAAAATGAAGGCCAACACTTCAGCAACAATGGAAGGAGATGAGAAGCCAACGGAGAGGTTCTAGAGTATGTGGGAAATAAATAAAGAAGGTTTGTCTTTGAGAGACAAGCTCAGGAAAAAAAATTGCTAGACAACCTTCTAGTAACACAACCTCTTAGTGCAATAGAGGAATTAGAGACTTGTTCTTCAACTAATTAGCTTCAGTTTCTGTTTTCAGCAAATGTCTTTAAGTTTATTTTTCTGTTTTCAGTTTATGTTCGTCTTATCTCTACTTGTTTAAGTAATGTATCTACATAGTTATAACTTGTGTGTTTGCAGACTTCTATCGAATTAGCTTCAGTTTCTGTTTTCAGACTTCTATCGAATTAGCTTCAGTTTCTGTTTTCAGACTTGTGTGTCATTGTGTTTATGTAATGAAAAGCTGAATGAATGTTTGTGTCAAACACATCCTTGAGCTCAAGCTAATTGTGATACATGTCTTTAACTTTAAATTTTTGTGTTTTTGTTTGTGTCAAAGCTTATGAAACATAACTTCGAATGTTCTGTCTTTGTGTAAGTGTGAAAGTGGACTTCCACAAGTGGTGAAAGTAGACAAAACAAAGTTGAAGCTAGAAGACAAGCATATGCATCTCTTTTTCTAATCTTTGTCAACCACATATGTAACAATTTTGTAACCCACAAGTTATGAATGAATTTATCCTAAACAACAAGTTACGAATCTCTTCTTCTTTTTGACTTGCTATAATTTGTAATATAGTACACAAATAATATGCATTCTTCTCTTGTTCTTGAAAACCTTCTTTTCTTTTCTGGTCAAAACACAATATTGAATGCAAAACACATTCTTTTCTTGTTCTTGCAAAACTTCTTGCTTTTCTAATACTTAATCAAAAGAAATTTTATACTAAAGGCCCAAATTTCTCTTCTCATAACTTTTTTTATTATACTCCATCATATCTTCGAAACTAATATGGCGTCTTCTTCTCGTGATAACTTTTATGAAGAGTTGAATGAAGAATTTGATAATCTTTTTGATGAAACATTTGAAAATGAATTGTATTCATATGATGAACGTCAAGTAGCAACCAAATCAAGGAAAAAACGAGGTATATTGAAAGAGATTGTGAAGAAGGACACATCAAGTTATGGAAGGATTATTTTAGTGAAATGCAACTTTCTCTACTAATCAATTTCGATGCCGTTTTCGAATGAACAAGCCCTTGTTCATGCTTATTGTTGATCGACACTCCAATGAAATTCAATTTTTTCAACAAAGAAGATATGCAACCGGAAGGTTAGGTTTCTATACACTACAGAAGTCTACAACAGCAACTTGCATGCTGGCATATGGTTGTGCAGCTGATGTAGTTGACGAATACCTTTGTATTGGTGAAAGTTACTTCACTATCATGCATACATAATTTTGTTGAAGCAATATTTTTTTTGTTCGGAGATGAGTACCTACAAAAATCCACTGTAGAAGATATTGATCGATGACTAATGATTGGAGAGATTCGAGGTTTTCCTAGGATGATGGGAAGCATCGATTGTATGCACTAGGAGTGGAAGAATTTCCCAACCGCTTGGAAAGGGTAATATGCACGTGGATCTGGAAAACCGACGATCGTTTTAGAGGCTGTAGCTTCTCAATATCATTGGATATGACACGCATTTTTTGGACCTCCAGGTTCCTTAAACGATATCAATATTCTTGATCGTTCTCCAATTTGTGATGATATCTTACAAGGTCAAGCTCCAACAGTTAATTATTTAGTCAATGGGAACAAGTATCATTTGGGTTACTATCTCACAGATAAAATTTATCTTAAATGGGCTAATTTTATCAACCCTATTCCGAATCGGCAAACATCTTTATTTGCAACCACTCAAGAAGCTTGTCGTAAAGATGTTGAGCGTGCTTTTGGAGTTTTGCAAGCTCGATTTGCCATTATGAAAAATCCAGCTCCTATTTGGGATAAGGTAAAAATAAAAAATATTATGTGAGTATGTATAAATACTTCACAATATGATAGTAAAAGACGAACGAGATGTGTACACTCACTTTGATGTCTCTTCATTCGTACAACTGGAATCAACTAGAAGTTCACAAGTGGATTTCACCTATTCTACAAATATGCCTTCAAATCTCGAGAATATGTTGGACACTCGAACTCAAATTCGTGATCGACATGCACATCAACAATTGAAATCTGATTTGGTTGAACATATATGAAAACAATTTAGCAGAAATCAATAGTTAAATTTTATGTTTTCATGTATGTTTTAATTTTTTTTATGTCATCTATGTATCAAATATTATGAATTCAATAATGATTAAGTTGTTAAAAATTAAAATATTTCTATATTTTATTTTGAAATTACATTTTTTTAAGAACCCTAATTTAATATACTACCATTGAGGTTGCCAAAAATTAAAAACTTACCAAAACTCTTAACAACAAAATTTTAAAAAAATTATTCATTAAATATGGTTAAAAACCTTAACTTATATCCCACCATTAAGGATGGTCTAATGTAGTTTATTTGTTATTCATATGTGATGAAAATTGGCCATTATGGTTTAGAGGTTGTATACTTGTATTCATGGGTATGACATGTTATACTGTTTGAGTTTTTCCTGATGCACATTTGGTTAGACACCGGTTCCACTCCCATGTCTCTAAAAAACATTAAAAAAAAGAAGGGCGAAACAGCTAAGGAGAATGAAGGAACCGAAAATGACTAGTTGTTATTATTCATATCAGTAAGCATCAAGGGTACTCATCGTTTTGATTAGAGCATGTGCAACAGTGATATATCCCTATTTTTACTGTTTTTAGCTATGATTTAGATATTAGTTTCAGAGTCCATTTGTTATTTTTAGAGTCTTTTTTTGTTTTTTTACAAGTTTGGGATTCATTTGGAGATAATGCAGCATTCTCGAGGAAAAAGAGAATTTATGCAGCTGAAGAAATCAGAAGACTAAAAACCGCGTAGGTGTCAAACGACACCACCCCTGGTTTTCGAGCGACACCACCCCTGGTGTCAAGTGGCACCACTACCTGACGGTAATTCGAAGACGCAACTTATTGAAGTTTTGAAGATTTCTAAATTCGGCTCGTAACTTTTCCTTTCGGCTCGTAACTTTTCCTTATTTTTAAAGAAGGCCCATCACTTTTTTAGGTCATATATATAGTTTTTAGCTCATTGTTTAGACCTAAGCTTGGAGAGGCTATTCTCCTTTATATTTTTTGTTCTTGGGAGCAAAACCATGTGGAGACTCCCTTTAGATAAGATCTTTCTTACTCTTTCTCTTGATATATTGACTAATGATTTCTTGTTCATACTATGATTTGTGTTTCTTTTATCATGTTTGAGTTATCCACTTGTTAGGTTAAGGGTTTCTCATTAGGGATTCATATGGTTTAGTAAATCGATCCCTGGTAAGTTATCTATAGAATTCTTGTATTTTTCTCGCTTACTCCAGATTTGAATGCCACTGGGGATAGTGACGTTTAAGTCTGGGAGAGGCACGTTTTTCTTTTTGAGTCTTATTCTTACTCTTATTTTTCTTATTTTTGAGTCGTTTTATTGAATCAAAATTTTGTTAGGAATTATGATCTCTATTCTTTAGATTATTGCCTGGTTGATTAATGCTGCAGGTTTGAATCAATCCGACTATTGGAAAATCCAGATGGCAAACCATGAGACTTGAGGATATCCTGGTTTCTAACACAATCCTTTAAGGTTGGAGCTAATCTCACTGCTTTTCCTTTTACCTCATCAAAACAGTTAGTGTTCATAGAACTTGACTCCTTGTTCATACCTGATATTGAAACCAATGTGAAAAAGAAAAGTATTCCTCTCCCCTTATATTAAAAAAAAAAAGAAGTAAGATATTGATATGATTTTCGGTAGTGTATAGGGGTAGGAATTTTTCCCATGACCTAATAACACTGTATTTTACTTATTTTAGGTGTATGTTTATCATCATTTAGCTTTGCATTTGCTCATTGTATCATTTCATTTTGCACCATTTTAGCTTATTTTGCATACTTAGGCATCTAGGATCATCTTGCATTCGCAATGCATGTTTTGGTGTGTTTTTAGGTGTAGAAAGAGTTAAAAAAAGGACTTTACTCGATCCATTCACTCGATCCAGACAGCTACAGAATAGGCATCAATTCACTCGACCTCTTCACTCGATCCAGGATGCTACAGAGGAGGCTGCCGTTTACTCGACCCTCTTACTCGATCAAGGCAGCCTCAGATGAAGCAGCAGATTGATCTACTCGACCCTCCTACTGATCCTCTACTCGACCCATTTACTCAACCAAGGGTGACCAAACTACAAGACTTGTTGAGCTATCAAAGCGTCTTCAGATCCTCCTCATTCTCCACTCAACCAGACATCTGAGCATACGGATAGGAGAGGAAGAATCATCTACTCGATCAATTGATCACTCGGAGCATAGACACAAAAGCGCAGACTCTGCAGCACCCTCTTTACTCCATCCCCAAGATCAAGTATTCGCCCAAACCGCCTCAAGTCTCTTGTCGTCTAGTGAATCTAGGGTTTCAACATTTTACTATAAATAGATCACTTTGGGGTTTGTCCAAAGGATCTAGCTTTTATCTTTCAGTCTTTCTTTGTGTTTATGAATCTTGAAACCTTAATTACTCTTAATCTATTTCGTTTTTCCATTTAGTTGTTTAAGTAAAGTTGTTTAGCTTGTTTAGATCTACATTATGGTATGATTTCAGTAATTTTTGGGTTTGTGTTCTTGAGAATGTTGCTTGAGTAGTGATTAGGGTTCTTGAGGATGGATTAGATTAGGGTAATCTCTAGGTTAGTTAGGTGGTCAAGATTAGGTTAGAACCCTTCTGGATTCGCTTGGCCCCTATGCGGTTTTCGCTGGCTAATGTGGAGATTCGATCATAGACGTCCAGCGTCCAAAAGACGTTCAAATGGATGTCTGATCATCGAATTCCAGAGATTTGTAGTCTCGACCAAGAGATTGGCTTGTCTGCTTATTGGCTTTGGTAGATTGTTTCTTAAACCCTGCTCTGCTATGTTTCATCAACGACAGTTGAGATTAGGAATTTGTAGAGTTATGGGGGTCTCTATCACGAGAGTGGATTGACCTGGTTTTTGAATCTATCGTCAAGGGTATCTACCTTTCACCTATTAGCCATCTGATGAACCCTAGAGTTGCCCTTATCAATGAATCCATCCTTAGAACTTCTATTAGATTTATTTGTATCCCCTGTTGATTGCACTTTTATTTACCTGTTATTTGTATCCCCTGTTGATTGCATTTTAGTTCTGCCTATTGGTTCTACTCGACCCAATGATCGAGTAGGGCTCTTAAGTTCTCATTTTTACTTGTTCGAATCCCGACCTAGGATTGTTACTATTAACCCACCATCATTATAATCTGGCTTGACTTAATTGTTTCTGTACACATCTTGATTGCTAGCAATAATAGTGGACTGGATTGACACCCCCTATAGCTGCATCGACATGTTTGTGTTTTAGGGGAATTGAACTGAACCACACATTCTGCATATAAGTAGGCATAGTAAACCTGCTTATCAATTTATTGTTGCGGTTGTTACATTCAAGATATCAGAAACTTTTAAGATCAAGTTCTTTTACATTTATCAAGTTACTAACTCATATTTTCGTCTGCTTGTTTTTGTGGTATAGGTACTAATCTTTGTGCATGCTAGATTATTTCCCTTCTCTTTGGGAGACAAAGCACACCACTGGGAGAAGACTTTGTCCCCAGACTCCATCACCTCATGGGACGATTGTAAGAAAGCTTTTCTTGCCAAGTTCTTCTCTAACGCTCGCACCGCTAGATTGAGGAACGAGATCTCAGGATTCACATAGAAAAACAATGAAACTTTCTGTGAAGCTTGGGAGAGGTTTAAAAGCTACACCACTCAGTGCCCCCATCACGGTTTCAAGAAAGCTTCATTATTGAGTACACTCTATAGAGGAGCTTTACCAAAGATCAGAATGCTACTCGACACCGCCTCCAATGGAAACTTCCTGAACAAGGATGTAGCAGAAGGATGGAAGTTGGTCGAAAATCTAGCACAATCTGATGGGTGCTACAATGAATACTATGATCGCTTAGTGAGAGGAACTGGAGGTAGTGAGGATAAAAAGAGCAAAGATATCAAGGCTCTGAATGAAAAGCTAGACAAGTTGTTGCTGGCTCAGCAGAAGCAGATACACTACATCACTGATGAAGAGCACTTCCAAATGCAAGAAGGGGGGAATGATCAAACTGTAGAGTTGTGCTACATTCAGAACAAAGGAGGTTTCAACAAGGGGAACAACAACTACGATCCCAACCCAAACCTCTCATAAAGAAGCACTAATGTAGCTAACCCCCAAGATCAAGTGTATCCACCTCAACAGAATCAGTCCAAGCCTTTTGTTCAGTACAACCAAGGTTATGTCCCTAAACAACAGTTTAATGGAGGCTACCAACAGCAGAATCCACCACCAGGGTTCACTCAACAACCAGAACCAGCCCCAACAGCTCAGGATCCTGAAATTAAGCAACTCATTCAATAGATCATCCAAGGACAAGCTACTGGAGCCATGGCTTTTGACATGAAGATAGCTGAATTACATAACAAGATCGGTTGTTCTTACAACGATCTGAATGTCAAGTTTGAAGCTTTGAATTCAAAAATCAAGTATGTGGAGAGTCAATTTGCATCAACCTCTGCTCTGGAGCATCCTCAACAACTTCCAGGGAAAGCAGTCCAAAATCCTAAGGACTATGCTACTGGTAATGCTATCACCATCCACCAAGAAGATGAGTCTCCACCAAGTCGTCAGACTCCCCATACTGAGGAAAATATGATTCAAGAAGGGGGGGGGGATTCAACTCAAATTGCTGCACCTGCCACCCAGCAATTCATCTGGACTATAAAGCACACACCTTTGCTGAATACTCACCATCCTGGAAAAAAGTTCAAAATTGAAAAACTCAAGAAGGATCAGAATCAAGAGATGATCAGCAGTGCCTCTACCCAAGAAACATACAAGAAGAAAATCATCCAAGAAAAGCTTGATGATCCCGGTTCATTCACTCTGCCATGCTCTCTAGGACCATTGACATTCAATAGGTGCCTTTGTGATTTGGGAGCATCTGTTAGTCTTATGCCTCTCTCTACAGCTAAAAGGCTAGGGATTATGGAATACAAGTTCTGCAACTTAGCTTTACTCTTAGCTGACGGTTCTGTAGCACATCCTCATGGTTTAATAGAAAATCTGCCTGTCAAGATTGAAAATGTTGAGATACCTACAGATTTTGTGGTATTGGACGTAGATGAAAAAGGCAAGGATCCCCTGATCCTAGGCAGACCATTCTTAGCTTCAGCTGGAGCAGTCATAGATGTCAGGAACGGAAAAATTAATCTGAACCTTGAAGGCATCAAGATGAAGTTTGACATCAGAGAATCTTCATGGAAATCAACAACAGGAGTTCAGAATTTTGGGGTTCAGAACATGGATGTTGATGAAGAAACAGAAGCTGGAACCCCACCAAGAGTTAACTATACTTCTCAAGTTAGCAAGCTGAAGAGAACTTTTGACCACATGAAGAGAACAACAGAAAGGCTAGCTCAGACTGAAGATCCTACAGAAGATGACTGGTATGAGATGAGAAAAATAAATAAATGGCAAAGTAGAGTCATAGAAGGATTGTCTTCAAGGGTGATGAAGCTGAAAGATCAACTTTGGATGTTTGAAAAAAGAGTTAAAAATTTTTCAAATGGTATTGATCTAGAGAAGATGGAAACTGCACTAGCTATCAAGGAGGACGAAAATTTCACAACAGAATGGTTTGCACCAGAAGATCAGAAAGTAGTTCACTTAGAGGAAAGAAGCCTAGAGAGCAAGTTGTTGAGTGAGGAGGAAACTCCTATTCTGATTTATTCTCCAGGAGTGCCTAAACAGCCCACCAACACCTCTGCTGAAGAAGAATACTTGATTCATGATTCTGTTGCTGAAGAACTTCTGAAACTCTAAGTTGGATACAAAGCTCAAGAGGATACCATTGGGGAGCTAACTTACAAGATGGAAGGACTGAACCATGCAATCTTGGAACTTCAAGAAATGGTTAAAGGCTACCCCAGTTTCGAATTTTAGGATTGGTCAAAACAGCCTGGTTCAGAAGAAGAAGACTACTCTGCTGATCAGAAAGAAGCTTATTTTGAAGAAAAATCAAATAAGTACTCATCCTACCATATCTCAAGAGACGATGCAGAGTATGATTCAAGCACTGAAAATTCGACCACTGAAGATGAGGACTTCTCTGTTCCTCTCTTCCATCTCTTTTCTGACTAAGCTCTGTAAGAGTCAAGCTTAGTGACTTAAAAAAGCTCACTTGGGAGGAAGTCCCATGTCTATCCATGTATATAACTTTCTATTTTTCTTGTTATTTTGATGTTTTTGTTTAAGTGTTTCAGGTTTATTTCATTATTCATTATGGAGTCAACGGTCGAGTAAATTCAAACCAAGTCAAGAAAAATATCAACCGTTGATTGAGTAGAATGAGGAGGAGTATTTTGAGCCATTGATTTGAATGACTAAATGTGGGAAATCACCCTCACCGTTTGATCGAGTGACCAAGGGAGAAGTATTCTCCACCGTTTGATGAAGTATTTCACACTTCAAGAAGATACTCGATTCTTTACTCGAGCTCTCATATTTCGAAGACCAAGGCATAACTTCGTGATCCAACTTGCTCCCCAAACACTCCTTTACTCAACGGACAAAGAGATTACCCATGCCCCTCACCATTTACAATCAACTTTTCTATCCTTTCCCAAAGAAACCAAACACCATTCTCCTCCACCCATTGAATTCGACAAACCCACTTTTGAAACTCTCTCTTTCATCATCTCATTTTCGCAAAATCTCCATCTCTCACAAAGCTTCAAAGTTTCACTCCAAACTCTTCACGAATTCGTTCTCACTTCATCATAATTCACCAAAGTCACTCGATCACTTCCAAGTTCATCCTCAAGCATTCAATCAGTTTCAAGCTCAAAATTTCATCACCAAAGAAAGCGATTCCCTTCCCCTTTGATAGCTCTTAGAGAAGTGTTCTTGTTTGTCCTGTCAAAGCTCACCACCAATCTCCATGGATTCAAGAAGGAAGAGTTCACCACGGGCAAGAAGATCCTCTATTGATAATGAGGAAGTTGAGGCGTTTGACATGAGTGGCATGACTGAACGCCAAATTCGCCAAGCTCGCCGTGCTCAAAGATCAAGCTTGATTCAAGGTGGAAGCTCAAGCCGCTCAACCATGCAAAGAGAAGAAGTAGCTCGAGGAAAGAGGGTCGTTGAAGCTGAAGAAGAACACCATGAAGAAGCACCTTTTGAAGAAGCGGTTTCTGAGGAAGAGGTTGAGATCATCGGGGATGATACACCAACCCCTGTTGGGAGAAGAAACCGGCCTAGGAGGAAGAGAGAGCCAACCGAGCGAGTACTATCAATATTTGAAGGAGTTGAAGTTTGAGGGAACTAGATACCCTCATAAGGAAACGATGCAAGAGCTTGGTATTTGTGGTGATGTGGAATACTTGATGGAATTGGCCAATCTTGCAACATTCATGAGCTGCCAATGTGGGGGATACAAAGAGGAGAGCTGCCAACTCTTTGCAACCCTCAAGGTTCATTTTTGTTTGGGGGAGGATTCAAGACATGTTTAACATTGTGTTCTCTTTTCTTATTTCAAATTTTGCATCATCTAAGGCATAGAAAAACAAAAAAAAATTGAAAAAATTTCATAAAATGAATTCATCAAAAACAGAGTGTCATGTAGATTGCATATCATTTTAGGATTGTATATAGAGTACTTGCATTTAGGATTTGCTCATTTGCATAGGGGATAATGATTATTTCAAAGCGATAAGCATGTTTTGATTCAATGAAGTAAGTTCAATGCCCAGGTTGTTAGTTCTCGGTTGCATAACCGACTGTATCTATGAAGTAAGACTACACCCTGCTTTGAATTTGTAACTTGACTATACTGCTTTGATTCGAAACTCGCTTATCTGATGCCATTCCATATCTATTAGAACCTGAACTGAATTTGCAATTATCATGTCTATGCATTGTTTGTGAACTCATGGCTACCATATACATACTTGGATTATCTTATTCACTTCACCACCCTCTGTTAATCCAAGTAGCTGTCTCTCATTTTTAGAGCAGCTTCTCATACCTTTAGCCTAGCTTTATTTCAAGCCAAAGATCATTTGTGTGTGATTGTGAGGTCTTTTTCGATTGAGCTTGGTATAACGTGTTACGTATGAGCCGACAAGAGCAGTCTTTCATGTAGACCTAGCCCACGCTTATTGGGTTAGCTAGGACTAGGTGGACACTTGTATTTGGGAATGAGATTGTGTATGGAATGAATGGGAATGATAATGAGAATGAAAAAAAAAAAAAAAAAGAGAGTAAGAGTTTAGAGTTCTAAAGGGGATACAAAAGTGTTAAGTTTAGTAAAGGGTTTGGAATTCAAAGAAGTTAGGGATTGTGATTCAAAGAAAAGGGTAAAACGCCCTATGTGCTAAGATTAGAAGAACAGCCTTAAGTTTGTCAAAATATAAAACCAAACCCGCTAGACTCTTAAATCGTTTCAAAGAAAACCCCTTAGAACTTGAACCAAAAAGAGAGAAAGAATGAGAAAAAGGGTAGAGTAAGGAAATCTATGGGACTGGGATCATCTTCTGAGCTATCATACTATATCATTGGGTAGATGGGAGTCTGTTCTTGTATTGGTCCATTGGCTTTTACCTTTAGCATTCTGCTGAAGCTCAATCTTTTCTCTGAGAGTCCCCTGTTACTCGACCAAACCTCTAGAGGGACCATTTTTGTCTCTTAGCCTAAGCCCGAAACAAAGTGAGTTCATAACCATTGCATTGCTTGATCCACTATTCGTGCTTAATGAATGTTAAAGGGAACTGGTTGATGTGAATGTTTGAATAGATTAAGGCAAGTTGTTAGGTTGCATTGTGACGAGTATGGCTAAAGTTTTTAAGTAAGAGTCTATCACCTTGCAACCTAGAATTAGCTACCTGGACATAGAGCTTACCCGTTTTATATGCATGCTTTGGTTTTTGAATCCCCACCTTCAAACCTCTCCTTCAACTTAAGATTTTTTGTTTGCTTGAGGGCAAGCAAGATATAAGTTTGGGAGAGTTGTTAACACTGTATTTTACTCATTTTAGGTGTATGTTTATCATCATTTAACTGTGCATTTGCTCATTGTATCATATCATTTTGCATCATTTTAGCTTATTATGCATACTTAGGCATCTAGGATCATCTCGCATACGCATTGCATGTTTTGGTGTGTTTTCAGGTGCAGAAGGGGCTAAAAAGGACTCTACTCGATCCATTCACTCGATCCAGGCAGCTAGAGAAGAGGCATCAGTTTACTCGACCTCTCTACTCGATCGAGGCAGCTAAAGAGGAGGATGCAGTTTACTTGACCCTCTTACTCGATCAAGGCAGCCTTAGATGAAGCAGCAGATTGATATACTCGCCCCTCCTACTCGATCCTCTACTCGACCCGTTTACTCGACCAAGGGTGACCAAACTACAAGACTTGTTGAGCTATCAAAGCGTCTTCGGATCCTCCTCATTCCCCACTAAACTAGACATTTGAGCATACAAATAGGAGAGGAAGAAGCATCTACTCGACCAATTGATCACTCGGAGCATAGACACAAAGGCGCAGACTTTGCAGCACCCTCTTTACTCGATCCCCAAGATCGAGTATTCGCCCAAACCGCCTCAAGTCTCTTGCCTACTAGTGAATCTAGGGTTTCAACATTTTACTATAAATAGATCACTTTGGGGTTTGTCCAAAGGATCTAGCTTTTATCTTTAGGTTTTCTTTGTGTTCTTGAATCTTCAAAACTTAATTACTCTTAATCTATTTCGTTTTTGCATTTAGTTGTTTAAGTAAAGTTGTTTAGCTTGTTTAGATCTACATTTTGGTATGATTTCAGTAATTTCTGGGTTTGTGTTCTTGAGAATGTTGCTTGAGTAGTGATTAGGATTCTTGAGGATGGATTAGATTAGGGTAATCTCTAGGTTAGTTAGGTGGTTAAGATTAGTTTAGAACCCTTGTGGATTTGCTTCGCCCCTATGCAGTTTTCGCTGGCTGATGTGGAGATTCGATCATAGACGTCCAGCGTCCAAAAGACGTTCAAATGGATGTCTGATCATCAAATTCCAGAGATTTGTAGACTCGACCAAGAGATTGGCTTGTCTGCTTATTGGCTTTGGTAGATTGTTTCTTAAACCCTTCTCTACTATGTTTCATCAACGACAGTTAAGATTAGGAAGTGGTAGAGTTATGGGGATCTCTGTCCCAAGTGTGGATTGACCCGGTTTTTGAATCTATCGTCAAGGGTATCTACCTTTCACCTATTAGCCATCTGATGAACCCTAGAGTTGCCCTTATCAATGAACCCATCCTTAGAACTTTTATTAGATTTATTTGTATCCCCTGTTGATTGCACTTTTATTTACCTGTTATTTGTATCCCCTGTTGATTGCATTTTAGTTCTGCCTATTGGTTATACTCGACCCAATGATCGAGTAGGGCTCTTAAGTTCTCATTTTTACTTGTTCGAATCCTAACCTAAGATTGTTACTAGAAATCCACCATCATTATAATCTGGCTTGACTTAGTTGTTTCTGTACACATCTTGATTGCTAGCAATAACAGTGGACTGGATTGACACCCCCTATAGCTGCATCGACATGTTTGTGTTTTAGGGGAATTGAACTGAACCACGCATTCAGCATATAAGTAGGCATAAAAAACCTGCTTATCACTTTTCTAGTATTTTCAGGTCTTTACAAGTTTGAGATTCATTTGGAGATAATAGAGCATTCTGGAGGAAAACAAAGGGTTTATGCTGCTGAATCGCGTAGGTGTCTAGCGACACCATTACCTGACGACAACTCGAAGACGCAACTTATTGAAGTTTTGAAAATTTCTAAATTCGGCTCATAACTTTCCCTTATTTCTAAAGAAGGCCTATCACGTTTTTAAGTCATATGTAAAGTTTTTAGGTCATTGTTTAGATCTAAGTTGGAGAGGCTATTCTCCTTATCTCTTTGGTCTTGGGAGCAAAACCCTGTGGAGACTTCCTTTAGATAAGATCTTTCTTACTCTTTCTCTTGATATATTGACTATTTATTTCCAATTCAGACTATGATTTGTGTTTCTTTGATCATGTATGAGCAATCCACTTGTTAGGTTTAGGGTTTCTCATTAGGGATTCATATGGTTTAGTAGATCGCCCCCCTGCTAGGTTATCTGTAGAATTCTTCATATT
Source organism: Arabidopsis thaliana (assembly GCF_000001735.4). Taxonomy (NCBI): domain Eukaryota; kingdom Viridiplantae; phylum Streptophyta; class Magnoliopsida; order Brassicales; family Brassicaceae; genus Arabidopsis; species Arabidopsis thaliana. The sequence continues at coordinate 14,098,126 of NC_003070.9, read as the reverse complement.
TAATTGTTCTTAATGCTAGTTCTAGAGTAATAAACTAGAACTTGAATCCAAACAATAGATATAACCGCCATAGGTATTTATAGTTGGATCTATTATTTGATGAGCCTGGTTTATAGCTGTGTAATAAGAATCAGCCTATCTACTAAGGTGAACAATTAAACTCGTTTAGAATGCATGTCTAGGTATAAGATCTCTCGGCTTCTCGAGTTACTCTTTTTGTTTTTTGAAATAAAGTTAAATTAGTTTCAAAAAAGAAAAGTATATGTGTTTACAACTTGTGCAACGTTTTTGAAGAACATAAAAACCAAGAAGAAGCAACTTTTTACCCCAACTCTCTTGTTTGAAACCAAAAATGGAGAGCTCGATCATATCTTTTGTCTCCACTAATATTAATAGCTGATATATGATTCCGAATGTGCTTATCAATCCACTTAACTAGTCGGGCTACAGGATTTGGGAGACTGCCGTGTTTACGCTCATTTCGTTCCCGCCATATGGTGTGTACCGTTGCCTGCAAAACACAACGAGCTAAGAATCCTTCGACACGATTCTCGACCAATAGTTAGCGATGTTGTGTATAATCTCCTGCCAATCCGTGGAATTTCTCTATACTTGAGAATTGTTTTCCACATCCATGAACCAAGGCAAGTGATATCTATTACTGCCCAAAGAGACCCTTGTTTGAGGAGGGAAGTTCTGACCCATTTCACCCACAGCGAATCCTTGTGGGATAAGATAAGCCAAATCAATTTCAAGAAATAGACATCATTCGCTTCTTTAAGAGACCGAAACCCAAGTCCCCCCTCTTGTTTCGGTTTACACACAGCTTCCCATGCGATCTTTGCTTTTGTTGTTTGTAAATCACCACCGGACCACAAGTACGCTTAACACAACTGATCTATTTCTCTTATGCATGCTCGAGGAAGACGAAATGCTCCCAACCAGAAGTTACATATGCTCCAAAGACAAATATCGTGCCGACCAAGAACGAATCTTCTTCTTTATTTGTTCCATGAGAGGGCGATAATCTGTAGAAGAGAGACCTTTTATGACCAAAGGAAGTCCCAAATATCTCACCGGGAGTGTACCAACTGCAAAAGGAAATCGATCTGCTATATCTTGTTGAGAAATGTCTGTCACTCCTACAAGATAAACTGTTGATTTTTCCATACTTATTTCTTAGTCCCAAACTTTTAGCAAAAGCATCAAACACTTCCACAATGCCTTCTATAGATCGCATTTTAATATGGGCTTATATCGAGTCCGTTAAAAAAAATATAAGCCCTAACCCTGATAAAATTAAATAAAAGATTTTGGGCTAAGATAGGGCTATACTCAAATTGTTATGGGCTAAAATAGGGTTGGCCCTATTACACTCTTTTATTATTCCCTGTCCTTTTTTTCTTCTTCTCTTTCTCCCAATTCCCAAACGCGTCTTCTTCGACTCTTCTTCTTCAATCTCTTCTTCTTTGATTTCTTCTTCTTTGATTTCTTCTCTGAAACCATAAGAGTGAAAGATTTCATCTGAATATATAGAGAAACAGAAGCTTGGTGAAGTAGCAACAACCCTAATTGCAGATACTTAGGTTTATAACAAAGTGGATCCCGTCACGGCCGACGGAAAGGTTGATATTGTGAGGAATAATTTGATCTCGCTTTATGAAGAATACCAGACTAAATCTGCAAGTTCTTCGAACTCTTCAACCACACTTACTCCACACGAGCTTCTCAATGAATTGCCACTTGAAGCAGATGTGAATGATGTAAGTATAATAATATATTTGAATATCTTTCACTAGTTCTGGTTTTTGTTTAACTAATTGTGTGTCTATTTGTGTATTTACAATATCTTTTTGAGCTTGAAAGTAGTCTCATATCTGCTTCAAAAAGTACCAAGTCAACTTTGGAAATCTATTTGGATGATGAACCAAGATTAGAGATGAAGACTTTCTCTGACATGGAAATTTTAAGCTTTTGGAAAGAGAATCAACATAGATATACTGATTTAGCTTCAATGGCATCTGATTTGTTTAGTATCCCAATCACAACAGTAGCATCAGAGTCTGCTTTCAGCGTTGGAGGACGGGTGTTAAATCCTTTTAGGAATCGTCTTCTTCCCCAAAATGTGCAAGCATTAATTTGCACCCGCAATTGGCTTCGTGGATATGCAGATCTTGAAGGTAAAATTGTAATTTGAAGTTATAAAACTTACATAAATCATTGTCTTATTTTAACTTGTATCATTAAAATGCAGGAGAAATCGAAGAACTTTTTGCTGAAGAAGATAATGATGCTACAAAGATGACAAGTAGTTCAGGAGTTGGAGATTCTAACATATGATGAGAAGTTTTTTTTGCTCAGTTTTTTTTTGGACAAATATCGGTAACAATGTTTTACATTTCAGCAAAATGACAAGAAACAATGTTTTATATGTTGTGGTGTTATAGTGTTTCCATTTGATAATAAACAATAGTATTATTATCTTATAATTGTTTTTGTTTGAAAAACCCTTCTCTTTAAATAAAAAAAAAAAACTTAAGGGCTACAAAAGGCCAAAAAGGTGCTCAACCCTGTTTTAAATTTTTTTAGGGATTAAAAAGGGTTAGGGCTCACTTAGGGCTGGGCTTAAAATAAATAGGGCTGGGTTGGGCTGGAAAACCCTTTTTAACATCCCTACATTTTACCATCCGAAAGAACCTTAAGATTATCTGCAAAACTAAGGTGAGTTAAACCAATGTTCTTACATCTTGGATGGTAACCAAACTTCCTCAAACCTACTGCCTTATCCAATAGTTTGGAGAGAACATCCATACTAACGACAAACAGATACAGAGATAGAGATAGAGAACATCTCTGTCTCAAACCCCGCACACTGTTGAAATATCCCACCAGTTCCCCATTGACTTGAACCGAAAAAGAGGTTGTGGTGACACAAAGCATAATCCAATGAATAAAAAACAATGGAAATTTCATGGCTTCGAGTACCTTACGGAGAACAGACCATTGAACCGAGTCGAAAGCTTTAGAGATATCTATTTTAATTGCGCAGCCAGTCGATACCGATTCTTTGTGATAATCTTTTACTAACTCCGTCGCGAGCAGCACATTCTCTATGAGCAGCCTATCTTGAACAAAAGCCGATTGGTTTCCTACAACAAAATTTGGTAGCACTCGCTTCAGGGGATTAGCTATTATTTTTAATATGACTTTAAATATGACATTGCAACACGATATTGGCCTATAATCTTTCATCTCATTAGTCGTTGCCTTCTTTGGTATGAGAGCAAGAATGGTGGAATTAATTGCCTTTGGTAAGAATCCTTTCACAAAGAAGGATTTAATCGCAAGAATAAACTCCTTCCCAATGATATCCCAAGTCGATTTATAAAACTCCATTGTATAACTATCTGGTCCTAGCGACTTATCTTTTGGCATTGCAAAGAGTACTCGTTTAATCTCCTCCTCTGTTACTGACCTAGTCATCTCTGTTTTCTCCTCCTCTGAGCATCGATAAGGCAGCAAGTCTTGAAGTTCACTAATGGATATTTCCTCATAGTCATGTGAAATCAGCTGAAGAAATTCTCTAAAAAAGTGTTCTGCTTCCTCTTTTATTTCTACTACTTTTTTTGTAACTGAGCCATCTGGTCTTTGTATTTCCCTAATCGAGTTGTGCGCTTTCCTTAAAGTGACCGCTCTATGAAATGTCTTGTTTTTTTGTCACCCACATCAAGTCAATGCAACTTAGATTTCTGTTTTAGAAACTTCTGTTCAAGACAAGTCACCCTTTCCCACCTATCATAAGCCTTTGTTTCCTCCTCCATTGCCCTAACTGAAGGATTTTGTAGATTCAGTTGCTGCTTTATGCAAAGATCCTCATGTGCTTCCTTTGCCTTCTTGACCAAATTTTCCAAACTATCTTTGGTCAAGTTTCTAATCACCGGTTTTAGTGCCTTTAGTTTTCTAATAAACGTCGATGTGGACATATGAATTGGTTCCGCGTCCCCCCCCCCCCAGTAATTCGCCACTAAAGGTCTAAATTCCTCCATCATTGTAATAGCTGATAATAGGTTTTTATGGTCAATTAATCCTAAAATACCAATCATGTCGTTGTAGTATTTTAGGTGTCAATCCAAATGAGTGTGATGCAAACAGATGAAATGTGATCAGAAGTCACTAAGTCAAGCCAAGCAATAACAGTTTTGGGGTTTCTAACAGTCCTAAGCGAACATGCAGAAAACAGAAGTAATAACAGAATTACTAAAATCACTCGACCACAACAGGCTGATGCCAGAAGTAGGATGTGGTCGAGTAACAGGTCGAGTAACAGACAGGAAACAAGACAATCTTACTCGACTGCACAGTCTGTTGCCAGACACTGGGTGTGGTCGAGTAAGTTGGTCGAGTCATTGTAAAAACTAAGAAACAGGCAATGAGAACGATCAAGCGATAACGATAAAACAGAGAAATAAGATAGACGAGAAATTCCTAAGGATGGGGTAATCGAGTAGAGTGGTATCCTAGCCTATTCGAATGGTTAACAAGCGCAATCAAGTTATCCCTAGACAACAGGTTCAACAACAGATCAATTCACTCCCGTGACAGAAATCCTCAAGCAAAGCTAGCCCAGACAAATTCGCATTAACGGAATCTAACTATGCAAGCAATAAAAACAGACTGATAAAGTCAATAAATGCTCTAAACGGCCAATCCCTTGGGATAGAGACGCATATCTCAGGAACTAGTGGATCAAGCATTCCATCGAACACCTTCTGGGTGCGCGAATGCTTGAGATCGAATTCCAGTTGATCAGAAAGAAACAAGCAGTAAACGCAACTAGTCCTAAAGGGATTTAATCAATTCTAAAACTTAACCATTCTACAGACTACGGATTCCACAACTACTCTATCCCATCCCTAAGAATTCAAAGTCACTACTCAGACAACATGCTCAAAGACATAAACGCAGATAAACGATAATATTGCATAAGTAAAGAGATAAAGAGTAGAGAAACAAGATGACAGATGAAATCAAATGCGGAATCTGAATAACTTGGAAAAATCTCGAATTACAGGTTGCAGAAGCAAAACCGGCGCAGTAGAGTAAAACAGAAAATAAAACTGAAGCAAAAAAACTCAATGTCGACCGGATATCTGAGGACAGAACCCTAAGACATCTATTTATACAAAACGAAATAAAATGATAGTAGACGGGCCAATAACCTAATCGCTCGGCCCATAGAGAGATAATGGGCCGAGATGGGCTTCGTGATCCGATGGAGGTCCAGGCCGCTTCCAAACACTTTGTCTTCTCCTCTTCTCTTCCTTGTGCTCAGCTTGTCTGGTTGAGTGCGAATTTGAGTAGACTGTGAAGACGTGATCGAGTGTCCGGTCGAGTGATGCTTATGGTGGTGAGTGTTGATACTCGACCAGGGGGTCGAGTAACTTGGTAGAGCGAATGGTCGAGTGATGGTGATGGTGTGGCGAAGTGATACTCGACCAGGGGGTCGAGTATTGTCATCGAGTGGCCTGAGCTGAGGTTACTCGACCTGGTGGTCGAGTGGATGGGAAGAATGGCTCCAAAGTCACTCGACCTGGGGGTCGAGTATGTGGGAAGAATGGCTCCAAAGTCACTCGACCTGGGGGTCGAGTATGTCTTCTGGTTCTGGCTCGTTTCTTCCAATTTGCTTGCAAACAGCTCCAAATCACCTGAAAACAACTCAGAAATGTAATATGTATGCAAAACTATCCTAATCATGCAAAGTATGCAAGAATGATGAGAAATGATATAAAACAGTGATGAATGATACGAAACTGGACTCAAAACCATGATGAATGGACACTGAAAACATGCAAATTATAGACATATCAACTCCCCCAAACTTAGTCTTTGCTTGGCCTCAAGCAAATAAGAAGACATAGTTGAAGGAGAGGAGTGAAGGCGGGGACTCAGAACCAAAGCATATGATAGAGCAAATAAAATCATTGTCCAAGTTGGTAGTTCTAAGATGCGATATGATTGAATTCTACTCAAAAACGTTAACCATGCCTTGTTATCAATCAATCCGTCTCTTATACTCGACCTACACATGCTTTCAAATCTACCAATCCCTTTAACATTCATTAGTTCTGGAACGTGAATCAAGCAGTGCATCATCAATGAACTCATTTGGCTAAGGTGAAGGTCAAGAGACAAAGATGGTCCCTTACAGAATAGGCTTAAGTAACAGGGGATCCCTCAAGAATGATTGAGCTTTAGTAGAATACTAAAGGTAAGTCCCAAGTTATGCATACAGAGATAAGATCCCATCTACCCAGAGTATAACAATGAAGTTCTAATGGTGATCCCAACTCCTGTCCCAACTTAACTCTGCCCTTTGCACTCATGAATCTTTCAAACTCTTTTTCATATCATTCTTTTCTTTTCTCTTAACTCTAGGAGAAGCTTTCTCAACGCTCTGATACATCTAGCGGGTTTGGATTTCTTTAACAACTAAGGTTCCTGTTTTTTTTTTTTTTTCCTTTAAAACCAAAGGCTTTTAACCCTTCTTCTTTAGCTAACAAGAACCTCATTCTTTTCTTTAACATTCTCAAAACCTTTACTAGATTTTTTTTCTAACTTCTTTAGCTTACTTCCCCTAGAATTCTTTCCCTTTCCTCATCAACAATGAATTCCCTCTTTTCTTTTAAACACATCCCAACCCATGATATAAGCGCCCACCTAGTCCTATCCAGTCCGAAGAACGCGAACTAGAACTACATGAGACACTATCTCTGTCGTTACGTATTAACACTTTCTACCAAGCTCAATCGAAATAAGACCTCACAAACACTCACAAGTGATATAGGGCTTGAAAGAAAGTTCAGGTTTGGGTATGGGTTAACTGCTCTAATAAAGAGTGGTTAAAATGAGTAAGAAAATCCAAGTATTTTAGGGTATCCATGAGTTCAAATTCGATGCCAAGACATGATAATTCTAAATCAGATTCAAGTTCAAATTGATAGGGAATGATATCAGTTTGAACTTGAATCTAGGCATGGTGCAGTTTTTACTTCAATTTCAATGACAACGCATCAAACAACTAACAACGAGGGCACTGAGCTTTATCTGGTGAACCAAAATGCTTACAAGGCTATCTCATCATTATCCCCTATGCATATGCAACAATCCTAAACGAAACACTCTAGACTCGATCCTAAATGAAATGCAACTACATGAACACTCTATTTTTGTGAAATCATTTTCTGAAATTTTTCAATTTTTTTTTTTTTTGGTTTTTCTATGCCTTAGATGAATGCACACTCAAGATTATATACAATGCAACACACACTTCCTGAGCCCTCCCCCAAACTTAAATCACACAGTCCACTGTGTGACCAAATTTGGAAGAGAGTACTCAGGACAAAACACATCTCAAAGACAAAATAAAAACAAGAGATGGTATATTACAATGGTGGAGTGAGGTGCATACCTCAGTGGAAGAAGGAGCGGAGTTGGTCGTCAATAGCTGCCTGTGATTGCTCTCAGGCCATCGAAGAATCTCCCTGTTGTGTCTCAGCTTCCCCCTGGGGGTACTCGACCTCTGCTCCTTCGTCGCAGCCAGCACCGCTCTGATGATACTCGACCTCTCTTCTTCTGCTGCGGCCAGCACCGCGGTCGCGTAAGCTACGGGACTGGAGAAGTCGTGACTGCATCATTCGCTATACTCGACCACATCGTCATTCGATCTCTATAGGGTGTGGTCGAGTGATTTCCTGGTGTGAAGAAGCCAGAACAATGTCGAGTTTGATTGCTCTGTGGTCGAGTGTATTGCTGTTCCTTCAAAGCCAGAATCTATTTCCATCAACTCTTCATACTTATCTCCTGAAAACACTAACAAGATGCATCAAAAACAACCAGGAAAATGAAAGATATGTACAAAGGAAGGCTTGGGACTTCCTCCCAAGTGAGCTTGTTTTAGGTCTCTAGCTTGACTCCTCATACTCATTAGGCGTTTAAAGGCTCCTCCAAAGGAACAGAGGTTCCTTCTGGAATAAACTGATCTATCATGTATTTCTTGAGCCGCTGGCCATTGACTGTGAAGTCTCCATTCTTTCCAGCTAGCGTGATAGCACCATAAGGTCGGACTGCAGTAACAGAGAAAGGACCAGACCATCTAGACTTGAGCTTGCCTGGAAAAAGCCTCAGGCGAGAGTTGAACAGCAACACTTGATCACCAACCTTAAAATCTCTTGAGACTATCTTCTTATCATGGAAAGACTTGGTTCGCTCCTTGTAGATTTTGGAACTCTCATAGGCTTCTAAGCGAATCTTGTTGAGATCGTTCAGTTGGATTAACCGCTTCTCCTCGGCGGTTTTAATGTCGAAGTTCAGGAGCTTAACTGCCCACATGGCTTTATACTCGAGTTCAACAGGCAAATGACAGGATTTTCCATAGAGGAGGTTGAAAGGAGTCGTGCCAATAGGGGTCTTGAAGGCTGTTCTGTAAGCCCATAGTGTGTCATTGAGCTTAGCAGACCAATCTTTCCTTGTACTTCCCACAGTTTTCTCTAAAATTGCTTTTATCTCCCTATTGGAGATTTCCACCTGCCCGCTCGTCTATTGATGATAAGGAGTGGCTACCTTGTGCTTTACTCCATGCTTCTTCAAAAGGTTCTCAAAACCCTTGTTGATAAAATGTTTCCCTCCGTCACTAATCACAATTCTCGGGACTCCAAATCTAGGGAAGATAATTGTCTTGAACAGCTTTAGCACAACTCTAGCATCATTGGTGTGGCTGGCTATGGCTTCCACCCATTTTGATACATAGTCTATTGCGACCAGTATGTACTTGTTTCCGTAAGAGGAAGGAAACGGACCCATAAAATCAATTCCCCAAACGTCAAAGTTTTCAACTTCTAAGATCGGATTCTAAGGCATCTCATTCCTTCTGCTGATGTTCCCTCTTCTCTGACATGAATCACATTTCGAGATAAATTCCTGAGCATCCTTAAACATTGATGGCCACCAAAAACCAGCTTGCAGGATTTTCGACATTGTCTTGAACGTTGCGAAGTGGCCACCATAGGCAAACCCATGGCAATGCAATAGGATGCCTTCAATTTCGTCTTCTGAGACGCATGTCCTGTAGATCTTATCTTTGCAGAGTGTGTAGAGATAAGGTTCGTCCCAGTAGAAATGGTTAATGTCCTTGAAGAACTTCTTCTTCTCATAGCTCGACAGATTCGGAGGCTCTTCACCACTAACCAAGTAGTTGACGTGATCAGCATACCACGGAAGCTTTTCTTCAATTGCACATACTTGATCGAGTGATTTCTAAATTTGAGCACTCTCGTTAAGTTGCTGAATTGCCATTAGCTGTTCTTCTGGCATGGAGTCGTCAATAAGGACCTCGTCTTCAATCCTCATCCTAGACAGATGATCAGCTACACCGTTTTCGATTCCCTTCTTATCAACTATCTCCATATCAAACTCTTGGAGCAATAAGATCCATCTCAACAGCCTAGGTTTGGTATCCTTCTTCGCGTATATATGCCTCAGAGCAGCATGATCAGTGTAGATTGTCACTTTAGAACCCACTAGGTAGCTTCTAAATTTTTCAAATGCAAATACCACAGCTAGCAATTCCTTCTCTGTAGTGGCATACCTTACTTGTGCATCATCCATCGTTCTGCTCGCGTAGTAGATCACATGCAGCTTTTTATCAATCCGCTGGCCCAAGACTGCTCCTACTGCGTACTGAAGCATCGCACATGATCTCGAATGGGAAGTCCCAGTTTGGAGCTTGGACTATTGGTGCAGTGATCAAAGCTTCCTTGATTAACTTAAAGGCTGTCAAACATTCGTCATCAAATGCAAACTCGGTTTCCTTGCACAGCAGTCTGGTGAGCGGTCTTGCCAACTTGGAGAAATCCTTGATGAATATTCTGTAAAATCCTGCATGTCCAAGAAAACTCCTGATGTCTTTGACAGTTTTTGGTGGCTGTAACTGCATCATCACGTCAATCTTAGCCTTATCAACCTCTATTCCCTCCTCAGAAATTTTGCGGCCCAAAACGATGCCTTCTCTAACCATGAAATGGCATTTCTCCCAGTTCAGCACCAGGTTTGTCTCTTCACATCTTTTAAGTACCCTGCACAGGTTCAACAAACACGAGGAGAAGGAAGAGCCATACACAGAAAAATCATCCATGAATACCTCTACCATCTCCTCTATCAAATCCGAGAAAATAGAAGTCATACACCGCTGAAAAGTAGCTGGTGCATTACAGAGACCGAAAGGCATACGCTTGTAAGCAAAGGTCCCATAAGGACAAGTGAAAGTGGTTTTTCCTTGGTCATTTGGGTGAATAGGGATTTGAAAAAATCCGCTATAACTATCCAAAAAGCAATAGTAAGGATGGTTTGCTAATCTTTCTAGCATATGATCAATGAAGGGCAATGGGAAATGTTCTTTTCTAGAGGCAACATTTAACTTCCTATACTCAATACACATCCTATGTCCAGTTATAGTCCTAGTGGGTATCAGTTCATCTTTAGAATTTTTAACAACTGTCATACCTCCTTTTTTAGGAACGCAGTGAACTGGAGATACCCAAGTGCTATCAGAGATAGGGTAGATAACCCCAGCATCTAATAGTTTAAGTATCTCCTTTTTCACAACCTCTTTCAAGTTAGGGTTTAATCTCCTTTGAGGTTCAATGCTAGAGTAGGATTCATTTTCAAGATGGATTCTATGGGTGCATAAGGTGGGTGAAATCCCCTTAATATCATCTAACGAATATCCTATAGCTTTCCTATACTTCATGAGCTCAGTTATCAGCAGGTTTACTTGATCAGCAGTTAGCTCATCATTCACTATGACAGGATAAGTAGAGTTTAGTCCAAGAAAAACGTACCTTAGCCCTTTTGGTAGCGGTTTCAAATCTACCTTGGGTGCCTTGATTTCAGACCAGTCATCGGATACTAAGTTGGCTTCAGATGAGGAGTTGTGATCGAGTGACGTGGTCGAGTAGACTGAATGGGCTGTTGGTCGAGTGATGTGGTCGAGTATATATTCCCCCCTTGCTCTTTCACCCAAATCTTCATATTCTCCTGGATTCTCAACTGCTTTGTTCATCTAACAGCTTCTGGTACCCCAAAGTCTCCAAATGTAAATCTCCTTCTTTGCTATCCTTTGTTAGAGCACTCTGTAGATGATCTGTTTCTCCCAGCTCTTCTAGCATTTTGTCAGCTAACATATCCATCTCTTCAATCCAGAAAATATTTCCTTCTATCGTAGGCTTCTTCATGGTGTTGGTGATATCGAAGGTCATCTTGAGATCTCTTCCGAGGTTAAGATCAATTTTTCCCTTCTTAACATCAATGATAGCTCTAGCTCTAGCTAAAAATGGTCTTCCCAGTATCAAAGGGTCTTTGGGTTCTTCATCCATTTCTAAAACCACAAAGTCTGTAGGTACCTCGACCACGCCTATCATGACTGGTAAGTCTTCCAGCAGACCATGGGAGATTCTAACAGATCTGTCAGCTAGGATCAAGGATATATTGCAGGGCTTGTACTTGTTGAAGCCCAGTTTCTTAGCCACAGGGAGAGGCATGAGACTCACAGATGCACCTAGATCACAGAGGCACTTGCTGAAGGCTAAAGGGCCAAGAGCGCAAGGTAAGGTGAAGGAACCAGGATCTCCTAGCTTTTTTGGAATGATCTTCTGCTGAATGATCGCACTGCATTCGTGACTTAGCACCACCATTCCTTGGACTTCTTTGATCCTCTCTGTAATCATGTCTTTCACATATTTGTTAGAGTCTGGTATAAGTGCAAGACAGTCGACAAGAGGCATCGTGACTTCAAGATTTTTCAATTGTTTCTCCAGGAGAGCTTTGTACTTCTGTATCATGACCTTCTTGAATCGACCAGGAAATGGGAGTGGGGGCTTGTAAGGTGGGGGAATGAAGACGTTTTCTTTGGTTTTGGCGGCAGCTGGTTTTTCAACAAGAGGAGATGCTGCAGGAGCTAGTGGTCGAGTAGGTTGGTGGAGTATAGGCTCTTCTATTGCTTTTTCAGCGGAATTTCCATTTTGACAGAAATCCTCCCCATCTTGATCCAGACTGTCCTCAGTGTTCTGGTTCGGACTCTCTTTTGTGGGTAATTCTTTACCGCTTCTAAGTGTGATAGCATGAGCGTACTCCTTTGAATTTGACATTGATTTTCCGGAAGGTCCTGTAAATTTGGGTGCTGCGGTCGACCCAGTTTGGCCTTCTATGTATCTGATCTTAGATGTTAGTGCTTCAACCTTGATATTGATATCATTGTAACTGCAGTCAACCTTGTTGTGAATTTCTGCCATCCTTTTGGACAAATCCATTGCTCCTGTTGCTTGCCCTTGGAGAATCTGTTGTAACATGTTCTTCAAGTCCGAATCTGGAGTTGTTAAAGCTGGTTGTTGTTGCTGCTGTGTGAACCCAGGTGGTGGAAGTTGCTGCTGATAGTTGCCCTGATACTGCTGCTTAGGAACATACCCTTGACCTTGGTTGTATGGAACAAAGGGCTTGGGTTGATTCTGCTGCTGTGAAGGGTAAACTTGGTCCTGCCGGTTTGCAACGTTTGTACTTCTGTAAGACAGATTGGGATGGTTCTGCTTGAAGTTGTTGAAACCTTTGTTGTAACCTCCTTGGTTCTGCACATAGCTGACCTCTTCTAACTGCAGAGTCTCCCCATCCTGAACTTGTAACGTCTCATCATCACCCAGAAAATGAATGTGCTTCTGTTGCATAAGGAGTAGCTTGTCCAGTTTGTCATTCATGGCTTTCATTTCCCTACGGTGCTTCTCATCAGAATCAGAGCTTGTGCGGATGCTTCTGTCATAATCTTCATTATAGTTGCCATCCGACTGAGCCAAGTTCTCTACCACCTCCCATCCGTCTTCAACATCTTTGTTGAGGAAGTTCCCGTTAGAAGCGGTATCTAGAAGCATCTCTGTAGAGAGTGCTAAGAAGCGAAGCTTTGGAGAAACCATGATGAGGACATTGCGTCTGATAACCCTTGAAGCGCTCCCATGCTTCATAGAAAGTCTCATTATTCGTCTGAGTGAAACCAGATATGTCATTCCGTAGTCTCGCAGTCCTGGAGTTTGAGAAAAACTTAGCCAAGAAGGCTTTCTTGCAGTCATTCCAGGAGGTGATAGAGCCTTGAGGAAGTGACTTTTCCCACTGATGTGCTTTGTCTCCAAGAGAGAATGGAAACAATCTGAGCTTGAAGCCATCCTCACTGACTCTATTGATCTTTGTTAGGCTGCAGAGCCTATCAAACTCGTCTAGGTGATCGAGTGGATCCTCCATAGGGAGGCCGTGGAACTTGTTGCTCTGAACCATGGCAATGAGACCGCTCTTGATCTCAAAGTTGTTGTTCTGCACAGGTGGAGGCACGATGCCATTACGCTGATTGTGGTTGCGTGGTGCATCGCCTGCACCTATGTTGTTTGGTTGCACCTGCTCATCAACAACTGCAGCCATTGTGTCTGTTTCTGTCTGTGTTCTGAGTTGGCGTGCAATACGGTCGATGTTATCGTTGAACAGGAGATTCTGATTTCCTCGTGATCGTGTTTGCATACAACGAGTACCAACTGGTGAAGCTGGTGATTCGTAGTACCTGAATCAAAACAGACAAACAAAAAAAACACAAAGTGAGTAACTTTCAGAAAAAATGAAAAAGAACTTGATCTTAAATATTCTGAAATCTCAAATATAGCAAACAAACACCCAATTGGCAACGGCGCTAAATTGATAATAGGTTTTTATGGTCAATTAATCCTAAAACACTAATCATGTCGTTGTAGTATTTTAGGTGTCAATCCAAATGAGTGTGATGCAAACAAATGAAATGTGATCAGAAGTCACTAAGTCAAGCCAAACAATAACAGTTTTGGGGTTTCTAACAGTCCTAAGCGAACATGCAGAAAACAGAAGTAATAACAGAATTACTAAAATCACTCGACCACAACAGGCTGATGCCAGAAGTAGGATGTGGTCGAGTAACAGGTCGAGTAACAGACAGGAAACAAGACAATCTTACTCGACTGCACAGTCTGTTGCCAGACACTGGGTGTGGTCGAGTAAGTTGGTCGAGTGATTGTAAAAACTAAGAAACAGGCAATGAGAACGATCAAGCGATAACGATAAAACAGAGAAATAAGATAGACGAGAAATTTCTAAGGATGGGGTAATCGAGTAGAGTGGTATCCTAGCCTATTCGAATGGTTAACAAGCGCAATCAAGCTATCCCTAGACAACAGGTTCAACAACAGATCAATTCACTCCTGACAGAAATCCTCAAGCAAAGCTAGCCCAGACAAATTCGCATTAACGGAATCTAACTATGCAGGCAATAAGAACAGACTGATAAAGTCAATAAACGCTCTAAACGGCCAATCCCTTGGGATAGAGACGCATATCTCAGGAACTAGTGGATCAAGCATTCCATCGAACACCTTCTGGGTGCGGGAATGCTTGAGATCGAATTCCAGTTGATCAGAAAGAAATAAGCAGTAAACGCAACTAGTCCTAAAGGGATTTAATCAATTCTAAAACTTAACCATTCTACAGACTACGGATTCCACAACTACTCTATCCCATCCCTAAGAATTCTAAGTCACTACTCAGACAACATGCTCAAAGACATAAACGCAGATAAACGATAATATTGCATAAGTAAAGAGATAAAGAGTAGAGAAACAAGATGACAGATGAAATCAAATGCGGAATCTGAATAACTTGGAAAAATCTCGAATTACAGGTTGCAGAAGCAAAAGCGGCGCAGCAGAGTAAAACATAAAATAAAACTGAAGCAAAAAAACTCAATGTCGACCGGATGTCTCAGGACAGAACCCTAAGACATCTATTTATACAAAACGAAATAAAATTATAGTAGACGGGCCAATAACCTAACTGCTCGGCCCATAGAGAGATAATGGGCCGAAATGGGCTTCGTGATCCGATGGAGGTCCAGGCCGCTTCCAAACACTTTGTCTTCTCCTCTTCTCTTCCTTGTGCTCAGCTTGTCTAGTTGAGTGCGGATTTCAGTAGACTGTGAAGACGTGATCGAGTGTCCGGTCGAGTGATGCTTATGGTGGTGAGTGATGATACTCGACCAGGGGGTCGAGTAACTTGGTAGAGCGAATGGTCGAGTGATGGTGATGGTGTGGCGAAGTGATACTCGACCAGGGGGTCGAGTAGTGTCATCGAGTGGCCTGAGCTGAGGTTACTCGACCTGGTGGTCGAGTGGATGGGAAGAATGGCTCCAAAGTCACTCGACCTGGGGGTCGAGTATGTCTTCTGGTTCTGGCTCGTTTCTTCCAATTTGCTTGCAAACAGCTCCAAATAACCTGAAAACAACTCAGAAATGAAATATGTATGCAAAACTATCCTAATCATGCAAAGTATGCAAGAATGATGAGAAATGATATAAAACAGTGATGAATGATACGAAACTGGACTCAAAACGATGATGAATGGACACTGAAAACATGCAAATTATAGACATATCAATAGCGTTGACAAAATTAAAAGGTCGCCGCTCACGACCCCTTTCTTCATTCACTGTAGTCAGATTTATCTTACATCTTAAGTGGTTGAAAAATCCTCCTGCTTCAAAAACACTATATGACATAGGATAATTCTGCAGCCATACGTCATTCATCAAAACACGATCAAGTTTCTTCATAATCAACCCATGATCCCTCTTATTACTCCAAGTAAATAGCGGACCGTGAGAATCCATGTCCGAAAGAGTGCAGTATTGAATTACGTCTTGGAAATCCCTCATTCTAGAAGTTACAACAGGCTGATTCTCCAATTGTGAATGCTTGTCCATATTTAGGATTTCATTAAAATCTCCAAATATAATCCACGCTTTATTACTAATAATTGGAGAGTCGATGTGATCTCGCAACTCACTCCATAAATTCTTTCTCTCTTCTGCAAAATTTGAGGCATACACAAAAGAACAAAAAAACTCATTCTCTTGATCCTCTAGTTTTACTGAACACGTAATTACTTGGCCGCTTTTCAAAACGGAGTTAATCTGACATCGTTTCTCCATAGAACCCAAATACGCCCTCTTCGGTTGGATTCATAATTTGTAACAATAGCCCTGTCTTTAAATAACTTACTTCCTAACCTTTCAGCTTTACTCTCCTTCACTCTTGTCTCTATTAGACACCCAAACTTCTGCTCCTTAACCCACTTCTTAATAACGGAATGCTTATTTGATTTGTTTAAACCGCGGACATTCCAGAAGCACGACATTATCAATTTTTTTGGTGGCGCTTCTTACTCTGAGGGCGACCTCTTATTTGAGTATAAGCAACGGAAACTGTCTTATGTGCTGTTTTTGATCCTCTAGGTAGATTCTATCTAGGCTCAACCTGTGATTTAGAGTGCATCGACTTAGATAAAAGAGGTATCTCATTTGTTATCGCTGTATCAGATGACTCCTCTTCTATTGTTTCAGGCGTGGCAATCAGTTCATCTTCCTTATCAACGTGATTTTCCCCCTCTTTCATAGATATGTCTGCATCTTCTTCCCTCTTCTCCTTAACCTCTTCAACTAAACCGCCAAGAGCAGAGTAGGAATTATAAAGGATGGAGACTTCTCCAAACTTTGGTATATCTATTGTTTTCCCGGGGGTACGAGTAGACTTTGATGGTGTGGACCACTCTTCTTCTGTTGCATTATCTTGATTGTTTCCCCCGATAGGTAAATTTATCCTTGCTTGGACCTCTTCCAAAATTTTTTCCACCATAACTTTCTCAATAGCCTGTTTGCTCTTGATACTCTTCTGTTATTTGTTCGCTATCCACCTCATTCATATCGGAAACTTTACTGTGAGACAAGTTCGAGTCCAGTGCTAAGCACGTGTTTTGAAAGTGTCCCCATTTCTTGCAACAATTACATCTTGGTGGCAGCCAAGGATATAAATACTTGATCACCACATCTAACTCTCCTTCTTCCTCACCACTAAAAGAGTATTCAGTCAGTAAGTCTTTTGTAAGATTTGCCTCCACTAAAATTTGTGCTTCATCGAAACTCGAACATGTTTCTGTTTTTGGATGAAGTTTGACAGGTTTGCCAACGAAATTCTAACCCTTTATCCGTAAACATAGAAGGCTGGACATCCTTCAGTGTTACCCATAAGTTGATTGATTTCATTTTAGGTTGCACTTCTTCCTCATAAGGAGACCATTTCGAAACCACCTTTGGAAGAGCCATAATATTCCACATTCCCCTATTCAGAATCCTTCTTCTCATTACTTCATTTCTAACTCACAATTGAATCGTTGTTGCATTTACTTCATAAACATCGATCATTGTTGATTTATCTCCCAATCTCCAAATTTTATTCATAATCATGTGAATTTTCCCAACATGAGGAGCTTTATTGTTGAGAAATTTCCCCACCACAAAATCTTCCCAGAGAGGTTTAGCTACAACAAAAACCTCTCTTGGAACAACCATTCTGCCTTGGCCATCAACTACATCCACTACGAATTATTGTTTTGTAAATCCATGCTTATGAGCAACACTTGCGTAGGATTTCCTAGGCAATGAAGCTTGGTCCGATGCTGAAGAAACCTCAGGGTTTGAGTCACCCATCGGCTCTGTTTCCTGCTCAAAATCATCTTCTTTCTGTCTACCATCAACCTCCATCTTGCTATTAAAATAGTCTTCCAACTCTTTACCTCTCAACTCCGCATCATCTTTGCATCCTCCTTGTACCAGAACATCATCGGCAGGGACTGGAGGTGCTGCCGGCGGCAACAGACGTGCTCGAGAATCCAAAAACCCTAAAATCGCCGTTTCTGTCGCCCTAGCCACGTCAGCTTTTTACTTTTTGAAAATTCTCCAGTTACTCTTCGCTATAGGTATAGGAAGTTTCGTGAAACACCACTGGTTGTTACAAAATTAGAGTTTTAGTTTAAGAATGGTTCGATAACAACCTAGCTATTATTAAATCTACTAACCAATAGTAACCTGAGAATACCTTAAGCCTGACGTTTTTACTTTCTTGTCTTACAACCTCACAATCTGTTATTGCTTTCTTCTATTCTTTTAATTTTCATTACTATTTTACTTAGCTTAATTCAATACCTTGGTCTATTGTGTGATCCGAGAGCTTTGTGGAATTTGACCCTTAAGTGCTATAATCGATCTCTTATTTGAGAGAGTAGGTTTAAGGCAATTTGAACCTTATCAAATTTGGCGCTGTTGTCGAAGTTCTCTACGATTCACCATTAGATTAGGATTAGAATTTTGTCTAAGCTTTTATTTTTCTTTTTTTTTATTTTATTTACTTAGTCTTTCTCCTTTATTTTTTTCTGTGTTTCAGGTATTTGTCTAATCACAGAACCAGGAACAAGCGAGAAACATGAACAAGAGTAAGATTGCTGGGATCATGGCTAAGCTTAACGCGGTCGACAATCAACTTGTGGAGGATGTCGCTTATGTTCGTAGCAGAGATTTTCCAAATCAGAGATTTGATCACCAACAAGGCTACAAAGGTTCCTATGGGAATGGTCAAACTAGCTACTCTCAGAATTCTCAGTTCCAGCAACCGCTTCAGAATAACAATAGTTTTAGCTTCACAAGGAACTTTGATCTTGCTTCTTACCAAGTACCCCCTCCACCTGCACCTAGACGCATGATAGAATCAATGCTTGAATAGATTCTGGAAGGTAACTAGAGGATCTTACAGCACCTATCCCTAGATGGAATGAGAGCAGCCTCACTACTTCTTGGCATGCTGCTTCGATGGAAAGTGGATATGAGTTCATGAAGGATGATGAGAGTGACGAATTTGACGTTGCAAAGGTAGTATCGACCGACACATCCCTTGGTGTCGATCGACACCAGTGCATATATATGAGCCATTAGGCTGTGACGAAGCAAAATCGAGCAGGCTCGACACTGATCTCTAGAGTCGCTCGACACACATTGATAGTGTTGACCGACACCACCTGGGTGTCGATCCACAACAATACCAACCTGAGGAAGTGTCGACGTTTGACGGAGCAGAATCGACCGAGATTGACAGAGCAGGATTGATACCAGACTCCCGATTTGAATGCCACTAAGGACAGTGACGTTTAAGTCTGGGAGAGGCAGTTACTAACTACGTTTTTCTTTTTGAGTCTTATTCTTACTCTTATTTTTCTTATTTTTTAGTCGTTTTATTGAGTCAACATTTTGTTAGGAATTATGATCTCTTTTCTTTAGATTATTGCCGGGTTGATTAATGCTGCAGGTTCGACACAATCTGACTATTGGAAAATCTAGATGGCAAACCAAGAGACTTGAGGATATCCTGGTTTCCAACACAATCCTTTAAGGTTAGAGCTAATCTTACTGCTCTTCCTTTTACCTCATCAAAACAGTTAGTGTTCATAGAACTTGGCTTCTTGTTCATACCTGATATTGAGACCAATGTGAAAAAGAAAAGTATTCCTCTCCCCTTATAATAAAAAAAAACGAAGTAAGAGAGTGATATGATTTGAGGTAGTGTATAGGGGTAGGAATGTTTCCCATGACCCCATTATTATACATTGTTAGGAATGATCAATTACAAAGGTTGGAAAAATGCTGAGTGTGTCGATCTAGTATGCGAGTTCCCCTTTGTTTACTCTTCAAAAAGAATAAGTCTGGGGGATAGAAAAAGTAACAAAAGAAAAAGAAAAAAAAAGTTATATATATATATATATATATATATATATACAAAGGATGGTCGATTTATCATGGTATATTACATGAATAAGTCTAGAAGGTTCTTGAATATTAGCTTGCTTGATGAGACCATGCGATGAAAGCCTGATGGATATAGTTGTGGAACTTAGGTATGGAATCTAGAATGTTGTGTAAGCTTGCAGAGAAGTACATGTTGGTTAGGATTTGATTAGACTTGCTAGGCATATGGATTTAGTTAAAATGATCATGGCAATAGGCTAGAGAATGTTGGGAGTTCTTATGTTTTCAAACCTTTTCCATGGTTTCGGGGGAGTTGATATATCCCTATTTTTACTGTTTTTATCTATGATTTTGGTAGTAGTTTTAGAGTCTATTTTTTATTTCTAGAGTCTTTTCTAGTCTTTTGAGGTCTTTACAAGTTTGAGATTCATTTGGAGATAATGGAGCATTCTGGAGGAAAACAAAGAGTTTATGCTGCTGAACCGTGTAGGTGTCTAGCAACACCAATACCTGACGACAAATCGAAGACGCACCTTATTGACGTTTTGAAGATTTCCAAATTCGGCCCATAACTTTCCCTTATTTCTAAAGAAGGTCCATCACGTTTTTAGATCATATGTATAGTTTTTAGGTCATTGTTTAGACCTAAGCTTGGAGAGGCTATTCTCCTTATCTCTTTTGTTCTTGGGAGCAAAACCCTATGGAGACTCCCTTTAGATAAGATCTTTCTTACTCTTTCTCTTGATATATTGACTATTTATTTCGTATTCAGACTATGATTTGTGTTTCTTTGATCATGTCTGAGTAATCCACCTGTTAGGTTTAGGGTTTCTCATTAGGGATTCATATGGTTTAGTAGATCGCCCCGTGCTAGGTTATCTGTAGAATTCTTCATCTTTAATTGTTCTTAATGCTAGTTCTAGAGTAATTAACTAGAACTTGAATCCAAACAATAGATATACCCGCCATAGATATTATAGTTGGATCTATTATTTGATGAGCCTGGTTTATAGGTGTGTAATAAGAATCAGCTTATCTACTAAGGTGAACAATTGAAGTCATTTAGAATGCATGTCTACGTATAAGATCTCTCGGCTTCTCCAGTTACTCTTAGCTATAGGCATAGGGAGTTTTGCGGAACACCACCAATTGTTCCAAAATTAGAGTTTTAGTTTAAGAATGGTTCGATAACAACCTAACTATTATTAGATCTACTAACCAATAGTAACCTAAAAATACCCTAAGCCTGACGTTTTTACTTTCTTGTGTTACAACCTCACAATCTGCTATTGCTTTCTTTTGTTTCTTTTTATTTTCATTACTATTTTACTTAGGTTAATTCAAAACCTTGGTCTATTGGGTGATCCGAGAGCTTTATGGAATTCGACCCTTAAGTGGTACAATTGATCTCTTATTTAAGAGAATAGGTTTAAGGGAATTTGAACCATATCAACAAGCAGAGGAGAAAATATAAAAACGAAAAAAATCAGATCGACTTTCTCTCTCTTCCTCTACCTTCTTTCATTTTTT
The DNA here is from genome assembly GCF_000001735.4 of Arabidopsis thaliana. Lineage (NCBI taxonomy): Eukaryota > Viridiplantae > Streptophyta > Magnoliopsida > Brassicales > Brassicaceae > Arabidopsis > Arabidopsis thaliana. Next base: position 14,076,864 of record NC_003070.9, on the reverse strand, counting down.
TCGACTTTCCTCCTCTCCAAAGAAAATCGATACGATTTCTATGTAAAAAATCCAATCCACTGGAGGATCCACTGGAAGATAATGAATCCGGCTGTTTTTGGCCTATATCTCCTCATATCACTAACTCTGGGTGTCTCTGGCGAGGTTTAGTCGTCGAATCGGCGTTATTTAAAGTCGGAGAGTAGGGATGTCATAATGGGTAACCCGACCCGACCCGATCCAAACCCACATGGGTTCGAGTGCTTAATGGACGGGTTTGACCCGACCCATATATTTATATGGATTGAACTTACATACCCAAATCCATTATTATAGAAACCCATTGGTTTAATGGATTATATGGGTACCCATATATATGTATAATAAAATATATAAATAATAAAAATCCAAAAAAATAACATAGTTTTGTAAGCCAACAAAAGTTTGTAAATAATAAATTAAAACAATCTAGATATTAAAATAGAAAAGCATACTAAAATCTTAAAACTACAAATCCAAAGAACCATAAAACTAAAAAAAAAACAAAAAATAGTCTTAATTTAAAAAGCTTTAAATGCATCCGATTCTTCCGCATCGAATTCTTCGGCCTCATTCTTCATTTTGGCTTCATTGTCTACAAACGAGATGAAAAAAATATTAGAACCTTGGCTATAATAATAACAATAACAAAATATTGAATATAGATGGTAATATACCTTTTTCATCATCCGCATAACCAAATAACCAAGATCTAGTACAAAGTAAAGCTTGAACATGTTTAGGAAGAAGTCGACTCCGATACTTATTAAGAACACGAGAACCAATACTGAAAGATGATTCTGAAGCTACAGTAGTTATGGGAATACTGAGCACATCATATGCCATATATGATAAAGCACCAAAGCGATGACTGTTATCTTTCCAGTACTGCAAAACAGACATGTTAGGAAAGTTCCTTCATCTCTAATTTTGGTTCATTCAAGTAAATATCGAAGATTGACGACTTTCCCTCATCCATAACATCAGGAGCATCGTCCAAATCAAACAAATCCTACGTTATATGAACGTCAATCAAGTTATTATTATATTATATGACTAACTAATTATTTAAAATACTAATTAATTATTTAAAATTTAAAAGCTCTAAATTTTGAAACTTACGTCATCGAATTTTTCTCTACCACGTTTAGTGGAATGATGAGAAGACGAAGATGTAGTTGAAGAGTTCATGGGCATTGGAAACTTACACTTGTACTCGTTAAACAACATAGTCATTTTATCCTTCAAAAAATCCAGTTTTGCTTGAGAATTACTTGGATCGAGCTCATCGTAAAGACGCTTCAAGAGCTTAAACTTCATTCTAGGATCAAGAACAGCACTCATTGCAAGAACAATGCTATATTGTTCCCAGTACTTATCGAATTTAATCCGCATTCTACAAGCCCTGTCATTGATAAGCTACAAGAAAATTGCCATTTACCGACTTCAGTATTACTCACTCTTTAGTCGCTAAACACCTCTTTACGACAAATAAACGACTATTAAATTTAGTCGCTAATCGAGAGTCGGTAAATACGATAGTCGTATTTTAGTCGCCAAAGAGCGACTAAGTTTAAGTAATCGCTTTTATAGTGACCTTTTAGTCGTTAAATTTAGCGACTATTAGACGACAAATTAACGATTAACTTAAGGGTTATGTAGTCGTTGTAGGTAATTAGTCGTTAAAATTTACGACTATGTTGTCACTATATTTAAGACTGAGTTGCGACTGAAATGTCATTTAGTCGAAAATTTTAGTGACTAAATTGTTATCAAAAACCGACTGCTTGGATACATTTTTGATGACTAAATTGCGACTATTGTTGTTATTAGAACACCTATATGATTGTTCTAGAGATGGAAACCTTCCTGAGAAAACAAAACATAAATTACAAGAAGCATAAAGACAATACAAGAAGCATGAACACAAATATATTGTCATTTCAGAAAAGTACAAAACCCAAATTACAAAAACATGTTCGATTCACTACAACTTAGAACTTTGTTCAGCATAAGTACAAGCAACACAAGTACACATATATAAAAACTTTGAGCCGTGATATTGAGTCTTGAGGAAGGAGTTAAGATTCAGACCTATGAAGCAGATGAAGAGGGAGAGGCAGCTGGAGAGGGTGAGATAGGATCTATGGTTGTCTCCTTAGCTGAATGAGATTCGAGGAAATTGAGGAACCAAGGATCATTTTCGCGCAAAAACTTATCCACTAAGGACAAGTGCTCAAGCTTCTTCTTCTGCTCATCTGCAGCTCGGGAATTCTCAGCTTCACGCAAAGAAATCTTAGATTCACGCCTATGATTGTAAGAGACCTGCTCTTCTATCTTGCGTTGAGCTTCCTGTAATTGTTCTTGCAAAGCTACAAAAGAAGTTGAGTCACCTGCTTGCTTCCGCTTGCCATTGACAAGAGACTCTTTGAGGCTTCCTACTCCATAAGGAACGCCTCTCGAATCCCTCTCAGTGGACTGCAAAGTATGATAAAAGCTGAGATTAGAGAATGAAAAAGACAACTCGAAAACACTAAATTGGGAAACATAAAACGTTACCTGAAGAAATATGGTTGTACAATCCTCAGCTGTGAGCTCCCGTGCCCGCGAAGTGCCATCTGAAACAGCTGAAGCTTCAGCCTCGAACTCAGACTGCCTCAGTTGCAAATTCTTCTTATATAACTCCGCAATCTTCTCCGCCTTTCGATCAACATACGTCCCATCAGGTTTTGTATGTGTTTTGATGAAAACGTCACCAATATTGACAGTTTTGCCCAATTGCTCTTCCTGTAATGAAAAAAAAAACAAGTCATAGAAAAGTAGAGAAACATCAGATTAAAGTTGCAAAGGAGTAAACAGAGAGAAGACTTACCAATTCGTCTCGGATTTGATGATATGACTTCGACCGTGAGAAGGGTATGTGAGGACCTAGACCGTTACGGTCAGACATACGAGCATTTGAACAGATTTGACTTCTTTCTTGAGCTTCTTCAGTGTCCCAGTACGCAGTCATTGTTTTCCATAGAGTTTTTCCGATCCATTTAGGTTTATTTTGACTAGTTCTTGCAGTGCTAACCATGCCTTTCATTCGCCTTAAACAAATCTCATTGAAGTAAAACTGAACAGTCCATGTGATCAAAGGATCCCAATGGTGTGTTTTCTACAAATAGAAAAGGTAATGTCAGTAAAAAAAAGAAGTGTTAGCGTATATATAAGAAGGGCTGAAAGAACACTTAACAGCAAACTCGATGAAGTATTTCTCTTGTCTCTCTTGAGGTACACATGTCCAGCTGTAGAAGGGACCATCAAATTTGTTTGTAAACACTCTAGTGATATTCCTAACAAGTCGTGAGTTTGTGTCCCGAGTAAACCTCCATACACAAGAAAAACAAGCAGTTGTTATATGGTAGAAAATATCTAAATATCAGTATAAGCTGGAATTTGATTGACTGTTTAACACATTGCAATAAACTCATTTCGGCTTCATTTGTCAATGTATAAGCTGGAAATGGAGCTTTTCCCTTACTATCAATATGTATGTCAGGCCGAGAACAGAATCGTTCTATATCCATTCTTGACATTATGTTGTCCTTTGATTTATCCTTCACGCTCATAAGAGTATTCATTATGTTATCCAAAAAATTCTTCTCTGTATGCATCACATTGATACAATGTCGGAGATTTAGATCTTTCCAATATGGAAGCTCCCATAATATGCTTTCCTTGTGCCAGTTATGTTCCTTCCCATAGCCTGGCATCTTCTTTTCGTGACCGTTGCCACCAACATCTTTGGTTCTTGGTGGATTTACACCAGACAACTGCTCGTAATAAATTTGCTCACCGGTTAAAGACTCAGGTGGATACTCGGTAGAAGCGTCTTTTCCTTTTCGGAAGTCGTTTTTGTTCTTCCGTAATGGATGACCATGAGAAAGAAATCTTCGGTGACAATCAAACCAGCACGTCTTCCTTCCATTAGGTAGATAAAAAAAAGTTAGTACTTTCCATGCAAATTGGACAAGACAGTTTACCGTGGGTTGTCGATCCTGATAACATGTTGTACGCCAGAAAGTCGCTTATCGTCCACAGCAACACTGCTTTTAGATTAAAATTTCGATTCAAAGACACATCATATGCATCGATTCCAGTAGACCATAACTCTTTTAGCTCCTCAATAAGAGGTTGGAGGAAGACATCAAGACTACCTCGCGGGTGATTTGGCCCATGATTCAGAATTGTAAGAAACAAGTACTCTGTATTCATGCACATACCCGGTGGTAAATTATATGGAGTCACGATCACAAGCCACAAAAAATGATTTCGCGACATGCCAAATGGATTGAATCCATCGGTACATAATCCGAGATAAACATTACGGGGTTCTTCGGCAAACATGGGATGTAGCTCTTGGAAATATCTCCACTCCGCCGCATCTGAAGGATGATTCATTTCTTCTTCTTTTGATTGGTGCTCGGCATGCCAACGCATTACAGCTGCTGTCTTGTGGCTCAAATACATTCTCTTCAATCGGTCACCAATAGGTAGATACCACATACGACTATATGGCACTTTGGTTCTTCGACGGTAGTCATCCATAGGCTTCCATCTTTGAGCACTACAAAACCGACATTTATCTTCCTTTTCGTCTTCTTTCCAGAAAAGCATACAATTGTTAATACAAACATCGAAATTGTATAATAAGGAAGGCCTAAATTGCGCATCAATTTTTCTGTCATGTAATGCGAATCAGTAGCTTGGTTTCCTTCTGGTAAAAAATCTGTCAACATTTGACATACCGAATCCACACATCTTTCACTCATATTATGATCCGCCTTGTTCTGCATGACTCGAGCTGCTAACGATAATTGAGACTGGCCTTCACGACAACCATCGTACAATGGATTTTGAGCACCTTCTAACAAGTCGTAGAATTTTTTAGAATGGTTACGTACCGGTTCCTCCACATTCTGATTAGTACCGTCTTGATGATAGTTATCATCAAACCCCACGTTATAACGAAATGCATCGTTCACCATATCCACATATTGATCTTCTACAACATTACCCACATCCACATATGGATCTTCTACAACATTATCCACACTTTCATAATTCTCTCTTAGATACGTACTATTAACATAATTACTCGTTCCTACATTCATGTTGAAATCTTCCCCATGCTTATACCAAACATAATAATCAAGCATAAATCCTTGACTAAACAAATGACTACTAACTTTTCTACCCGAGACAATATGTTTTTTATTCTTGCACACAGCACAAGGATAGTGGAATTTACCTCGACAACTTTGTACTATAGGCTGGCTATTAGCAAATGTCAAGAACTCCTCCACTCCTGCAACGTATTCTGCTGTCAAATTCCCCGTCATTTCATCGAACATCTTGTACACCCACTCTCGATTAAAACCACCGCTATTCGGATAATTATAATTTCCCGCCATTATAAGACCAATAATAAAACTAAATATATTTTTTATCGTTTTTTTTCATCAAAAACGTTTTTTTTCTTAAAGGTATTATTTGTATTGTGTTTGTGTTGTGAATGAATTTTGTGTACGTGAAATTTTCATTATATAGGCAATTTTAGAGTGACTAAAACACGACAAAATAGTGTAGTCGTTTTAAACCGGTACAACAACTTACAAAACAAAATACATGTGCTTTTTCAATCGATAATTACGTCTATTTTGCGACTATATTTAATGACAACCCGAAATAGTCATGCAATAGTTGCTGTTGAACGACTATTACGGCGGGTCGTATATTAGTCGCTAAACGGCGACTAATTTACGACTAATTTTGGCGACAACCAAAATCGGTCATATAATAGTCACCCTTTAGCGACTAATAAGGCGTCTCGCCTGTATAGTGGTTATTTGGCGACTAACTAACGACTATAGTACTGTTAGTTGTATAATAGTCGTAAAATTGTAGCCAAATAGTCACTAAATATAGCGACTATTTATGTAGTCGCCGGTTGTAGTGGGTAGTTAGCTGTTTTCTTGTACGCTCATCACCGTTTGTTGCATTCTCTTTCAGCAGACGTTCAATCTTCCACACATGCCCAAAATATAGATTACATGTAGAGTAACTTGTACCTGACATAAGTGTGGTAATCTTGTAGAATGACCTCAAAATGTCACATATTTTTGTTCCTCTCTCCCATTCTTCATTCAATGGACAAGTCTTGTAGCATTTATCAACAACTCGTAATCGGTTAAAAACACGTTTATAGTTTAAAGCTTTCTCGAGCATAAGAAACATTGAATTCCATCTAGTTTGAACATCCAGCGACAAAACTACCCCCTGATCACCTTCTACGCATTGCTGGAATGCAAGCCCTCTCGCTTTTGAAGCTTTCACGCACTTGACACTATCTCTGATCTTGGTTAAAGCACCACTAATAATCTTTAGTCCATCTTGCACAATAAGATTTAGGATGTGTGCACAACATTGAACATGAAAGAGTTCACCTCCACATAACAAGTTGTCATCTAAATTAAGCCGCTCTTTTAGTATCTCTTGCATGGTGTCATTCGCTAAAGCGTTATCTAGAGTAAGAGTAAATATATTCTCTTCAATTCCCCATTCTTTTAGACATTCATGGATTTTAGTCGCCAAAGCATCACTGGTGTGTGGAGGAGGTATGTCACAAAATGACAAGATCTTGCTATTCAAAGTCCAGCTTTCGTCGACGTAGTGGGCAGTCAGAGTTATATAACCTTCACCAGCAATTGCTGTCCAACAATCGAAAGCTAAGCATATCCTACTCTGAATCTTTGCCAAATCCATCTTCAGCTTGTTCTTCTCGCTATCCCAAGTTTTAACAACATCTGTTGCTTCTGTGTTTCTAGTGTAGTAGCTATAATCTGGATTCAGATATTGAAAAAACCTTCGCAGCTCTTCATATTCAACAACAGAAAAAGGAAGATCATGCCAAATTATAACCCTACTAAACTTCTCTCAAACAACACTCTAATCAATCTTCATTCTTCCTAGTCTTTCCATCTCCATCAATTATCATATCAGCGACATGCCTATATTTTGACTTCTTAATGCATCTTTGATGATGACGCTTCATAGGAGATGTTCATGTGGTAGGTTCATACACAAGTTTTTCACCACAATAGTTACATTTAACTCGATTCTTGCCATCGTCACCTTTTCCAGCTTGAGTAAAATGTTTCCACATTTCTGAAGTTTTCTTCCTTCGTTTACGAGAATTTTCTTGAGAGTTACCTTCTGGTATCTCTGATGATTGCTCATGGGTTGAATCAATATCATCATCGTCATCCATCATCATCTCTTCTTCAGCAGCTATTTTTGACTCCCAGTCCAGATCTTCCATATTATCTATCCATAAATTTAATATAAATTATAGTCAAAAAACAATATATGTATAGATCATCGTTTTAGTTCTAAAATAAATAAATAATATCAAACAACACCAAACTGTAGACGATATTTAGTATAATCTCAAACATAACTACAAGAACGAACACATGAAGCCAATCTATTTTGTTTTTACTAACATAATATTTACTTATTTAGCAAAACAAATCATATGATCATCATAACATGCATGGGCACAAATATCAATATGACTATAACGTAATTACATAGTACATACTCCTAGACGAAGATGCTGTCATGCTTTCGAATTCGATAAGACACGAACGGAGACAAAATAAAAACCAAGGCGATGAGACACGAGAACTCAAGAAGTAATTTAAGAAGCAACCATAGAACGATGACGTCTATTTATAATAACAATACATGAAGAGAAAAAGAAAACCCTAGTCTTGGGTTTATATATTTTACATAATTAGCTGCAAGGAAAAATAAATATTATGCATATATTTTACCTTTTACTTTTATATTTAGGTAAAATATAAACTTTAATAGTTATTTTAGATATTTTTACATATGTAGTTGTAAAGAAAAGAAAATATTTTACATATGTATATATAAATTTTACATAATATATTAATATAAATATATATAAATTTTACTTTTTTGTTTTGATTGTGAAACCCATGGGTAACCCATGATCCTAATGGGTTTTACCCATTAAACCCATGACTCTAATAGGGTAACCCACTAAAACCCATTTATATATATGGATAAAAAAAATCATACCCAAACCCATTAAAATCATGGGCGGGTTCGGATAACGTATGGGTATTGACCCATTATGACACCCCTATCGGAGAGCAACGACATCAGATCTTCGAGTTGTGTTCAAGAAATAAGTTTGATCCTTCACCAAGTTGCTTTGTGATGGTAAGAATCTCTCTTACTCTGTATTAATTGATGATTATTGATTGTTTTGAAATTAGGGTTTTTTTCTTTCAGTAATAATTAGGATAATTTGATGATGGATTTTGATTAATTGTATACTGTATCTTAATCTGATAATTACTAGAGTATTCGTAATGGAAATTATTTTATTGTGGATGATTGTTTGAATTACTACTCAAATGGATCTTCAATATATTAATTAGTTCGATTAGTTTTTGGGGTTAAACGCATGAATGTTACCTATGAAATATTGTGTCTTAACTGTGATATTGTGTTGTATCTTAATTGTTAAATATTTTGGTTTTTACCGATTAAATTTATCAAACTTTTTTTGTTTTCTTTTGAGGTATCTATGGAGGAAACATTGATTTGGACATTGATATGGACTCTACAGCTGCAACATCTCAGATGGTGAGTAAGGTAATGCATTACATTGACATTAGTTGACTTTTGTATTTAAATTAGGTAAAACTTGACTTGTATTGATTGTAGTGTGTCTGTTTTGTGATAAATGTTTGTGTGTGTATTCAATTGATAGCTTATTGTCTATTTAGAGGTTGATTATAATAGGTAAGACTTGACTTACATTGACATCATTCTTAATGTCAATGAGTTCAATGCTTATATGTTTTTCATTAGGTAAAAAAATAAGTTTTAACATTGAATGCTTAAACCTACAACTAGAACTTAACTCAACTAACCACAACTACAACTTAAAATAGTCAAAGACTTAAACCTAACCTTCTATATATCCCAAGTAAAATCGCTGCTTAAGCCACACCTTTCTCCTCTTTATTTTCTCACATCCTCCTTTAAAAGTCATTGAAACTCTTTCATCCTCCTTTAAAAGTCATTGAAACTCTTTCATCCTCCTTAATGAATCCTTATGCTAACACGTCCGGCTTCTTGGATCTGGTAACAAGTCAACAAGAAACCTCCATCAATGTTGCTGATACAAGACTTTGTGAATCTGACGCCCCTGTCTTCGGTACATGATGATGTGAAGCAGCATTGCATGGTGAAACCACAAACACAAATCGCACACCAAGAACAAGGACCAAGTAGTCATCTAAAGACGATGTTCTACTAATCTTTGTGTGGCTAAATAAAAAGCAAGGATGTTGTTATTGGTAATGAGCAACGAGCAAATGTATTCAGGAAACACATTGCGTAGTACATTGCAGCAAGTCCCTTTGTTGGTACTCTCAACAATAGACCAGCAAGTCATTGTAAGTAAAGGTGGTCCAAGATCAACAAATTTACATGTTGTGGGATCCCATGCAGGTGAAACATCTCGGATGGCGAGTGGAATGAATGAGAATGATTTGATGAGGTTAGCTCATGAAATTTACGAGAGTGATTACAATGGAGCATTGTTGGAGGGAGTTAAGGCATGATCAGAAGTAATGCGCCTCTCTTCCAACCAAAGAGACATTACTTAGCAAAAGAAGAAAGGTTAATGGTGCTCCTCGTGTAGCTGTTCCAAGGATTACACATGTAGTTGAAGCTTCCTAAGCTCGTCCACCGGGTGTGAAGGCTGCTAAGGGTAAAGACAAAGGAGCATGGCTGGAGTTTCAGCAAATGTGGAAGAAGAAGGAAAGAGGCTAGAAAGGATGGAGAGTATGTGGGAAATTAAAGCAACAAGATTTAGCTTTTAAAGAAACGTTGAGCGACAAGAAACTGCTAGACAGTTTAGTTGCAAGATTCTACACGCTTACTAAAGTGGAAACAGAACTAAAGAATAAACTAATCAAAAACATGTATTTTACTTGACAATCTTCTCAATTCTTTGCGTTTCAGTCTTTGTCTTTGATGCTTTGTGTTTTATGTCTTTGTGTTTCAGTTATGTCTATGTTGTTTTTATTATGTCTTTGTTACTTTTGTATGTCTTTGTTGCTTTTGTGTTTTTTGTAACATTATAGACGACTTTAAGTCCTTGTTCATGTATTTCTATTTTAGTTTAATCTAAGTATTTGTTCATGGTAAGTTTATTTCGTCTTTCAGTCATGTTTATTATATTCAGCCATGTTTATTTCATCAAGTTATTTGAATGAGAATGATTTGAGTTTGGCCCGTGTAACATGTTTATTTCATCAAGTTGTTTGAATGAGAATGATTTGAGTTTAGTGCGTGTTCATGTTTATTTGTATGCTTTATTTCATCAAGTTGTTTGGATGAGAATGATATGAGACATGACAAATACTCTTTATGCTTTGTTTATTCGTGTAGGATGATAGTTGATCGACTATTGAAGGATCACAAGCAATCGACTACTAAAGGATGACAAGTAAGAAGACTATTTAAGGATGACAAGTAAGAAGACTATTGAAGGATGACAAGTATTTGCATACACACCACACAAAAATTTAAAGTTCACAAGTGGAAGAACAATGACAAGGAATCTACATCTTTTATATGCTTTGTATACACACCACACACATATTTTTATGCTTTGTCGACACACATATTTTAATGCTTTTTTTTACTATATATTTTACCATGCATGACACTCTTTATCTCATTCTCTCTTATTCCACATACTCTTTATCTCATATTTCTTCATCCACAAACTCTTTATCTCATATTTCTTATTCCACAAACTCAATTCTCGCTTCTTCTACAAACTCTTTCTCTCATATTTCTTATTCCACAAACTCTCTCTCTCTGAAACAAAAGCTGTATACTTAATACAAAATTCCATCTTTTCTATCTTAATCCAAAAATCCATATTTTCTACTTAATTCTAAAACTCATCTTTTATCCTAAAAAAATGGCATCATCCTCGCGTGATAATATCGACGTAGCGTTTGAAGAAGCATTTGTAAATATTTTTGAACAAGTATTTGAAAATAATTTTACTCTTACGGGGAACTTCAAAGAGCAACCAAACCTACGGAAAAAGAGTTTATATTGAAAGAGATCGTGAACAAGGACACATTCAGTGTGTAACGATTATTTCAAAGAAAATCCAACTTTCCCTCCTAATCTATTCTAACGTCGTTGTAGAATAAATAAGTATGTGTTCATGCGTATTGTTGATCGACTCTCGAATGAAATTTAAATCTTTCAAGAAAGAAGAGATGCTAGCGGAAGGCTCGGTTTCTCTTGGCTCCAAAAGTGTACAGCTCCAATTCGTATCCTCGCATATAGTTGTTTGGCTGATGCGGTTGACGAATACCTCCAGATGGGTCAAAGCACTTCGATGAAGTGCATGGAACATTTTGGTGAAGCAATAATGTTTTTGTTTGAAGATGAGTACCTAAGAAAACCCAGTGCACAAGATCGTCATCGCCTACTAATTCTTAGAGAGATTCAAGGATTTTCCGGGATGATGGGAAGCACCGATTGTATGCATTGGGAGTGGAAGAATTGTCCCACCTCTTAGAAAGGGCAATATACACGTGGCTCTGGCAAACCAACGATCGTTTAAGAGGTTGTAGCTTCCCAAGATCTTTGGATATGACACGCTTTTTTTTTACCTCCAAGCACTTTAAACAATATCAACGTTCTTGATCACAATCCAGTTTTTGACGATATCTTACAAGGATGAGCTTCAGTTATTTAGTCAACGAGACCGAGTATCATTTGGGTTACTATCTCACTGATGGAATTTATCCTAAATCAACTACATTTATCCAATCTATTTCACTTCCACAAAGTCTCAAGGCATCTTTATTTGCAACCAAATAAGAAACTTACCGTAAAGATGTGGAGCGAGCTTTTGGAGTTTTGCAAGCTCGATTTGCAATTGTCAAAAATCCAGCTCTTATTTGGGATAAGGTAAAAATAGAAAATATTATGCGAGCTTGTATAACACTTCACAATAGGATAGTAGAAGATGAACGAGATGGATATACTCATTTTGATATATCTAAATTTGTATAAGTGGAATATGCTAGAAGTTCTCAAGTGCATTTCACCTATTCTACATATATATCTTAAAATCTCGAGAATAAGATCGCCACTCGAACTCGAATATGTGATCAAGCTATGCATCAACAATTGAAACATGATTTGGTTGAACATGTATGGACAAAATTTGGAAACAATCAATATTAAAACTATTTAAGTTTTATGTCATGTATTTTTAAATTGTGTGTCATGTATGTTTCTAATTTTATTATTTGCAATAATTACTATGTTTTCTTAATTTATAAATGTTTTTGAAAATAAAATCTTAAGAACCCCAAGTAAGAACCTACCATTGGACACATAAAACTTTTACATTCATTACACCATCTCTTAAGTCTAACTTTTTCAGTTTTAATATTAAATCAATGCTTAAGAACCAAAATTAAGAACCTACCATTGGTCATGCTCTTAGGATAGTGAGTTGGTTGGTTTGATCCGAACTTAAGGGAAGCTATGTACCTCCTAATTGGTCTGTGTGTCACTGTGATTTCGCATAATGTCATGCATCAGTTACACTTTTTGAGAACCCAAAACACTTGAGCCACCAAATAATAGCCTTTTTACCTAGCCCATAAAATGTTCAATATCCTCTTTGTAAGAGTACATGCCACTGCTATTGAATGTTAAAATATTAAGTTATCTGATTATGAAAGTTCTTTTAGATCTCGAGACTTAATTTTGTCGCTACGCTTATGGCGAAGTGATGCGTGTTTTATTTTGCCTCATGCTTTTACCTGAAAGACCACACGACTACTACAAGTGCACAATATTTCAAAGTAGTAATTTAGGATCAAATCCACAAGGAGAGAAGTAGTTCAGAGAAATCCTTTAGAAGAGAGTGAAGTTAGGACCAAATAAAAAGAGAGGGGGTTGTTGTATGCATTGAATAAGAAAAATAAAAGACAAGTAACTAAAATAAACTGTAAGCAATAAGAGAGAAGCGCTAGGTCTTTGGGGGTTTCTCCGGATGTCATGGTTCAACATAAAGGTATAGATCCCAATTCAGGTGATAACATGGTTAGGTTTATTTACTTCCAAATTCTCAGACATTCGAAACTCATTCAAGACAAGCTATCCCTAACGGCTAGTAGGTGAAAGCCGGCAATTCTAACTATACCTCGCCACTCAGTTGCCCTAACGGCTAGTAGGTGCTAACATGGTTTCGAGATACAGATCAAAGCATTAAGTTCAAGTTCAATTCTAGTCCATAAGTCCCTATCACTCGGCGGGTGAGCAACAGTTATAGTTATTTATTTAGTTGAGTTAGTTCAAGCAATTATACAAGATTCTACCAAGTATAAAATACCTAAGATCATGTACTAGGTGGAGTTCCAAACATACATGCATTAAGATTAAACTCAACTAGAAAGAATAGTGTAAACGATCAAACAAAACCATAGAAACCGCCAACCTAAACTTGATCTAAAGTCCCCATGAATTCCCCTTTGAAACCCCCTAAAACCTAACTAGAGATCTACTCGCTCATGGCAAAGGAGCTAATTAAAAGTTGGGTTGAGTAAACCAAAACAAAAAGACAAATAAAACTTAAAAAGGGTTTAGAGATTACTTCTTTAAATGAAGAACACAAGAGGCAAAGCTCCACCTTAAAGAGTCTTATACAAAACAAAAGAGAAAGAGAGATAGATGGTGATCTTCGAGCTCAAGAGTTGCGGCGGCGAGTCGGCAGCTCTCGGCGACGGCTAGGGTTTGCTTTTGATGAAGGCACACCTAGGGTTAGGGCTTATAACAAGTATTTGTACTTGAGGGCCAAGAATTAGGTTTAGAGGTAAAAACGTCAATCCGCCGGATAAGTAAGTGATAGGGCCAGTCGTGGGCATCAGGGAAGGAGCCAAATGACGGTGGCACAATGAGGAATTGACTTGGGCTTGACCTAATGGTCGGTGGAAAGCTTCTCGGAGCTGCCCGGGTTCAAGTCTCCTTGGCCGGATGCTTTTTGGATTTATTATTTCCAAACGACCGGTTCTTGACATGTCCTCACTCTTTGGGTCATATCTTGCAAACGGCTTCATGGATTGCTTCGATTTGACTTCGACGTTAATCTTGACTCTTCTAGCTTTCCATGCATACCTACATATCTCGTTTCCGTGATGGGGAAGAACTCGGCCGTATGCTAAACTTCTGAAGTACTGGAACTGATCGCTTTTTGATAGTTTTAGGTTCAAAACTCATAAAACCTTCTTGGCACCTAGAATACGTGTTTCTCCTCTTCTTGGATCAAGAAAGGCACCAAATTCTCTTTGAAACATAACAAAACAATAGCTAAAACGGGCTAAAAAGCTGTGTTATCACGAAGTACAGTCTAGTACGGTTTGATGAATTTTGTGATGGTGGTTTGCAGGCAATTGATAAAAGCATGATCCCAAAGAAAATGTGAGTTCTTTTGTTTTCAAATCTCTCCTCCAGATCAAGATTTTTGTTTTCCTTAAGAATAATCAAAGAGCTAAGTAGGGAGGAGTTGATATGTTGCGTTTTTAATGTCTTAGGTCTCTTCGTTTTGAGTCATTTAACATGTCGTAGTCCGTGTTTTGCGTCTTTTGGGTTGTGCCTTCTGTATTTTGCCTGTTTTAGGTAATTGTGACGGGACTGGATGGTTTTGAGCTTTTTGGAGTAGAGAAAGGGCGAGAAAATCTGAAGCAGGGAGAAGACTGTGTAGACCAATCGGTCCAGTAGAGGGTGATGATCCATTTTGGCTTTCAACAGACGGTCAAAAATGGTTGACCGATCGATTAAAATCTGGACCGATCGGTCTGATTTCCTAACGCAGGATTTCGGTTTTCCTTAACTGGATTTATTTTCTTTTTTCTGTAATTGGGTATTAAAACTCCAAACACCTAATTTTGTTTTTACCGTTCTTTTTCTACAACTTTTTGAGAGCTTTTCTTTGTAAGCAACTTTGGGAGAAGGATCCATCCTCTTTGACACTTTGGAAAAGATTTCTAATCTTTTTTTCTTTTATATTTCATTAATCTATTATATCTTTTCAACTCTTTGTGTTGTTTATTTTGCTTAGAGTGAGTAATCACTTAATTGGGTTTTGGGTTCTAAGTAGGGGATTCAATGAATTGATCGTTTGATTATTGTTTGGAGTTCTTTATCTTTAAGTTCTTTGATTCACATGTTCTTAATGTTTGAATAGGTTGTATCACCCTGTTTTAGAGTCTAGGTTTTTCTATGCATCAAAAGTGTTTGATAGAATGCCTAAACCAATGTGAATTGAACATTTAATTTCTAGCCAACAAATGTTGACGTTAGAATGCATTCTGAACCTAATGAACCTAATCCTAATGTAAATTTGACTAGGAAATTACAAATGAAAGTTTAGTAGTGAAGCAGTCCAATTTAGTGATTAATAACTTGATTGAGAATTAGGCTAAACTTGTGTTCATGTTCGAGAATGGTTCTTTATGTTGAATTTCCTGTCTAATATTTCCATTAATCATGGATCTCTGAAATACCCTATGGCCGATTGCTTTTTATCATATAAGTTTAATCGTTTATTTTCTTGCATTTTAATTTATAACTCTGAATACTAAACAAACAATCTCTTTAGCTTTAGCTAAGAACGAGTCTTGAAAATCCTTAGAGTATCTTTTGTCCTTGTGGATCGACCTCGAATATACTATCTAGGGGTTAAGTGTATTCAGTAATTACTCAAGCAATCAGTTTTAAAGATGGTCACTCTCGTTTATCAGTTCCAAAGCATTCTTGTTCATGGACCTGAATATCTTAGGCGATCACTTGATGTATTCTTACAATCATTGATTCATGAGTTACAAACATTGTGGTCCGAGGGAGTAGTTGCATATGATGTTCCTCTAAGGAACATTTTTGTGATGCCTGCTGTTCTGATGTAGACGATTAATAATTTTCCAGCATATGGAATGTTATATGGGTGGACAACGCATGGAAGACTATCATGTCCCTACTATCAGGATACTATTAATGCATTTCAGCTTAAGCATGGAAAAAAGTCTTGTTGGTTTGATTGTCATCGACGGTTTGATAATAGGTTTTTAAGATCAATTAAACCTAAAGCACTATCATGTCGTTGTAGTACTGAAGGTTGTCAATCCAAATGGGTGTGATGCTAACAATCAAGATGTGATCAGAAGTCACTAAGTCAAGCCAAGCAATAACAGGTTTTGGTGTGTTCTAGCAGTTCTAAGTGAACATGCAGAAAACAAAAATTCAAGTAGAAACAATAAAACACTCGACCAACACAGCTCTTTGCAGAGCACTGGATGAGGTCGAGTGACAGGTCGAGTAACAGACAGAAAGTGAAACAGGGATACTCGACTGCACAGTCTGTTGCCAGACAACTGGGTGGTCGAGTATCAGGTCGAGTAACAGTAAAGAATTGCAGAAACTAAGCAACAAATGACAAGATGCAGTAGAGTAAACAATAAAATCAATCAGATAAAGAATTCCCGAGGATAGGGTAATCGAGTAGTTTCGTTTTCTCAGTTTACTGGTGATTGACATGCTCAATAAATAAACCCTAAACAACAAGTTCATTAACCAAATCTAAGTGCCACCGCAACAGAGACTCTCAAGTTAACCTAGTCCCAGACTCAATCACCATTGACGAGAGCTAACCTAACAGGCATTACGAATCAACAAGTTAAAGCCAAAACGCTCCCTGCAACCAATACCTTGGTACAGGGTCACGAATCTCTGGAATTAGTGGTTCAGACATTTCATCGAACACCTTTTGGGTGCGGAAATGTCTGGGCTCAAATTTCAGTTGATCAGAAAGCAATAGGCATTAAGAACAACTAATCCAGAAGGGATCTATCAATCAATACTCAATCACCTAGCATACTGAGAATTCTACACTACTCTAACCCATCCTCAGAAACCTATTCACTACTCAGACATCATAACAGAAAGCATAAACGTTGAACAAGTTGAAAACATAATAACAACAGTGTAACAGCAGGATGATAACAGAATAAACAACAGTAAACGAAATCTAGAACAAAAGTTGAATACTGAATAGATAAAGAGAAATCCGGATTACAAAAGGTCTAGAACACAAGGTCTGCGGAAAAACTAGATAAAAACTTTTTTTTTTAAACTTGTTCTCGAAAATGTAAAGTACATGCTACTTATAGCAAAATATTCCAAAACCCTAATACTCAAAACGACGCAGTATTGGGACGGATTAAGAACTGTACTCGAGCCAGGTGGTCGAGTGAGAGGTCGAGTGATAAGCTGGAGTCTTCTTTTCTTCCTTGTGCTCGAGTGTCTGGTTGAGTGCGGAATGAAGAAGACTCTGAAGCTGGCAGTCGAGTATTTAGTCGAGTGATAGAGATGATGGTACTCGGCTCGGTGGTAGAGTGATCGAGTGAAGGTGATGAATGTACTCGACCGTGTGGTAGAGTAGTTGGTCGAGTGATTGGTCGAGTGAATGATGATGGAGTTACTCGGCCTGTTGGTAGAGTGATTGGTCGAGTGAATGATGATGGTGTTACTCGGCCATGTTGGTAGAGTGATAGGTCGAGTGAAGGTGATGAATGTACTCGGCCTTCCTTTTCGGGATTTCTTAGACTCGTCGGTTTGTTCTCTTGATCTCTCATCTACGCTTCTTCTTTTGTTTCTCTATTTGAGTTTCGACTTTTTATTCATGTTTTTTTTTATTCGCTTTCTAATTCATTTTCTTCATACTAAAAATAAGGGGTTGGGTATGGATCAGATTATTCTCGTGTGTGGCAGATGGATCTTTGGAAAAACCAAATAGCCTTTTGACGTTGATAATATTAAAGATTGTCGAGTTCTTGAAGGTAACAGCCAAACCATGATTTCGTTCCAACGATGTATGAGGATTACGATTTGGATAACAAGCTATTCAAAGTAGTTTTGAGTTACAAAATCTCAAAAAAAAAAGAACTACCAGCAGATACACCACCAGTTATTATTGGTAATAATAGACAATTTTCAGCTTTTTTTGGGCATATGAAGAATGAAACCACTCGACTTTGTGCTGAGGTGAAGGAGAAATTTATAGTTCAATCCACAAAGGAAGGAATTGATGGTTTCGTTGAGTGCAGTTTGACAAGTTCTTTACGACCAAGTAATATATTCCATAAGGTAGAATGAGATATCGATTTATCCAGTGAAAACATGGAAGAAGCTGAAGTTAATAATATTTATGTGGATGGTGAAGATGATGAAAGTAGATTCGATTACTGCGACGATTCTGACGGAATCGATTTCGAAGATGAGAAATTTAGCATGTACGGAATTCCACCTGAAGAAGAAGAAAAACCTCAGTTACTACTCCAAAATTTAGGTATATTCATCGAAGAAGAAAAAGAAGAAGCTACTTATGCTACTTTAGATGTGTCTTCATTGGAGCTGGCGGTTGGACAATGTTTTAAAACAGAGGAGCACTTGGAGAAACGTTTGAAGATACTTACCGTATTACAGAAATTTCATTTTGATGCTGAGAAATCGACTCCAATAAAGGATGTAAGTGGAGGGTTCGAGCAACACTAGTAGGCGACTCTACAAAGCTTCATGTGAGAGTATTTAAGTCGGAATTTACATATTCTGTTACAAAGCGTTCATCGCGTGCCCGACAAGCAGCACATAAAATACTTAGACTGTTGTACAAGGATTACGTTGGTGGAATTAGACCAAAGGTTGTGCCAATGCATGTTGCTAAAGCGTTGAATAAACTCTTTCAAATCAAGGTATGATTTACTATTTCTTTTTTATTTGTTTTCTATTTTTAAATCGTTTTTTATAGTATTGCTAATACTCACTGTAAAATAATATTGTGTAAATGGATTATTGGAAGGTATATCGGACACTAAGGTATGCACGACAATTGGTTAGGGGTAGTCTATAAAGTGGATATGAGCAGCTTCCTTGTACATGCTAAGGAGAGAAAATCTTGAAATTTTACTTGACCTGAAGTTGATGAAGAAAAACGGTTTAAATACTTGTTCTAGCTTTTGGTGCAAGTATTTTAGGATTTCCTTACATGAGGAAAGTGGTACTTTTTGATGGTATATTTTTGCAAGGAAAATACTTATGGACACTTCTTAACGCAACAACTCAAGAATGTAATTTTTAGATATACCAGATAACTTTTGCCGTGGTAGATACTGCAAATGATCAATCTTGGAATGGTTTTTTAAATAACTCAGCTGTGTGCTACTAGATCATGAAAGCCTTGCCATAATTTCTGATATGCATCAATCCATTGGAAAAGCAATCAAGACGGTTTATCCTAATTCTAGCCAGGGAATATGCACATACCATTTATACAAAAATATATTAGTCCGTTTTAAAAGTCGGGATGCGTTTGGGTTGGTAAAGAAGGGAGCGAATGCTTTTAGATTAGTCGACTTTGAAATCATTTTTGCTTAGATGCAAGCTTTAAAGCGTGCT
The DNA here is from genome assembly GCF_000001735.4 of Arabidopsis thaliana. Classification (NCBI taxonomy): domain Eukaryota; kingdom Viridiplantae; phylum Streptophyta; class Magnoliopsida; order Brassicales; family Brassicaceae; genus Arabidopsis; species Arabidopsis thaliana. The sequence goes on along the minus strand of NC_003070.9, from coordinate 14,057,196 downwards.
TACCTTTAAAGAGCGGATGTACGACTATGGATACGTTTACATTTCTATGGGGATAGGTACAATTTGCTTACAAGTAAAATTGTTGAATCAATGAATAAGGTCATGTTCCCCGCTAGAAGTTACCCTATTGTACAACTGTTAGAAAAAATTATGTTCATGATGACTAGATGGTTTTCAGACCGAAGGAATGATGCTTTGAATTAGTTTACCTCTCTTACACGTGAAATAGAGAAGATTTTGCAGGTAAGAATTTCTAATCTAGTACTATTTGAACAGCACATCTATGTAAATATTGTTCACTAATAACAATCCTGGGAATTGTTTTGTAGAGTTGTGTAGAGTATGCCAAGTTACTAAGGGTGCAAGATATAGATGCACATCAGGTACAAGTGACGTTTGGAGCATCTCTCCATTTTGATAATTTGAAGGATAGAAAATGTTCGTCTCGTAGATTTGATCTAGAAAAGATACCATGTGTTCACGCGATTGCAGCGGCTGAAATAATAAAATTCTCTCGGATATCAATGTGTCATCCTTACTATCACAAGAATTATTTATGCTCATCATATGCTAACGCCATCATGCCCAGGGATTTTGTTATACCAGTCCCGAACAAGTTGTGACAACCAAATGTTTACCACCAGAAGCTCGACAATAACCTGGAAGACCAAAGTGATCAAGAGTCAATCTGCATTGGAGATTGCTATGGATAAGAAGAAGCCAAGAAAACGACATGCTTGTGGAAATTTGAATTAAGTAGGCCACAATCGTAAGACATGCACTGATCAAACTTGAAAGAATGGTTAATTTGCTTATGTTTACTACTATTTGGTTTCAATATTTTTTTAGACTTTTTCTTTTTACTGTAAACTATATTTCAGTCATGAATAAAGATCATTACAAAGAAGGTTCTTAAGCCAAAGTGGCTCGTTTCTAGGGTCTGCTTGGAATACCGAAGTCGTATAAGCAGGAAAAACTAAATGGTGAGCTATACTATTACAAAGACGTTTTGTGAACGTAAATACAATAGATGAAAATCTTGAAGACCCATATTCTATATCTAGAAGTAAATTTTCAGTTTCACTCCTATTTGACCTGCCATTTAGGTGTTAATGAGGACATGCAATCTTCTTCAAAGTGTATTTTCTTGTATCCATGTGTCCAAGCTTATTGCATCGCTACAAGTAATGCTTTCGTCTTAGCCTCTAGGGGAGTGTTACATGATCTAATATTGAAGATCCCCAAGCTTTTTCTTTCCCTTCAGGATCTCGTATTATCCACCCACCGGTACTTTGAGTAGTATTTTTATGTAATCCCGCGTTGAAATTGCATTTGACAAAAGAAACTGTTGGTTTCGTCCATGAAGCTTTTTGTGATAATGGAGGTCTTGTTGTAGCAGTATTTCCTCGCCTCTCACACATGTTTATGATCCATTCATTAACATCCACTTCTGATTGTGAAACGACCTTCGAAGAACATTTTCTGAATTTATTGAACACATAATTATTTCTTGCTTTCCAGATTCGGAAGATAAGCCAAAATGGGAGTAATTTTTGTTGTTCTGTTAGATTATTGTTAGAAATAGAATCAATAAGAACAGAGATGTTCTCTTCAACATCGTTTGAGAAAGTATGTCCTGATAAATATGAAAGTTTTGCTAGTTTCCATGTTGTAGTTGCATATGGATAATTAAATAGAACATGACATATTGATTCCTCTTCAAGTGAACAACGAGAACAGATTGGATCTATATTCATTCCTTTTTTGACTAATCTGGCACATGTGGGTAAAGCTTCTGGTATAGTTCTCCAAAGCATGTATTTATTTTTGGAATGATAGGAAGTTTCCACATCTTGTTTTTCAACTCTACCTATCCGGAAGGTGCTGATGGCTTGATTTGAAAATCAGTTGGATCATGAGTGAGTAACCAATACCTTAAATTAACCGTATAATCCCCTCATGTTGTATAATTTCACGATAGTCTATCATGGATTTTCTTGTGTGAGAGATGAATACTCTTTATATGAATGTGATCATCATGATTTATTAAACGGGATATTAGGGTTTCATTCCAAAAGCGGTATATTCCGTTAATAGAAATGAACTTCTCTACTTTGTTGTTTTGTGCAGGGGTAAGGAGACTGATCGGTCTAGGTGGATGGGTTGCTATAACATTATTATGTATCTGCTTCCTTTTTTTTATCACATTCAAACCCGCGAGTAGTAAAGACCAACCATAAGATTGTCTCTTTCGAGCTTTGGCATATAAGATAGTTTCCTCACTAAAGTATCTCGCCTTCATAACCCGAGCAAATAATGAATTTCGATGTTGGATGATTTTCCATACCTGTTTCGCAAGCAGCGCATCATAAAACTTTCCTAGATCCCTTAAACCTAGCCCACCTTCTTTTTTTGAATATTGTAGTCTTTTCCAAGCAATCCATGGGATACCTCGGTGTTTTGCATTCTTCTCCCACTAGAAGTTCATGAGTAGTGATTCAATTTCTGAAATGATTCCCATTGGTAATTTGAAGCATGACATGGCGTACACCGGCATTGCCATTGCCACTGATTTCAACATGATTCTTTTTCAGCCGGTTATAGGTGTTTTACACTCCAACTTGATGTTCTTTTCTTAACTCTTTCAATAATGTAATTAAACATTTCTGTTTTCTTTGGACCAAATTGCTCTGGTAATCCAAGGTACTTTCCACCACCGCCTTGACTTTGAATCCCTAACAACCTCTTAAGACGATTTTGAATGATTCCATTAACTTTCGAGCCAAAAGTAATGAGAGATTTTGCCATATTTATTTTTTGACTAGAATAGTATTCAGAAATGTCAAAAGCGACTTTCAGGGCTTGACAGTTGCGAACGTTAGCTTGACAGAAAAATAGAGAATCATCTGCAAACTGTAGATGAGTAACACATTGGACTCCATTTCCAATTCGAATTCCTCGGATATCTCCTTCAGAAACTCTCATCTTAACAAGATAGCTTAAAATATCGGCACATTAAAAGAGATATGAAGATAGAGGATCTCCTTGTCTTATTTCACATTGTGGTTTGATTGTACCATGAGGTATGCCATTTATTAAAACCGGGTAACTAACTGATCTCACAGTGCCCATTATCCAGTGAATCCATTTCTTACTAAAGCCAAATAGTTTCATTATTGTCTCCAAACAAGTTCCACTCTACTTTATCGTATGCCTTGCTCACTTCCGTCTTCACAGCCATAGAGGATTGAGATACTTTTTTCCTCGACTTCAAAGAATGCATCATTTCGTGTGCGATCATGACATTATCATTGACCAGTCTTCGTGAAATGAACGCTGCTTGAGAATCGGAGACTATTGCATCAAGATGATTTTTGAGTCTCTCCAACTAGACATTTTGAGATTATCTTTTATAGGATGTTACATAAAGCTATGGGCCGATAATCAGATAGTGTTATAGGATTATTGATTTTTGGTATCATACATATATTAGTGTGGTTCATTGACTGTTTCATGTATGAAGTTCTAACGTAATTTTTTACCTCCTACATCACGTCTTGTCCAACTATGTCCCAACAAAATTTATAGAATCTAGTAGTTAACCCATCTGGTCCAGGTGATTTATCATCTCCAATTTGGTTTATTGCCTCAAAGATTTCGTTGTCGCTGAATTCCTTTGTGAGGTCATCGTTCATTTGTTTGGTGACTGTAGCTTTTAAGCCCGCAAAGTCTATTGTAGAAAATTGTCGACTATTACTCTCATAAACTTTTGTGAAGAAGCTTTGGGAATGTTTTCCTATTACTTTATCTCCTCTATAACTCAAACCGGTATCATCTTTTATTGAGATTATGCGATTCACCAAAAATCTTGTTTCAGTGCAAGGATGGAAGTATCATGTATTTTGGTCCCCTTCTTTCATCCAATTGCTTCGGCTTTTTTGTTGCCAATATATCTCTTCATCATTGTATGCCCTTGTTGACTTTGTTTGGATTTTTGGAATGAGTCCTCTTACTGATCAGTTCATGCTTGACATAGCATTGTTCAGTTGAGCTCGTAGATGATCGATTCGCATTCGTGAGTTCATGTTAAACTTATGTTTTAGAGTTCCCATTGCTTGTCTACAAGTCCTCACTTGATATATTATTTGTGTTTTCTGTCTGGTGCTCTGTTTTGTCCATCCAACTTGGACGTGTTGTTTGAAGTGAGGCACATCAACTAATCTCTTATCAAAACGAAATGGTCTCTGCTTCGAAGTTTCAGTTTTTTCTAGAGTTAACAAAAGTGGTTTGTGATCTAAACTAGTAAGGTCAAGGAATTCCAATTCTGCAAAATGGAAGGAGGCTGCTCCTTCAGAATTAATAAGGGCTCGGTCTAAACAGCATTTTACTTTGTGTTTATGCCGTTTTCCAACCGAAGAAAACCTAAGCCTTTTGATCAGACGTCCAGAAGGTCACAAGTAGCCATCATGTTTCGAAAACTCTTGAAAGTGCATTCTTCTCTTCGTGGTCATCCTATTTTTTTCAGAATTTGACAATATCTTATTGAAGTCCCCAATCAATATCCAAGAGTCATTGCGTGTAAGTGACAAGTTTTCAAAGTGTTTCCAAAGATGATGGCCCTAAATGTTTTGTAGCTTTTAATTGATTTTTAGATTTTGGTTTTTGGTTTTTCATTTTTGTAGTTTGTGATTTTTGTTGTAGATTTTAATATTTGCAAAATCTTGAATGGAAATTTGTTTAGTTTTTAGTTTTTCTACATAATATTTATTTTTCAACGTTTTTAAGTTCTCTATTTTAATATTTAGTTTTCTATTTTCTATTTAAAAATTACTAAAACAATGATAATAAATATTTTCTTAATAATAAAAATTAAAAAGATGCAGAAAAATATTAAACATAGGTATATTGCATATAAACATAGATTTTATAAATTAAACCAATTTTTACATAGAAATAAAATTAAATTTTTAAATTAATACCAAAACAATGATGTAGAAAAGAAAACACAAAGCATAATTAAAATAATAAAAAAAAATTAAGAAATATATCACGTAATACTTCTAAAAAACTCACAAAACTTGGTTTTTGGATTGTATGAAGAAATAGGTAAAATCTCCTAAAATCTAGTTTTCCTATCTTTTAGGAAATCTACTTTTTTCTTAATCATGAATGGGTAATTATTAGTTATTGCAAAATTAAAATCCAAAAACTTTTCTAAAAACTGCAGTCATTCAAGGTCGATGTCTTTCACGTTGATAAGGATGACCATACACACAAGACAAATAGAAATTGATATTATTGATAGAGATATGTACATTGATATGGCGTTCATCTTGGTAGACTTTAGATAAATGCACATTATCCTTCCACAACAAGGCTAAGCCACCACTATGACCTTGTAGGGGTTGAGTTATTACATTGGGAAATCCTAATACATATTTACATAATCACACTTATTTAGAGTTTCAATAAGAAAAACAACATTAAACTTAAGTAATGTACATAGTTTACTAAGTCGAGATTGAGTCAGTGGCGCACCATGGCCTTGATAGTTCCAGGAGCCAATCCTCATGGGGGATGTGGGGGTACCGGGCCCCCTGCACCTCCGATCAATGTCATTGGGGATGAACCAGATGTAGCAAACCCAAGCTTCTTGTCTTTCTTGCGTATGTGTCTTAGTACTGCTGATTCTTCTGTTGCTTCCGCTTGATTGTAAAGCCTTTCAAAGCTGAGTCTCTTTCTCTTAACAAATGCATACTCGTTCATTACATTGTCTGAAAACTCCTCTAGCAGCCCTGCTTCTCTTTGATCCATCAGAGATTCACATACATATTTGGCATGCAGGTACCTTAGTCTATGAGTAGTTAAATCTGTATCTTCAAAAGTACTTGCCATTTCAGATGGAACAAAGTCTGAGTCTTATTCCTGTCTTGGTCCTGTAGTCGAATGGTTCTGAAGACCTGGTATCAATGTAGCCGGATCAATGCTTGGTAGCGAGCCATCACCAGTCATATCTTGTTCTCCATGTTCATGCTCCTGGTGGTTATCATCACTCCCTTCATCATCATGTGCAGGATTATCCTCTTCAAAGGTCAAGGCACATTCATTTGCATCGTGCTTAAGGGAACCACACTTGGTACAGAAGTTTCTCAATCTCTCAAATCTGAATTTGATGATAGTATTCTCATTCGCCTGAAATTGAATGTTTCTTTGGAACCGGAGTGGATCATCTAAATTTCAAGCCAACTTAACCCTAATGAATCCTAGTTGATTTGTGTTCTCATCAAAATCAACATCTACAACATATCCTAGTCTGTTTCCAACTGCCCTAGCCATTGCATTGGTTAAGAAAAGAAGAGGGATACCTTGGATTTAAACCCAGAAAAGAATTATCTTCATCTCATTCTCTGTGATATTCAGGTACCATCGATTGATTGACAACATCCAGTCATTGAATGACCACGTCGCAGGACCAAGTTCATTGATTCATCTGTTTGGAACTTGAATTGCACCTTTCCATTGCCAACGATTCGCCCAACGCAAGAATCCGCCAGTCCCTAAACTCTAGGCATTTGACTGATTAACGCTCGTAGGTTTTTTTTCGGGGATTCACTGGTGTGACGATTAGTGAGAAGCGGTTAACAGCGAACGCCTGTGAGACGAATTCCTGTGACAGGAAATTTGGAGCATCGTCGATTCCCAAATTCAGATCTTGGACAAACTTTCTTAGAAAATCACTCATAATTGATTGTTGGTTTTTGTCGAGTTGGTAAAACAGTGGTGAGAGAAAAAGGAATAGATGATTGAAAGGGTTAAATAGAATGATCCATGACGGTTTTGGTTGACGATTACCTCCCGTAAAGAGGGGAGAAGAATAACTACCATTGTCATTTGGCAGACAAAAACCGGCGTTGAAGACTCTAGAAGGAATTCTGCGAACATCTCAGGTCGGAAAAAAATCTCCAGTGGAGAACAAGCAAATGGCGTCGATCGCCCAAAAAATTGCCTTTCGAGAGAGACGACATCATCAATTTTTAGACTTAAACCTCTTCTATTGTCTTGTTTTGCATGTTTAAGCTATTAGACTTGATATCTTTTGTGTCTTGCAACGTTTTTTTGATTCAGTCACTTATGTTTTCTACTATTTTGTTTCAATATTTTTTTGTCTTAAACCTCTTTTATGTCTTGCCACGTTTTTTTGATTCAGTCACATATGATGTAGAAGTCTGAGACAAATGAAAAAATAATTAAGGTTCTGCAATGGTTTTTAAGCCAGTCACTCAATAGTAAGAAATTCATTTCTACTTGCCTATAACGTAGAAGTATGAGAGAAATGAAAAGATATACGTCGAAGTCTGAGACAAAATAACATGAAATTTTGAAACACATACCATGAATGTCTGAAACAAAACCCAAAACAACCACATAACAAAATAAAAACACAAACATAGCTTCTACGAATCATTAAGGCGAGGAATCTCGAATTCTTTCTGACGAGTCTCACAGTTAAGTGTTCCGACAAACTCTCCTAATTCATCAAACATCTCTACACCAAGATTGATCCATAAGGCCTGCATGTTTCTATCACACAATCCGTCGAATGACTTTCCAAGTGCCAAACATTCAATGTATTTTATCGCATATATTGCACAATCACCTCGATCGTCATTCACTGGGTTCTTCTTTGTAACCCTCTTCACCTCCAACATTGCGTAGCTCTTCTTATGGTCCTTTTCTAGAATATATTCAGACAACATAGTTGGGATTATCTTCCTTAAAAACATGCACTGTTGAACCATTTCTAATTCCTCAACAGGTGTGGGAATGCTGTCGTAAACGTAGATCCTGTTTGTCTTCAAGTTAAAATCCAAAGCCACCCAATGATTTTCATTGACAAAGAGACAACCGTAAAGGTGATCTACATTAGTGAACCACTTATTGTTTGTCGCTGCGTCTGTATGACTTGTACCGTTGAGGTGATTCACATAATAGCCGGTCCAGTTGTAGGTTTTAAAATCAGACGAATAGTGTTTGTTGTAGTCATTCTTCATCTTTCTTATCAAAACTTGATCAAGGAAAGCAATGCGGTGATTTGGTATTTATAAGGATCACGAATGAACTTTCTAGGAAACATAGTCATTGTAGTTCCCATGTGGTGCAACATAATCAATACAACAATTAAAACCAAATTTTAAACCAATTCCACAAGCTGAAAATTGTAAATTACAAAAGGGAATACTTACATAGTCTTTCACCCAACCATGTGTTCCATCTGGTCTTTTCTAGGAGTTATAATTTGCCAAAACAATCGAACATCAAAATTATTTGTTTGAAATGGTTCTTCTCTGGGAAAAAAAATGATAAAAGAGAACCGAAATCATGGATTTTAGAACTAGAAAACAGAAACTTACTCATCAAGCCTAGCCAATCCATGAGACTATGAAGTTTCTCATCTGAAACTGGTTGAAGATGCTCGGGTATGGAAGGGGATGGTGCTCCATCCGTGATAATGCGCTTCACTGTGGATTTCCCTACATAAGGAGGTTTTATATAATCGGCTAGTTGAGTCACTCGTCTCTCTAGTAGTACCATCATTCAAATTTTTAATTTGGTCTTCAATTGACGACAACACGATAGCCATTGCTTCACTAGCCCGCTGTACATGAGGATTAGAGAATGTATCTTCAAAACTGCAAGCCATTTTCAAAGTATCTGCTACAACTTTTTCAGTTACATCACCAACATAGTCGTCATCTCTCCTCATTGTCTTCTTTAAAACTTTTGGAGTTGATACCTTCATTTCCTTTACCTTGGCCATCTTCTTCTTAGGTATCTTAGATGCTTTTTTAGGCATGATTGCAACTTTCTTCTTCTTACCCTTTGTTGCATCTTTCTTTTCACAAAGAACAAGCAGCTCAGATATTTCTCATTCATGCTTTTTCTTGTTCTTCACTAAGTAGATAACTTTCTTCACTACTCTCTAACAAGGCAAACCATCTTGAGATTATGGCTTCTCCTCTACCATACAAGACTTCGATAATCAATAATTTAATATTTCATCAACATCAAAATTCATGATAAATATGAAAAACAATTTTTAATTGTAGTTCAAGTTCTTTATTGGGTGTCTCATCTTCTTTATCGTTGTTGAATGTGGCATCATCTCCTTTGTTGTTGGATGTGACATCATTAATGGATACATCAGCGGGATGAGACTCTTTCAAAGCTTTCAAATCATTCTCCACAGCTGCAAGTCTCTTACTAAGCTACTCATCTAAAACAATCACTTTCTGATTAACAAGAGGAATTTACTCTCCAAACCATCAATTCTTCTGTTCAGATTTTTGTCCATCTCCGTAATTGTCCTTGTCATTTTTTCCAGCATCTTCCAAATATCCAACAAGCTTGTCTTCTCCTATTTATCAACCTATAATTAGTGAAATAATTGTGTAACTAAATTATTGTCAAAATGTAGACAATTATAAAAGCTAATTTTGTAAAATGGGAAGAAAAAAAAACAGGACCTCCATATGTGCTTTTTCTGTTAGCTGTTTTTTTGTTAGAAACCTCTGCTCTTTCATCATCAATAGGCGTTGACTCATTACCATTCTTTTCCTTTGAAATGACACTACTCGAACATCCTCATTTTTTTATTTTTTCGTTTCCTCTTAAGCACTGATTTCACATGTTTCCACGCATTGTTTCTTAAACGGTTGTGTATGATATCTCTAATCAAGTTGTCAAGCGTCATATCTTGATTCTCAGGCAAGTCACTCCATTTAGGGTACATGTTTTCCAAAGAATCAGGAAGCATATGCCTGACCTGCACCTACTAACAACACAAAATTAAAAGATTATGTTAGTTACATGTCTCAGAATTTATTAAATATATGAAAGAACCTAACTAAAGAACTAGAGAAGATCACACAAACCTCTTCATGGGCAACCTTCTCAGTTTCAATGAATTTCTTAAATTTGATACGTGCGCGACTTGATCTCCAATCAAGTAGTGCAACACCATTAGTTGTTGCTCTTCTAAATCCATAAATTTCTCTCAATCCAGGCATACTCTCGTAAATCCAAATCCACAAGGCATAGACACATCCATGAATCCCATATGAGTTTTTTTTGTAGTCAATAATCTTCACGGAACTAACTAGAGACTCAATTGCAAATCGACCCCAAGGATATTTCTCAAAAGACTCTGGATCAAGAACTAATTAGCGCTTGGCAAAGGGATTCTAGAACCGTGAAGAATCTCATGAACTCCAACAGATAACAAGCATAACCTACCAACCATCAACCTCTTCTCATAACTCCATTCCTTGCTAATATCCATTACGCACTCCAACTTAGTAAACAAGGGACCCTCGGACGTTCCAACATCCATTTCATTCCAAAACTCATGGTGTCCAGCTTCACAAGTGGCTGACTTGTCAATAAGATCACAGTTGAAACCCATTATATCCGCAAATTTAGTAAGAGAAAATCTGATTGGCCTTCCATCAATCACAGATCAAAGCTCCTGAAAGTTGTTGACACTCAGCTGGTTTGTAAAGAAGTAGTGAACAGTTTTGCCAGCCCATATATATTCCGCATGAGCAAACTTTATAAAGACACCAAGTGATGATTTCAACAAACCTTTCCACACATCACTACCTAATCTTGATCTAATCTTAAAGATATTTGAAACAAAGCAGCAATGGTTTATGCTCCTGTTTTGTAGTGGTGATTTACCTTCTAGATAAAGACGAGGCCGGTAACTATATAAGGTTTTGACTAGACGACACAATACCTTATCATAGAGAAAAACAATGTTCAAAGAGATTGTCATAAAGATTTTTGAACAAATCTGTCACTAAAGACACATGATAAATTGAGTAAATTTGTCACAACATGACCCTAATTCAACTACAAACTATTTCCAAAGGCGGGAATATATTTCTAATTTTTTTTCCAGCGAATTTGGCATAAGTTAGCTACCAAAACAATAGATTACTAAGAATTAAAATCTGAAAAGGAATCCAAACAATACACTCGGATATCAATTGATTACTAAAAATTGAAATCCAAATAATAAACAATACACTCGATAGGAATAATGATTCACCAATAAAGAGTTTTTAGGTTTTCTTAAAAATTTACCTCTAAGTATGCCGACTAGTTTCGAGAGCAGCGATGATGAAACAAGAACACGGTGAAGGAATAGTTATGAAACAAAAAGGGGAAAATTAATATTGAAATCATAATCAACAATACACGATTGATAGTAGGATTTTTGTCAATTAATCCTAAAACACTATCTTGTCGTTGTAGTATTTTAGGATGTCAATCCAATCCGGTGTGATGCAAACAGATGAGATATGATCAGAAAGCTCTAAGTCAAGCCAAGCAGAAAGTTGGTTGGTCCTAACAGTCCTAGTATGCAATAACAGAAATGAAATGAAACTAAAAGCAGGAATGGCAATAGCAGGCAAGTGAATGACAAAGCAGAAATGATAACAGGCAATCAAATGGATAAACGATTCCTAAGGATGGGGTAATCGAATAGTGTGGTCTACTTAATCTATTCAGGCGGTTGACAAAACTTCACAGAAGCTATCCCTAGACAACAAGTTCAACAACAGATTAATTCACTCCCGTGATAGAAATCCTCAAGCAAAGCTAGACACTGACCTAAATCCCTTTAGTGATCTCTAACTAAGCAGGCATTATGGAATCAACATGTTAAAGTCAATACCCTCTCTACAGCCAATCCCTTGGGGTAGAGTCAGGTATCTCTGGAATTAATAGGATCCAACGCCCATTAAACGCCTTCTGAACGCTGGACGTCTGGACTCATACTCCACATTAGCCAGTGAAATAAGCAATAAGCGCAACTAATCTAGAAGGGATTCTAGAATTCTAAACTCAACCACCTAAAACGACCAAGTAAACCACAACTATTCTATCCCATCCTCAGAAATACAGTTCACTACTCAGACATAATCAAAGACAATAACAAAGCAACAATTGAAAACATGATAACAGAATTGACGAAAGACTTAAACGAAAACTGAATATCAAATACTTGAAAGCGAAACTACAAAGTCGCAGGAGAAACACTGCGGCTATCAAAGTTGCGAAAATGTAAAAGCGAGATAAAAACGGATAATAGCGGATGCCTTAGGGAAAACCCTAAGAGGTAGTTTATATAAGCCAAAAAATGAAACAAATAAGGAAACTAAATATATAGCGAATCTTCACGTCATGATCCTGCGACCGAATGTGTCATTGGCATCAGACGGGCTGAAATGAGCTTCCCAGTGATCGAGTATGTCATTGATCAAACTGGGCTTCAGGGGCTCCGTCTTGCGATCGAGTGAAATGCAGTGAAATCGAGATTGAATGGTCCAGCGACCTTGTGATCGAGTGCGATCGAGTGGATGTCATGAGGGTGTGATCGAGTGGTTCTGATGGGGTGATTCCTCCGGCTTCGCGATTGAGTGAAATTGAGCTGTTTGCTTCTCCGGGGTTGCGATAGAGTGATTTGCCCTGGCAGAGCTCCGAGGCTGCGATAGAGTACTTTTGCTGAAGGCGTCATTGGGCATTTTGACTTCATGTTCTGTTTTTCCTCTGTTTGAACTCCAAAAGCATCCAAAGTACCTGAAAACAACCAAATATGCCATGCACATGCAATCCTAATGCAAAATCGTCCTAAGTATGTAAAACACACTAAAACGACTCCTAATGAGATGAAATGTGGATGAAAGAATGACAAAGTGGTGAAGAATGAATGCCTAAATCATGCAAATTATAGACATATCAACGATTAACTCAAAAGGGATGGGAAACACACCTAAGGATGATAATTTTGCTAATGGATGAAGAAATCAAATTCCAATGAAAGGGCAAAGCAATGACACCGAAGAAGAAGAGCAGTCACCACCGGAGAACTGAAATCTACAAAGCTGAACCGCCAAATTTAGAAATCGACAAATCCAAATGATATCTCCGCCGTTGTTCTAACCGGAGAAACTGTATTCAAGAACAACCGATTTTTGATTGAAAATAGAAGAAGAAGAAGAGACATGCAAAGAGGGAAATAAGAGAAGAAATAAATTACTCACCAACGGCAAAGAGAAATCGCCAAATCCTGATGATATTGACGCCGTTGTTGTTGTCGGAGAAGATGATTTCCATATCGGGGTTTTGGGTTTTGGTTTTGCATAATATCGATGAAGAAGAAGAAAGGGAAAAAAATGGAAGATGACGGCAAAAAAAAGACCTAGTTTATTTAGTTTCTTTGTAACTTCTTCATTTATCATTTTTATTTTTACTTAATTCATTATTCTTATTTTTTTAAAGGGAATTATGGGTTTAACTTTGATTATGGTTAATTAGTCTTTTTACTTAAGATTAGAGTCATTCTAGTTATTTTTGTTAAAAGTAGAGTCAATATGAGCAAATTTCAGTATATATATTATGAAAGCATATTTACATGTTTACTAATAAATATATATAATTAATACAGAGATAAATACTTTTTTCATAGACCTTTGCTCAAGATCCTTCGCAGCCAATGATATAACTCTTCAGGATAAGAACATTCCTTTGATCTTATGCAATTTAGAAAAAATATTTTCACCATTTTTTTTTTGATGTTATGGAACATCTTCCGATTCATCTTCCTCGAGAAGTAGTGTTAGGTGGACATGTTCAGTATAGGTGGATGTATCCATTTGAAAGGTTAATGTTTCATCTAAAACAGAAAGTGAAAAATCTGAGGAAGGTCGAGGGTTCTATCGTGGCGCAAAATATAAATGAAGAGACTACATATTTTTCTTCGTACTACTTCGCACCTAATGTTTAAACAAAAGGTAGAAAACCATGTCGCTATGACGATTGCGGGAAGAAACCTTCTTACCACTCTGATATCCCAAAAATATTTGCAGAATTTGGGCGGCTCAGATAGACCATCAACCATGGAGTTGTTGTGCGTACGATGGATGCAAAAAATTACGGTGTGATTAAAGACTTTTTAGAGGTTTAGTATCATGGACTCATAAAATGTGTGTTTTTCAAGTGTCAGTGGTACAATCCTACTAGGGAACGTGGTGTTTGACTTACAAAATTTGGCGTTACGGAGATTAATTCGGCTAAAAAGCTAAATAAGTATGATCCATTTGTTCTTGCATCCCAAGTCAATCAAGTGTGCTACATTCCATATCCTAGAGTTAAACGCATCTATGATCCGAGGATCACAGCTACACAAATTAATCCAAGAGGAATAGTAGATGGAGTGAAGGAACACAATCCGATGCAACAAAGCTATGTAGACTTTATTAGTGTGGTTGAACATTCTCTTGAAAACACTATATTGGTGGATGTTGAAAATCACCAACTAAATGATGTAAGTGTAGGTGTCATTCAATTCGGTCAAGGGACTCATCAGATTTTGATGATCATGAGTAAAAATATTGTTTTTTATTTACTTCAGTTATTTTTTTGTGATGGTGTTATGTTTGGCTTAGCTCTCTATTTTTGTATAGAGATGCTTACAATTGTACTCTTTATTTCTGAACTATATTTTTAACTTTATCATTGTGAGTTGTTTCAAAGACAAGCTTGGATTTTAAGCGTTGTGAGACCATCATTATTGATAGTTTCTTAGGTTAGTTCTTAGATAAAGTAAGTCTTAAATTTAATGTTATAAGTCAATTAATTGTTAAGAATGGCTCTTATATAAGAGCCAAATCTAATGTTTCTTAGGTTAATTCTTAGATAAATTAGGTATTAAATATAATGTTTTAATTCAATTAATCTTAATTCTTAGATAAATTAGGTATTAAATCTAATGTTTTAATTCAATTAATCTTAATTCTTAGATAAATTTGAGTTGTAATAATTATTAAGTTTTTTAAAATTATAATGTTTCTAATTTTTTTTCAAATTTTGTTTTTTAAAAACTCCAAGTTAAGAGTCCACCATTACATATTGCCAAAATTTCAATCTCTAAACTAAATTCTTAACTTCAAAATTTTCAAAATCAATTATAAAAATATTCATAAGAACTATGTGAAGATTATGCTAAGAAACTACCATTAATGATGCTCTGAGATCTTTGTTCCTTCTACGATTTGCATTTTTTTGTTGGGTTTTAATGTTTTTTTTGTGGGATCCGGGAAATAAGAAAGTGAGAGAGATGGTGAAGAAAGCTGAGACGGTGTTACATGAACTATCATAGTTGAGACTAAAATTATGCCCACAAATTTTAAAGGAACATCAGTTTTGGAGCATATATTTCTAGCTTGTGAGGGAGCTTGTGAGGGAGCTTGCAGCAAAGTAAGTACTTTTTATGCCAAAATTTTGTTTGAGTATTTGGTATTTGGAAAGTATTTTGGCAGATATGAGGTGCTAGCAATCCAACAGGCTAAAATCAGGAGCGTGTATATGAAGTTGAAATGTCATAAACAAAGCAAAGGTTGAGTACATGATCTGCAACTCCATGAAGCTTGTGTGGCGATGAATTGATAAATTCTGTAATATTAGAAACAACTTTTTTTACTTAATACAACTATTATCAATGATGATGATAGCACTCTAAACACCCCAATGATTTGTTTTTGCAGCTTTGTTCACAAACTAACCAAACCAAAACGCAGAAACAACGGAGTTTAAGCAGGACTTGATTAGTGATCATTGTCAAGTGTTTAAAAGGTGGCAAAACCAAGAAAGTTTTGATTCTTCAGATGTGTAAATGATCATGTGAATCTAGTACGTATATCAGACATGAATACAATGGTCTTAAATGCTTTGTAGACATGAATAGTGCATACAAAGCATAATCCTCGTAGCTCGAGGTACCGTAATAGACTCCTGCCCCACATAACCGTCGATTTCATTGTTAAATTTGACATATTTGCCATCAATTCTTTGGCTAGCATACAAAACATCCCTCACTAGAACCTCCTTTGTCACTTCATTCTCTCACTTAACCAAAATCGCATACTGTCTAAACGCAATATCCCTCAAATTCTCAGGATCTTTACTAACCAACAAAACTCCATTACTCCAATCCTTCTTCTTAACTATTCCACGGCTTAAAAGCCCATTACCATTATCACTTATCCCCAAATGAGTGGAAGTTGATTCGTCTTTACCCATATGATCTCTTCCACTCGTTTGTATCCCAAAGCTCCAAACTTTACAAAAAAAAAAACTGCATCAGAGTGGAAACTCACATGATATCCAAAATTTGTTGAGATATTTCCAAGTACCATTCACAGCCTAGCTCCATTGCATGACCAATGATCCAGAGGAAAATCAAACCGTCAGTCTGTACTTGAGCCTTAGCTTTTAAATGAAAACACAACCCATCTTCTCCCCACTTAACCCAATTTCATTCATAAACGAAAGACTAACCACGAGATTGAACCAATCCTCAACATGACAATTTTCTGTGAGTTAGGGTCCGATCTAATCTTCTTCCCATTTCCCAAATTCTGGAATTTGATTCGATACTCTATTTTTAATATTTGTAGGCCGTATCTTCTCTAATAATATTTGTTTGCAATTTCTTAAGAAGCTTCGTTTTTTTTCCTTTCATATTTTCGTAAATCTCAGAAGTAAGGAAAAATTAAATTCGTTTCTTACACTCTTCGATGTTACCAAAGCTAGTTCTGCTTCGTTGTGGATAGGGCACAACAATAATTGCCTAAAATTTCTTCACGAGTGACTAGGGTTCTTGGAGTCAACGAAAAATGTATTTTCCTTTGAAATGTCTTGTTCTCTAAATTGCCACGTATTATTTTATATAAATATATAAATTACTAATTTTTAAAAAGAATTTGGACCGGTTGTCCACTGTATTCCATTAATTTAGGTTGGTTTTACCACAACTATTAATACCGAGAACCTCTTATGTTAACCCTAATCTTCATTTAGCAATATCCACAAGTTTGTTTTACCGACTCTTCACGTCTCACCACCGTAACTCTTCTTTTCTATAGGTAATTCTATTATTTTTATATCATAAAACTGGCTTTGTGGATGAAATGGTTTGTTAATTTCGTACTTTGCAACTTAGTTTCGTTATTTATTTCATGAACTCATGTAGATATGGGGGACTTGGGATGACTATTTGGCTTATAGACGAATGATAGACAAAAACATCTTGTGATCGAGTTCTCAACAGATGAGTGACTCCGATCCATATGCTAGAGAACCGTCTGAAGTACCAGAGATGCCTACAAATGGACAAGGCTTAACAGATCCAGCAGATTTAATGACTCTTGACCAATTGCTTCGATCAGCAAGCCATGCAAGCCTAAAGAAACTTATCCGAGAAGAATGAATGGTGATGGATGGTAAATTCCACTTAAAATTCTCTACCTTTATTCTTTGAGTTTTTTTTCTCTTAATATGAGACTGTACGTAATAAGATTCTAGAGATGATAAGGTCCGTGAATGACTTGTATTCATGGTCGATTACTTTATACGTACTAGCTAGCTAATATATTACCTATCAGTTACTTTAGAAATATGCTCTAATGTATTCTAATAACTACTCGTATATTTACTAACATACAAGGTTTGAATACACAAAGGAAACTACTAAGGCGGTGAAAAAAAATTGTGGAGAACAATTTCAAAGAAGTGGATCCTAATTGGTCAACACTCTCAAGCGACACCCAGTTACGTTGGTTCATAGCTTTTGCGGTATGTTTTTTCTATTTGTTTTGTCAAAGTTTTTATGATTAGTGTTACTTGATACACATTATTATTTATTTGATTTTCATTCCTTTTATTTGATCTTGTAGCAAAAGTATAATTAGCGTTACGAGATAACAACACTCGTTCGCCATGAGTTTGAGACTTTGTGTGCATCTCGTTTAATGGGATATGTCCATGAATGGAAAAAGGCATGGAAGCAATACAAGGAGAAGCCTCAATGGATGCTAAACTCTATTTGAAAATGAGAAAACATCAAGAGAAGCAAAACCAACTCCAAAAATAAGAAGACCGATCGTGGTGGCTTAAGATAGCTAAGCACACATGTGGGTCAGTACCATATGTCCGGAGAAGAAAATAGATGGAAATTTTATTATTTGCATACGATCAATTCAGTTTCTTTCAAATTCAATCAAAGTTTTCTATAATGACTTGTTTGTATTTCAAAATTGTTTAGCATGATAAGGTGACAAGAGAGCTCCCAAATATGGTTACTTTTATGAAAGCAACTCATAAGAGAAAGTCTAATGGTGTATTTGTGTGCAAAAAAGCTGAGTTGATCGCAAAAAAATGTCGGAACATGGAGCACCAAATTCTCAGTCAAAGAGATAATGACGATGATGACACTTTGGAGACTAACCATCTTACACAAAAAGAATTTGATGCCATTTACCAAGGGGTAAAATGCTGAAACTTTGTTTTAATTATACTTTATATGATTTTTTGTAGACCATACTGTATATGTGTTTAATACTTTATATTTTATGTGAAGTAACATGCAATTTTGAAATTCTAAGAAATTCAATGGAAGAAAGCCAAGAAATTTGGTTATGGTCCAATTCTGGTAGTTGATCCTACTGTTGATACATCTCCAAATTATGAAGAAATGTATCTTGAGACTCAAGAAAAGCTCCAGAAATCGGACCAAGTGATTAAGGGAATGCTGCTGAAGTTTAAAGATGTTGATTTTTGGAAACTATGATGTAGAACAAGTTTCCAAACGAAGTTCCACCTTCCATTAGAGCAACATGAACAACAATGAAGGTCTTTAGATTCAATTATTAATTTTGTTTCATGAAGATTTTAAGCATTTTGGATTGTTTATCAATATTAAGTTTGGATGTTTAAATGTTTTTGAGATTTTAAAATATTTAATTATTATGATTTTTAATTTAATTATTTATTTATAATTTATAATTTATTTTTATTTATAATTTATAATTTATTTTTATTTATAATTTGTTGGTAATTTTTAAATTATAAAACATTTTGTTGGAAATTTAGTAGAATATATCAACATATATTCAACTGGTAATCTATGATTGGGAAACATTCTAACATAAATAACCCTATAAAGGGTAAAGATTTACATGGAATGCTATTAGGATTTTTTCAAACTAAGACTTAATGGAGAATTTCATAAAAAGGTATTTTGGACAATTGGCTGCAAACTGGGACGCGGATCCTGGATCTTTTAGTCGGATCTGTATCCACCCACTGATGATATCACGCGGATCCTGTTCAAATTAAATTTCGAATTAGTAGTAACCAATTAGACTTATTGGGCCCACAAAATAGAAAGACCAATCCTCTTAAAGGATCTTAAAGTCTTCAGCAACATTTAACATATTAAAGAAATCTGCAGTAAACTAAATAAATGCAAATCTTACCATAACAACCAAAGTTTTGAATAATAAGCAAATCTTTGAATATCTATGCGGTTACATTAACTAATTTCAGTAAATGTATTACCATAACAAGCAAAGTTTTAAATTGAAATTTGTCACTACAAAAATCACTGAAGTCACGCAAATCACGAAAATTACCTTACCAAACTAAGCCCAAATATTCTAAGGATTATGCAAAACTTATCATAATAGTCCCACGGGACGGGTTGTTACAAGTATTTAAGGAAGTTTTTCAGAACCTATAAGACTAAGCGTTGCAATAGACATTTTTTCTCAGAGGTAAAAACCATTAACAAATTTTAGTGATCTTTCTCTGTGTTTAGTATAATTAATCTCTTCTTTTTTAAATCTTATAATAGGTATAAGCTGGTTTGAAAACGGGTAATCGAAAAGTGATTGAATAATTGGAATCAGTTTACCAGAGAAGAAGTGAAGTGTTAGATTTTCAATTTTCGTTTTTAAATCGACATTCAATTATTCTCATTTACTTTTTCAAAGGATCTCAAACAAAAAAATAATAACACATTTACTTTGTTTTCCCAAAAGTAATTTATGTTTGCTATTTTAGATTTAGCAAACTTACGTTTATATGTTTTCATTTTCTTAATTAGTAACCAAGTTTTTTTTTGTGTGCAAAATACTTGTATTCAATCAATCAAGAAAGAACCAAATACAAAGAAAACTGAGATCAAAAGATTCAGAGTTTAGAACATAAACAAGAAGGACATTCCCCAATGCCACAAACAGATAAATAGTAGAAATCGACAAAGGTTCCATGAGAGCTTTGAGACAAATGCTTGAAGGTGATTTGACACATGTGAGGTCACGGTTTGACGAAGGATCTTCCATGAACGAATCAATGGATGACAAGATAGTCACAGTCATAAGACTATGTAACGTTGATAAGTGAACCATGGCTAGACTTCTCGTCTTGAGAAGGACTACACGAAGTAGTACAGCAGCGCGGGTTCGGGCAGCTATGGATTTGTAGCTTGAAGGAGTTTGCTTTACGACATAAAGCAGGGGTTTGGGATCACTTCTATGAAGATAGTAAATGTCTTGAGAGCACATGATCCGGTTCTTGGAGATGATGATACTTGGGCAAGAGTTGAAGACATTCAATAATATTGTCGTAGCGTAGAGATTTAAACAAGGGCCTTCATGGCCACACACAAATCTCCAGCAAAAACGGTTCAAATGCAAGGACCTATAAGTCTTCAAAATTTTGGAAACAATATTCAAAGCCATAGGTGCAACTAAAATCAGGGTTCTCAGAAGATTGGAGTAAACCCGTAGCAATGAAAGTGATCTACGTTTCAAATGGTGTCCATTGCCATTGAGAACATATACTTGATCTAAGCATTGACCACAGGGAGACAAAGGCAGTGTCGAAACAGAACTGAAGTTAATTCTTTGAAGAAATTGGCTTGGGCCACAACAACGTTAATGGGCCGACTAAAAAATTCAGGCCTGCCCACAGAAAACCTAATTTTGTTTTCGTTGGTCTAAGCGTGTAGGTCATGCGGCGGCTCACCAGAGAAGACTGAGATGGTTGTTGTGAAGATCGTGTCTCCGATGGCAGCAAAAGCGGCGAAGCCCTGAAGAGAACATTGTCCAAAGTGGAGAAGGGAGGCCAGAAGAAGCTCTTAAGAGTTTCCGAGAGAAAAACCATTGCCCAAAGAAGAAAAATGTCGTGCGCCGTCGACGTCTCCATCGGCCATGACGCAACTGACGGACCAAGAGGGAGACCTCTTGCCATCAACGAAAACCAGAGAGAGAACTCTTTAGCGTGCAAATGGAATTTAGGTCGAGAACAAAGTTGAATGATGCTTTTAGATCTGTTCTAAATTTTGAAGGTTTCTGGAAAATCAGACCTGTAAATGGATCTGCGACCAAAAGAGCGGCGAGGGAGAAAACCGAGCACCACATCTGTCCTTTGTTATGAAAATTTGATAAGCCTGTGAGGGTAGGTGTGTTCGAGAAGGTTCGAGAATTTTGAAAAGTTAAGAAAAAATTAGGGAAAACTTTCAACGAGAGATAAAAAAAGAGACGAGAGCAGAAGCGGAAAGATTTTGAGACGTTTAGATCCCGACGCCGGCGAGCATTTGCATTGCCGACGTCAGACAGTTTGTTTGGAAGAGGCTTTTCGATTATCATGCCAGAGAGAGTTCACGACCTCGTAATATGTACGATTCTCCTAATAGTAACCAAGTTCAAGTATAATCAAACAACAACAGAAGTGAAATGACAATTGCAAAAACGTATCATAGTAAGTTATATAAACAGACAATTGCAAAAACGTATCATAGTTTATATCATCAACTATTCTAACTGACAATAATGTTTTCAAAAAGATTTTAACACTAACCTTTAATATAGTTTGGTCCTTCTACATCGTGTCTGCTTCAATAGAAAACATTATCTCATTTATTGGAACAACATAAGAATCTGGAGGAGGTTGTCTCTTCCAATTGAAGATTCGCCTAAAAACAATTAATTTTGTTAATACTCATTCTTCGAAAGATTTCGTAATAGCTATTGTTTTCTAATAATCATATCAGTTTCTATCCTTTGTTTATCCTCCACATATTTGAAAATATGAACAAAAAATTGTAAATAGAAGTGAATGGAATATAAATTAGCTTTGTTAAAACTGGTAAATAAAATTTGGAACAATGTACTTGATCTAACAAGTTAAGATTACACCCAATCAATTTTGTATTCGTTGATAAATTAGTGAAAATCAAACGATGAATATGAAATTGACAACACCAGATGCTTCTTGGTCAAGAACACAATTCCAGTTTTTATGATCTGGGATTTCAATCCACATATAAAAATTGTTTAAAAGTATAAATCTGAGTCAATAATAAGCTTACCTCTTTAAAGATCAAAAATCTCAAAACACAGATTATAAACGCAGACGACGAAGCAACTGTCTAAGATTTCGCAATTTAGACTTCGATCAAAGGATTTGCACCCAAAAAAAAAACATTAGATCAAAGGATTTTATTAGTTTTGTTTGGTAGGTGTTTTTTTTTTAGTAAGATACATCCACAACTTATGTTCTAAAATGAAACAACTGTCCAAACCAAAAAAAATATACTAATGGGACAGATTATAACATTTTAATAAAAAAGAAATATTAATGGTGTAAGGAGAAAGTTGTCTTGGGTTATTACTACAATCTTTATCGGCCCACAACAAATTAACTCGACAACACTAATGGCCTATATATACTAACTTTTTTTTGTTTTGTAAAATCAGGTTTTAAATTACCAAATATTAAATTATAAAAAAATTTAAGTTACTAAATTTTATAATCTCTGAATTTTTAACATTTTAATTATAACTTTTACACACATGAAATATCCTACAATTCACATTATTGCCAAACTATACATTGTATTAAACACATTAAATTGTTTATTCTTATGCTAAATTAATAGAAACAAAACAATTTATGGTTTAAATTGTTATCAATTTATAGTAATTTATAGTTTAAATTGTTATCAATTTAATATAATTTGAAGTAAGAAAATAATAATACAATTATAACTATTACACACCAATATTATGCATTAAAAAGCTCATTCACTAAAATCACCCTACTTATTTATATACAACATTAAATATCTCACACTTATCTTTCTATTGATACTTTATAATTACTCAAAAAAAAAATATCAGTATACCACAACTTATCAAATTCACAAAATGTAGTTAAGATTCTAATTTTTTAAATATTATGATTATCTATACTATTCTCTAATTCACTACAAATACAGAAACCAATTTGGTAGATACTATTACTAATAACATTTGAGGAAGTATACAACAGTTCTTTTAAAATAAGAAACCCTGCACGTATGTGCGGGTCAAGATCTAGTTTATGATAAAATTCTAACAATTAAATCATTAGTAATTTTTCACAAATTTACAAGGAAAAGTATCAATAAATTATCAACAATTAAATTATCATTAAATTTCTATGAAGTTTCAACAAAGAAAGCGTTGGAAATGTCTCACACAATTTCAAGAAAACATTTCAACAAAGTTTCAACAAATATGTTATCAGTAGTCTCCCATAATAAACTTTGAGATTTGTTGAATATCCGTTGCAAATTATCAATGACATTCCAAAAAATTACATGTTGGAACAATTCGTTAAACACTTCACTGTAAATTCCAACAAATGTCCAACAAATAACTTATCAAAAATATCCAACGAATTGGCCAGATTAATTACTCGATGAAAACGTTTCCAATAAATTCACGACAAATACAAACTTCTAACAATCATATTCTAACAAATATATA
Organism: Arabidopsis thaliana; assembly: GCF_000001735.4. NCBI lineage: Eukaryota > Viridiplantae > Streptophyta > Magnoliopsida > Brassicales > Brassicaceae > Arabidopsis > Arabidopsis thaliana. Next base: position 14,033,476 of record NC_003070.9, on the reverse strand, counting down.
TTCTATTGAAAATTTATTGGAAACATATAATTCCTACAAATTACCAACTAATATGGCGGTTGGAATTAACCTTTTTCTTATAGTGAATTATTCAAAAGAATGCCTCATGGTGGTAGAATTGTAGCGGTAAAAAAATCTAAGCCTATGTATCAAAATTACAAAATAAGATCGAAGAGTTCATAAATGAAGTTTTCATACTCTCGCTGATCAACCACCGCAACATCATGAATATATTAGGATGTTGTCTTGAAATAGAGGTACCTCTACTTGTTTATGAATTCATCCCAAACGACAATCTTTCTCAACTTTTTCATGAAGAGGTTGATCACACATTGATTACATGGGAGTTACGTCTACATATTGTCATATATACAGCTGGAGCTTTGTCATACCTCCATTTTGTTGCAGCATCTCCGATTTATCATAGAGATGTCCAATCATCAAACATCTTGTTTGATGAGTATTACCGAGCTAATGTTTTGGATTTCGGAACCTCATGGTCGATACACGTTGATCAAACTCACATGACAACTGCGGTTATAGGTACTGTAAGATATGTTGATCTGACTACTTTCAATCAAACATGTTTACAAAAAAGAGTGACATGTAGAGCTTCAGAGTTGTGCTTGTTGAGATAATGAATTGAGAAATACCTTTTTCTTTCCAATGGTTGGGAAAAAATAGAACATTGGTCACTTACTTTAATCTTGCCCTAAAAGAGAATAGACTTTTCTACATTTTATTTTTAAATAAGAAATGACTATAACCTAGGACAAGTTATATAGTTATAACAAATATTTCAAACAGGTATCTCTCCAGACATGGAGATTTACAAAAACTAAATTGAAGTACTTAGCACTGATGATGATGATTGATGACTAGTCACTTTCCATTGTAATAATTTGGGTGAAACAAATTGTCATAGTTTCTACTACACATACTTTGCTTATATTGTTGTTCAATGATTATGATGAATATTCTTAATTATTGTTTGAGACTTCATTAATACATAATTTTTTTTATCATTTTCAGATTTAGGAAATTGAGATAGCAAATTCGAAGAGGGTTGTTGCTAAAATACGCTGGCCTTCAAATGACCTGACCTAAAAGTTTATTTTGTTCCTATAGACGCTAATGGAGTTCGCGTCTGAGTAGATATAGTAAAGGTAAATGATGCAGCAGTTTGGAGGCATTCTTCTAAGTTTAAGTGTATGGAAGATGCGTTCAGTTTCACTATAGCATGGCTAAAGGCCAAAGTAGTGCTCGTCTAAGCTGATGTAAGATGCATTTTGTACTTTCTTTTGTGTTGCATGGTTCAAACTTTTGTTGAGACTTGATACTTGAACGAATGAATCAATGGTTGTTTTAAAATACTTATTGTAATAGTCAGATGATATGTACTGTATTTTATGTAGATGTTTCTATTAAATTCTTTTTATATATTGAAATTTTTGCAAAAGCATATCTACGATCAATAGAAACAAAAATCATAAATATATAGCATAAAAATAAATTTTACATAGAACATGGCCAAATATCATAGCTACATAATACAAAAATTATAATAGAAATATTGTTATACTGGTAGTATATTATTAATTTATTATCAATTTTTTCATGAGTTTTAGATTTTTTTTAACTAGTCCATTTGGATTAGATGAAAGATGTAAAAGAAGTAATGTATTAATATATATATATATATATATATATATATATATATGTTTAGCTATTGCAGTTTAAAATAAATATCTTATTTTAACTCTATCAGACTATGTCTGATTTCAGAACTCATACATCGACTAGCGACCAGCGACATCATACATTGTTCGTTTGTCTGTCGCTGTATTCAGCGACCTATTACAGCGACAATCGCTAAAAACTGTCGATGTGTTGTTCGTTTGACTGTCGCTATAAATAGTCGCTATATTTTTAAAATATTTAATTATTTTTCGTGCTAATGTATATTTTAAAATCAAAATGTAAATTATATATATCATACACCATGCGAAAAAATAAATTAATATATTTATTTATTTTAGTATTATCAAATTTAATTTACGTTATTTGAATTTATTTTTTTTTTTAATAAGAATTATTTTAACTTAATTAGAACTCAAACCCCACGTGATATCGCAAAGAAATATATTATAAATTTGTTTATATAATAATTTCTTTACAACAAATCTAACTCAAAATGATGCATATTATAAATTTTTGTAGTTATTTAAGAGTATATATATAACTAACCGGAAAAAAATAACCGTAAATATTTTGACAGAAAATTACAATATAGGAAAGTTGCAATAAATGACACAAGCGAGAAAAACAACCGTCAATATTTTTTTACGGAAAATTGCGATTAAAAGACACAACCTTTCAAAGTACAAAAGGCATTTATTTAAGTTTAATTTAATTTAATTCTGTTTAATTTAATTATTTTTAATTTATATTTTTTGATCGATAAGTTGTTCGTTTGCATGTCGCTGGATTCAGCGACCAAAAGCAGCGACTAATCGCTAAAAATTTTAACGACAAAAAATTACGGTCGCTGGTCCCTGGCGACTGTCGCTACTTTTGATCGCTGAACCAGCGACAAGCAAACGAACAACTTTTGATCGCTGTCGCTGGTTTCAGTCGCCAGCGACAGGCAAAAGAACAGGACCTTAAACATCAGTGACCTTCTTTAAGTATACGGAAGGTATAAAATTTAAGTATAAAATTCGTTACTTACATTAAAATGGTTCGTTACTTACATTAAAATGGTCAAAACTCATCCTCTTTACAATGTAAGAACTAACACATCGAATGAACAAACAATACCGAAAAAAGTTTATGGGCCCATCTAGGATCATTAGTTGGGCCTATATTGTACCTAAACTTTAACTATTCAAATTAGATTAAACAAATCAAAAACAAATTCAGAAATTAAATAAAAATTTTGATTATTGTTCTAAGGAGAGGAAAAAAAGGCTCATTGTTTCTTCATACGTTTCGTTCCCAAAAAATTGACACAGAAGAGAGAAAACCAAATTAACAAAAAACAATTTCTCGCCTCTACTCGCAAAAACCCTAATTTCATCATCTTCCTATCTGATTCCAATTATTTCTTCTACAAGTTTCCTTCTTCTTATAATCCATCGTTTCTTCCTTCTATCGCGTTTCACAAAGCTTGTCGTTTTTCTCTCCTTGTGGGTTGGTTAGGCCAATTTGTTTCGATTGAGCGATTGAATCTACGAGACGCAACAATCTCTTTCTGGGTTAGGGTTTCTTCACATAACCTTTTGTGGTTTCTTGTTTTGGGCGGAGTTTGGTGGTTTCTGGAACCCTAGATAGAGAGGAGCCTTAGGGTGGTTAATATTGGCACTGGTGATTTAGATATAGAGAAAGAGATTTGAGAGATATATGTGTAGGTGTTAGGGTTTTCATTACTTGTGAATTGTGGCTGTGGCATTGAATAGAGGTGTTTGGGGTTTTGTCCCTTTGGTAAAGGATGAGTGTTCTCTAGTGTGAAGCTAAATTGGTCTTCTAAGCCATCTGTGTGAGGGATGGAAGTGTAGAAGGTGCTGAAACAACTCATTTGGATTAGGGATTGGAATTGGATTCGTCTTGTGGCCTTTACCGTGGTAGGGATTTAGATGGTAGAGAAAGCTAGGGTAGATTAAATTTTTTGTAAGAGGAGCTTTCTCTGTTGTTGTTGGTGGGGGGTGAAGAAGGTTAGAGAGAGTGTGTGTTCTTTCTTGTATCTGATGAGGTACAGCTTTCCTAATGGACAAAGGTGAACACTCTTTAGCTCCGGAATGGTTGAGAAGTTCAGGGCATGCTTCTGGTGGTGGGAGTTCAAACCACCTCCTTGTATCATCCTCTTCTCATTCAGGTATGTTCGAGTCATCATGGATCATTTCATTGATCTGATCTTTGCCTCTTTAGTCAGAATAGCGTGATTTTAACTGTTTGCTATCTTGTTTTTTTTTTTTTTGTTTTGTATAGATTCTGCATCTTTACAATATAATAGCAGGAATAGGAACTCTAGGAGCAAAAGTGACGTTGATTCAATTCATTCTCCTTTTCTGGATCGATCTTCTTCTACTAATTCAAGGAGGGGCTCTAGTAATGGTTCTGCAAAACATGCATATAGTAGTTTCAACTTTAATAGGAGTCAAAGGGATAAGGACCGCAGCAGAGACAAGGATAGGGTAAGCTATGTGGATCCATGGGACCTTGACACTTCTATCCCTCTTAGAACTATCTTGACTGGTAGGGATCCGGATCCATTGAGACGATCACATTCAATGGTTACAAGGAAACAGGGAGAACACCTGTCTCGAGGATTAACAGTGGGCTTGAATAATGGTGGCAGTAGTAATAGTTACAACGGAAATGGACTACTTTCTGGACCTAGCATTGGGAATAGCTTTCAGAGAACTGGGTTTGATAAGGATTTTCCTTCTCTTGGAGCTGAAGAGAAGCAAAATGGGCAAGATGTTGTACGAGTCTCATCTCCTGGTATAAGTTCAGTTGTTCAGAACTTGCCAGTTGGTAACTCAGCTTTGATTGGTGGGGAAGGTTGGACGTCTGCTCTGGCAGAGGTTCCCAATGTCATCGAGAAGGCTTGTACTGGGTCATTAACGTCTCCAAAAGCTAATGCTGTTAGCGCGGGAACTTTAACTGGCCCAAGTGGTCTTAACATGGCTGAAGCATTGGTGCAGGCTCCAGCAAGAACTCACACCCCTCCCCAAGTATGATTCGCATCATCTTGGTGTAACTTTGTTGTACATTTACCTCTCTGCTCGTCTAAGATTATGACCATTTTTTTTTAGGGATCTGTGAAGACACAACGGCTCGAGGATTTGGCAATCAAGCAGTCAAGGCAATTGATACCGGTTGTGCCTTCAGCACCAAAGGGCTTGGTAAGTATTTACCTTGGTCAATGTTATTATTCCTCATTCATTTGTGCTACAATCAATATCTGTTCTATTTCATTTGTCAGAGTCTGAATTCTTCTGATAAATCCAAGACAAAGCAAGTGGTTCGAACTGGTGAAACTTGCCTTGCTCCCTCAAGAAATGCCCTACAACAGCCCGCTGTCCTACTTGGGAGTTTCCAGTCTAATCCTAGTGGTCAAATCAAACCTGAGAAGAAGCTGTTGGTTCTCAAACCGGCTAGGGAAAATGGTGTCAGTGCTGTTAAAGAATCTGGAAGCCCAAGTGCTAATACAAACACTCGAGCTGCCTCTAGCCAGCTGATGTCCAATACTCAATCAACCCAATCTGCTCCTGTGAGAAGTACAAACAGCCCAAAGGAGCTCAAGGGAGCCAGTGCCTTCTCCATGATATCTGGCCAAACAATCGAAAAGAAACCTTCCGCTGCTCAAGCTCAGAGCAGGAGTGCATTTTACAGTGCTCTGAAGCAGAAACAAACTGCATCAACAAGCATCACCACCGATCCTGTTAGCTCTTCAACCAGTGCCTCTTCTTCTGTTGAGGTAAAACTCAACAGCTCAAAGGATCTTATAGCTAGTGACCCTTCAAGTTCACAGGCAACAAGTGGCGTCGAAGTGACTGACAGTGTCCAGGTAGCTTCTCATACTAGTGGCTTTGAAGCAACTGACACTCCAGATGAGGAAGAGGCACAGTTCCTTAGATCACTCGGCTGGGTTGAAAACAATGGTGAAGAATATCTCACAGAGGAGGAGATAGATTCCTTTTTGGAACAGGTAAATAGACATAACAGCCCCAGTCTCTCTCTCTCTCTCTCTCATATTATAACTCAGAAATATTAATAATGGTTATGTTCTTTGTTTTGTTTGATCAGTACAAGGAGCTGAGGCCGTTATTTCCGGAGAGACTATCCATGATACATGAAGCAAGAGAGGATGTAGCTTAAGACTCCTGAACCCAACTTTACAAAACTGAAGAAAGTACTGGTTTTTGGAAAGATAGTTTCTAATTTCTTTTTTAATATATTTTTCTTCTTTTGGTCTTTTTGTTCCTGAGAAAAGCTTAGCTACTACTTTGGCAATGGGAGAGGAGAAAGGCAGGGAGGGGTTTTTGTTTGTTTGTTTTGATGATTTGCAAATAGTGCAAATAAAGCTGATGAGGCTTTGAGTTGCCATATGAGTGTCCTGCCCTCTTCAGACTTTGTAGATCTTTCTTTGGTCTGAAAAAAAAATGGCTCAGCTCTCACACACGTGTTCCTCTTTTTGTCTTTTTCTCTTGTCTCTAATGTTTGATGAGCAAGAGTTCGCTCTTAGGAGAATATATAATTGCGAAAGAGTTTCTTCATCAACACAAAACATTGGATAAACCCAATAGAGGTGCCAAACAGGCCAATCCGCAATAGGCATTTATATTTGTAAGACTGCGACAGGCTGGTCTGCTAAGACTGCCGGCAGAAATAATGTGTCCAAGTCTACCCACTAAGCCCAACGTGTTAGCATGCCGGCCTGCGAACTTATCTCATTGAGCATGTACCTCGTCTTGCTGATCACATGATTTTGAGTTTTCTTTTCTAGGTAATTTAAAAGGTTTGCCTATTTGCGTTCTCTTTGGACAACTGATTGATTTGGAGTATTTTCAATAACATTCACACAAAGTTTTAACAGAAACACACACTGATGCAACAGAGGAATCTCGCACACAATGCCAAGGTGACAAGACAAGACACAGGAATTTACATAGTAGAGAAACGAGAGGAACTTGTAAGTTGTCACAGTATGAATCTGAGTCGGAGATGAAGTATGTGCCTGTGCGCTACTCTGAGTGCGATGTCCAATACATTAGCCCACTGTCAAAAAAATTGTGGTCAGTGACCAGACACCAGAGATATATACAAATAGATTAGTATAAGATGATATGCAGTATACGAAAACAAAAAGGTTAGGATGCTTCACTGATTGCAATTCAAATCACATTTGCTAGGTTTGGAAGTTACTGTTACCAGTACAAAATCTATTGTGATTATGAAAGATGATTCTAACGAAAAGTTTTAGTCCAGATGCGAAAAGAAGACAGCCACATTAGTTAAGAATGGAAGTGTTAGAATCCAAAGGACTATGACTAAAATTGTAAGAATCACTAAATCTATTTGTACAAGTTTGGGTAATTTTGTAGGAGTATTTGTGTTCAATTTCCCAATCTAAAAAGCAGTGTTTAGTGTTTCAAGAAATGCACAACCAGAAGAGTGCATAGAATAGCTTTACCTTATCAATACAAATACACATTGAAAGACACCAGCCACACCAGTCCAAGTTGAAGGCCCAGTCTTCACAACCGAATCTTGAATCAGCAAGCCAACAGAAGCAGCTAAGGAAACAAATGCTACGACATACGCTATGAAAAGCCACAGCTTCAATCTGTAGCCAAGAATCCAAATACATAAAAACACAAATCAGAAACAGTTGAAACTAACCGCAAATGTCAGCGAAAACTTGATTTCAGATAATGAGGGTTATAAACACACAAGATTTCTCAAGTATCTTCTAGTTTACACAGAAATACAGATTAGAAACACTTAGTAACCAAGCTCTTAAATCTTATCCTTGATTAAATAACTGTATCAGCAAGCCAACATAAACAGCTAGGGAAACAAACGCTACGACATACGCTATGAAAAAGCCATAGCTTCAATCTGTAGCCAAGAATCCAAATACATAAATACACAAATCAGAAACAGTTTAAACTAACCGCAAATCTCAGCGAAAACTTGATTTCACATAAATGAAACACACAAGATCTCTCAAGTATCTTCTAGTTTACACAAAAAATACAGATTAGAAACACGAAGTAACCAAGCTCTTAACTCTTATCTTGATCAAAAACAGAATCAGAAGCAGAGCGAATGAAACAAATTCAACGACATACGCTATAAATAAGCTTCAATCCAAATCCATAAAACACAAATCATGAATACTTCAACACTTATAGAAGCAATGATCACTCAAATACTTCAAACTAAATGGATCAGTCACAAAAATCAGCTAAAATTTGTACACTTATCTCAACTACCTTCTACTTTCCACAGAATTACAGATTTAAACAAGAAGTAACCAAGCTCTTATGTTGACTCAGATCAATTTGAAAAACTAACCTCCACTCGCCTTCGTCGTAAGGAGAGTAATCAATGTCTTCTTTTCTGACGCAATTGAACATCAAAGCTCCGAGAGAAGCGAATATGCCTGCGAAATCCCCAAATCCAACGGACCAAAATCGCTCAAAATTCGGAAACCCTAATTGATAAATTATCGAGAGTTAGATATATTTACCGGGAAGGTAATGGACGAAGGGAACTTGGATGGAACTGCAAACGACGGCGTCGACCCAAAACCACCACCCGGTTCCGAAAACGGCGCCGGAGAATCCGGGTCCGAAAATCGCCCACAGTTCTGCCAAATCCATCGCTCGATATGATTCGTCTCCAATTGGATAGATAGATAAATAAAAACTTTATTGTTGATATTGTTAAATTATTATAGTTTTTATACCGAAAAAATGTCATTAAAATTATTATGCCAAAAGTGTCGAAACAAAGCATCAACTTTACCTGTAATGATAAAATCATCAAAGTAAATTATTAATTTTTTTCGATTTTGCCAAATAAAAGATATTAGATAATCAACTAACAGATCAATTTAACGTATAAAGTCAACAATAACATTTTCTGTCAAATAGTAAAACAACATCGTTTTTGTATTAAAATAAATAATACAAAAAACATATAGCTACCAGAATCGGACCCTGCATCTGTGGCTATGTAACTTTATTTGCGTGATTTGAAAAAACACTTTGCAAACGATGTTGTTTTACTATTTGTTCTGGTAGCTAATCTCAGAATCGATTCACCAGAACACATAGCTAATCTATCATATTCTCCATATCACGCAAATAAAGATATATAATATTTTATAATAATATTAAAAGGAGAAAAAATTGATGAAAATTAATCTAGAAATTGCAGGTCTTCTGATAACAAGAAAACTGTAAAACTTATTATCTGAAAGAGTCAATACAATTTGTTCGATACAGAGAGCTCTAAAACACAAATCTAGATCATTACTCTCACAAACCCAGACACATACGTCACAGGCAGTTACAAACAAAATGCATAAATCTTCTAAAGAAAGCTAAGTCTCAATATATACACTTCACACGTGTGACTTCTTCTTCAGCGCACGTGCTCCTCAGCACCATCTTCATTCGCACGTGCTTCACGCCTCTTCCTCCTTGTATACACTATTAAGGGCTTATCAATACCCCCTCCCCCCCCCCCCCTTCAACATGCAGCTTGTCCTGAAGCGCTAAACCTGGAAACTGTTTCTTCAAGTCCTTGGCTATCTCCCATGTATCCTCATGAACCGGAAGACCTTGCCAATGTACCAACGCTTCTAAGAGTCCATCCTCATTGTAACGAGTCTCCAGCACAGCTTCAGGCACAACCACAAACTCATTATCTGCAGTCAACACTTCCGGTAATGGAATGACTTGATGGTGGTCACCCAAAACCTGTTTCAACTGAGACACATGAAAAACAAGGTGTATTTTAGAACCCTCTGGAAGTTTCAGCCTATAAGCAACTTTCCCAATGCGTTCCATGATCTCAAACGGACCAAAATACTTCGCTGCCAACTTCTGACACACTCTCTTTGTCACAGAATTTTGACGATATGGTCTTAGCTTCAAGAACACCCTATTCCGTGTATCAAACTCAACTTCTCTTCTATGTTTATCATCGTTATTTTTCATTAACTGCTGTGCATTCACCAAATGCTCTTTAATATCGGCCAACATCAAATCCCTCTGCTTGAGTAACCCTTCTAACTCACAATTCTTAGTAGAATTAGCTTCAAAACGCATAATTGGTGGAGGATCTCTGCCATACAAGACCTTAAAAGGTGTTGTTTTGATAGTTGTATGAAAAGAAGAGTTATACCACAATTCAGCCCTAGGTAAGTATTGGAACCAAGTCTTAGGATGAGCTGAAGCAAAGCATCGCAAATAAGTCTCCAATGTGCGATTCAACACCTCTGTCTGGCCATCTGTTTGCGGATGGAAAGCAGTGCTGTATTTCAACTTAGTGCCTGATAGTTTGAAGCAGTCTTTCCAAAAGGAACTCAAAAACGTGTTATCCCTATCAGAAACTATCGATGCAGGGAACCCGTGCAGCTTCACTACCTCGTGAATAAAAATTCTAGCCACATCAACTGCATTGAAAGGATGTTTGAGACCAATGAAATGACCATATTTGCTTAATCTGTCTACCACCACCAAAATGACATTTTTTTCCGTGAGAACCAGGCAGCCCTTCAACAAAGTCCAAGGAAATGTCTTCCCAAACCTGCGTTGGAATTGGTAAAGGTTGTAACAACCCAGCCGGAGATAAGGTGGAGTATTTCTGTCGTTGACACATTTCACACTTAGCAACAAATTTCTGAATATCCTTCATCATACCTTCCCAATGAAATGATTGTTGAATACGTTTCATTGTCTTCAACACACCCGAATGACCACCCAACAGGCCACTATGATATTCAGCAAGTATGAGTGGTAAGAACTTTGAGTCTTTAGGAATGATCAATCTCTGTTTCTTCCATAATCTGCCTTCTTTCACAGTATAGGCACTAGTCCCTTGTTTAGCTGATAGACATTCTTTAACCAAGTGTTGCAGATGAGCATTAGAATCTATTTCTTCATAGAGATCATGCAACTGGAGAACTGTGGGCACTGTAAACGCCATTAACAACATTGACGAGAATGACCCAGTTGGTTGTACCATTCTAGATAACCCATCAGCCGCCTTGTTATCAACCCCAAGTTTGTATAGAATGTCAAATTCATAGTGCAAAAGCTTAGTGAGCCATTTCTGATAATCCATTGACACCTCTCTTTGTTCCTGCAAAAACTTTAAACTCTTCTGATCCGTGTGTAACACAAATCGGCGACCCATCAGATAGTGTTTCCACTTTTGAATTGATAACACAATCGCCATTAACTCCCTCTCATAAACTGGTTTAAGCTGCTCTTTAGATGTGAGACCATGGCTAAAACAAGCAATTGGTCTATTGTCTTGCATTAAAACTGCCCCCAGACCATTCCTGATGCATCAGCCTCTACAACGAACACTTTACCAAAGTCGGGTAGTGCTAAAACTGGTGCAGTAGACATAGCTCTCTTCAATGCATCAAAAGCTTCTTGGGCTGACTCACTCCACACAAAGCTGTCTTTCTTTAACAACTCAGTTAAAGGTCTGGCTAGAGTTCCATACCCTTTTAAAAACCTTCTGTAATAGCCTGTTAATCCCAAAAATCCTCGTAGTTCTTTCACAGACTGAGGCGTCACCCACTTAGTCATAGCTACTGTCTTAGTAGGATCTGTTGAAACGCCTTGTGTGATATGATATGGCCTAAATAATCGATCTTGGCTTGACCAAATGAACACTTCTTTCTGTTAGCATAGAACTGGTGCTCCTCCAAAACCTTCAACACCATTGCCAAATGTTCCTCATGTTCTTGCTCATTGCGACTATAGATGAGTATATCATCAAAAAACACCAACACGAATTTTCGGAGAAATGGTCGCAACATGTCATTCATTGATGACTGAAATGTGGCAGGAGCATTTGACAATCCAAATGGCATTACTAAAAATTCGAAGTGTCCATCATGTGTCCTAAAAGTCGTCTTTTCAATGTCTTCAACTTTCATTCGAATCTGATGGTAGCCTGCTCTTAAATCCAATTTAGAGAAAATGATGGCTCCATGCAATTCATCCAAAAGCTGATCTATCATGGGAATTGGAAACTTATTTGGTATTGTGGCTCTGTTTAAAGCCCTGTAATCCACACAAAACCTCCAACTCTGATCTTTCTTCTTAACCAATAACACGGGACTAGAAAAAGGACTTTTGCTTGCTCGGATAATACCGTTATCAAGCATTTCTGAAACTAAACCTTCCATAGCTTCTTTATGAGCGTGTGGATATCTGTAAGGCCTCACACTTATAGCTCGAGTCCCAGGTAAAAGGGAAATAGCATGCTCATTACCTTTGATAGGTGGTAATCCTTTTAGGTTCTGAGAACACATTCTCAAACTGTTGCAGGATTTTTTCAGTTCCACTTGTGAACATTGAAGGATTTTGTGGTAACACCTGATGGCTGTTCAAGCTGACTTCCAGCTCTTTGTTCTGCAGCCTGAATTTTGTAGAGAAAGACTTAAGAGACATTTTAAAGGTATCCAACTCCGGATCACCTCTTAAAGTCACTGTCCTCCCATGATACAAAAAGGACAACTCATGCCTCTCCCAATTGACCTTACAATCTCCTAAGGTTCTCAGCCATGCAATTCCCAATATCACATCAACTGGACCAAGATCCAAGGTGATAAAATGTGTTGTCAACTCCAATTCCTGCCCACAACCAACTGGTAGAGTCATCGTCACTTTATCACACAAGCCTAAACCTTGAACAGTGATTCCTGTACCCAATCTTATATGAAAGTTAGGGAAATAAAATTGTGTGTGGCACCACTGTCCAACATGACAACAACCTCTCCTTTACAAATAGATCCTTTCATCTTAATTGTTGTATAAGATGGCAAACCCATGTATGATGAAAACGATAATTCTGCAAATTGAGCAACTGAATCATGGAATTCTTCTTCCACGCTATTACTCTCTAAAACTTCCATTTCAAATCCATTAATCACTGTTAGTACCCGCAGCTCCTTATTGGGACACTTGTGTTCTTTGGACCAAGGTCCATCACATCTAAAACAAATCCCTTTCCTTCTCTTCTCATCCAATTCTGCACTGGATGCCGTCTAGTCTCTGATCATTTCTTCCAATTGGTTTGTCACTACCATGATTTGACTCAGTCATTACAGACTTCATCTTCCAGTTGTTTGTAGCTGGTGTATAAGAACTCTTGTACTCAGACCAATGTGGATCTTTATTCTCTTTACTTACCAACTGCAATTCCTTTTGCACCACTCTTCTCATCACACTCGTCTCCATAGAACGTGCCACAGCCACCATTTCAGGCAGATTCTGTGGTTTATGCATGTGTACCAGTTCCTGCATTTCACCTGTCAGGCCATTCAAGAATATACCTTCCAATTTCTGATCATCTAAGCCTCCAACCTGTGATGACAGATCCTCAAACCTCTGCACATATTCAGCCACTGAACCAGTCTGTTTGATGCAAAACAAACTCTGACTAGGCCCTCTCAGCTTCAAATTCCCGAACCTTAACATCAATCCTGATTTCAACTTCAACCAACTCACAAAATCCCCACGACTGATAGCCCAATTGTACCAACTCAAAGCCTCGCCACTGACGCTAACTGATACCAAGGCTAATTGTTCAGCCTCATTGTAACCTCCTGAACGAAAAAACCTCTCGACTCTCGCAATCCACCCATATATCCCAGATCCATCAAACATTGGCATTTCTACATTCTTAAGTAGATTCTCGCGAATTCTAGGTCTAATCACACCACGACAAGGTTCCAGTTGAGAAACACGTACCTGGTTCCTATGATCTTGCGATCTTGGAGGAAGAGTTTGACTTGTACCACCCACTTCTTGCACCGTTGCAATACCTGGCATCGAATTGAGTAAGAGCTCCAACTTCCTCTCAATCGCTCCGAATTTTAGATCTTGCGAACCCATTTTGTCATCCAACGACCCAATCTTGGAATCTAGGGTTGATAATCTTGCATCAGAACTTCTGATTTTACCTCCCAAATCCCCAATCTGATCGTACACATCCGCCAACGAAGCCGCGTGCTCCTCCGCCTGAGAAATTTCACAAACCGGAGATAAACTTGATTCCATCACCATTGCAACTACTATCGTCTTCTTCGATCGAACAAAAATTCCCAAACTTCAGCGTTAGATTCAATCCGAGATCACGAACGCACCATTTGATAACAAGAAAACTGTAAATCTTATTATCTGAAAGAGTCAATACAATTTGTTTGATACAAAGAGCTCTAGAACACAAATCTAGATCATTACTCTCACAAACCCAGACACATACGTCACAGGCAGTTACAAACAAAATGCATAAATCTTCTAAAGAAAGCTAAGTCTCGATATATACACTTCACACGTGTGACGTCTTCTTCAGCGCACGTGCTCCTCAGCACCATCTTCATTCGCACGTGCTTCACGCCTCTTCCTCCTTGTATACACTATTAAGGGCTTGTCATCTTCTTTGTCATCATATATAACCTTCGATTAGTGACGAAGAAGACCTGCAATTTCTGGCTTAATTCTTTCATCATTTTTTTCTGGTTTTGATATTAGTAGAAACGCTTATATATTTTTGTTTGCGTGATATGGACAGTAACATACTTTAGTTCGGTTGGTTTAGAGTTTTTAGCTCTTTCCCACAGGTGCATGGTTCGAATCCGATAGTAGGATGATTTTTGTATTTTTGTTTTTAATACGAAAACGATGTCGTTTACTGTTTGACGGAAGATGTTGATGTTGACTTTGTACCGTTAAATTGATCTGTTAATTGACTATACAATATATTTTATTTGGTAAAGTCAACAAAAATTAGTGATTTAATTGAAAAGTCAACTAAAATTGATGATTTTATTCACCATAAGTAAAGTTGATGATTTGTTTCACCACTTTTGGCGAAATAATGATTTTAATGACGTTTTTCCTGTTTTTATTTATACAAAATACGAACGTTATTAATATTAGGAAATATTAGGCAAGAAAACACTTTTTAAAAACTTAATTTGGTAATAGAGCATTTTAGGAGGAGTATGTATTTTTTAAAGTTTTTTTTATCATAAATTCCTCAAAAGTTAGTTAATCATAGTTAGTTTCATATGGTTTGGGAATAAAATATTATTTTTTGCAGTTTTCCTAAAGTAAAACGACACGACCAATTATTCGTCACTTTGACCTAAAAGTGAAATTATCCTGGCGACTGTGTTGAAATAAACCTCCGTATCCGTTCTCAATCCGTAATTCTTCTCCCGTAAATCATATTCGTCTTCCTAGTTATCCAAAAAGTGCCCATCTAAATTCCGATCATTTCCCTCCGTGAACTTATAACAAACGGGCGACATTAAAATCCCTCATTTTTACTTTTCCCACCGGTCAGTAATCAATGACAGGTAATCGTTTTCTGTTTTTTTTGTTCTATTACCAAAAACAGTTATCTTCTTGTTTTATCCATTTTTGTTCTAAAATTTCCTTACCTATTAAGTAATAATCTCTTCACAAATTGTCCCTTTGATTGCAGGCGCGGTCGAAGATGATATAATTGACAACGATACTCGTCTCCCTCCAAGGCTTTTCGCAACAGACCGTTACCCTGATGCTCGTCTCAATATCTACTCGAGACCCGACATTCTTACTGTAATATGTGACGTTTTGAAAGGTACCAAGGAAGTGGAAACTATCTTAGACTCTTGTTTTGGTTCTCTGTTTAGTTTAAGGGTTAGCGAATGTTCAATCTCTTGCAAACTAGTTCATGCGTTGTTATGTAGACAATTGGTTACAAAACAGAAATACGAACTGAAGATGATTTTTGGTGGACAGCCATTGAGATTCTCTTTAGTTGAGTTTGGTTATCTAACTGGTTTGCCGTGTGGTGAATTTCCAAAGGAGTATGATCCAGACTTCTTCCCTAAACGTGTCATTGGGATGAAGGATTACTAGGATGCGTTGATAGGGAAAGATAAGAATGCAACATTAGCGTAAGTTTGAATTGAGAGACAAGACGGTTCTTTATTTGATTGAACAGATTAGTAAATGTCATAATTTCACCAAAAAGGAGTATGATCTTGACTTCTTCCCTAAACGTGTCAATGGGATGAAGGATTACTAGGATGTGTTGATAGGGAAAGATAAGAATGCAACATTAACTTCTTCCCTCAACTAAAGTGAGTACTTCCACGCGAGGCAGGAAGGGTAAGTTTGAATTGTTTGATGATGATGAAGCAGAAGATAATGATGATGAAGCAGAAGATATAAAATTGTGGGTGAATTCGCTGTTGTCTTCTGTAAAACATGAATTTGCGGAGAGTGTTAAGAAGTTAAGATCTCAGAATCTAAATCTTCTGAAAAAGATCAAGGCCTTGAAATCTGTCAAATTGCCCAAATTTCGTTACCACAAGATCTCCAGGTCCAGACAGTCAACTAGTCCTCCATTTAAGAAAGTACGCCTAGCACTTAACCACCACACATCGTCTGAATCTCCTGTCAACCCTGTTGTATATTCTCCAAACATCACAACTCCCCCTTCAGAACCATTAACTTCATTGCACGAGGGAGACAATGTTTTATCTGATTCAGTGCATGATGGAGACTTTGCAGTTTCAGGAGATTCTGATAAGATTGTTGATGATCTGTCATGGCGTGAGTTAAAAACACATAAGGTCTGCCGCACTTGATCTATGTTAATTTTATAGATTGGTAGATATTAGTCAATAATTTATTTTAACTTCTCTATACCACACATGATGAGATATCCAGGGAGACCAACAAGGATTCAGTTGATTCCCCACAAAACTATCTGGTAATTGTTAATTAAGTTCTTTCACATATTGTTTCCAAAACATTGATTATATATTCTCATATTTTACTTTTTTCAGAATGAAACTCCATCAATGTTTATACCCAAGTTTATATCTGCTAATAGCACAGAGGTCCCTACCTCTCATCAACCCATCTATGACACTGAGTCGAAAACTAGAGACGAGGTAGATTTTTTGAATATCTGTTACTAGCCAAAAATATTTAACTATTATATACCTAACTACATTTTCAAATTACTATAGCATATGCCTTCTCCTCAACCTCCTGCTGTTTACGATACCGCAACAAAACCATCTTCTATTGATGTATCCGAGGTTTTTCTCCCTAAAGGATTTTACTATTACTTTAAGTTTCTTATAATGGATGTTACTCATACGCTAATGTTATACCTCTTCTATCTTAACAAGGAGATTAAGATTCAAGACTTGTCCTTAGCAGAAAATGTTGACACATTGGTTCATTCAGTGTGCAAGAATATAAGTGCTTCAATTGCTGCTCTGAGTGAAGTAGGAAAAGAGAGTCTTGCTATGATAGAATGAGTTCCACCCATTGTCGCACAAGTAACCTTCACCATAATCCACGTGGACTAGTTTATATTATATGGATTCCCAATTATGGATATACTTAACTTCGTAGATACTTAACTTTATGCCCACTTTTTTTTATGCGACTACTTTTTCCTTCCACATGTAAGATGATCAAAAAAAGGATGATAAAAAAAAGAATGATCAAATGTCCCACCATGCGAGAAGCCCTTAATATTATTGATGTTCGCTACGATCGTAATTTTTTATTTTTTTTCCAAAGTATTTAGTATATATTACAACCCAACTGCAACATCCAAAACTTGGAGAAACCAAGGTGGAAAGGCAAGAGTAAGTTACAGATTACAGCAATATGTACAACCTAACAACAAAGAGTAAAGAAACAACACTTTTCAATACTAAGATGAAACACGAAAATGGTAACTTTGTAAAAGCAAAAGCATAATAAAACTCAATAAGATTAGATATTGAAGCTTCAAGCTTGCAATTGATCATATCGCATCCAACATTTGCATGTATTATGATTGCATCTTATTCACCATCTTTTAGTCGTCTTAGAAGTAAAAGTATCCAAAACATTCAGTGAGCATAAGCAAACAGTGAAGCTCTACCACTGAGTTTTAACGCTCTAATGCTAAACTTCATTGTGGCACCAAAAAGAATTCCACTCAGCCACAAAGAAGATCTCTAAAAGGAGCAGTTATTCCTAATAAACTAAAAGCGTTACTTACCCCAAAAAGAAACTATCTCAAGAGCCTAAGGTAAATTAAACTTTGAGTTCTTGTTTAAACTGAGAGAGATCTATGGGGGTTGGCCTAACACCGGATAAAACCTAATCCCCTGATCCTTGCGATATGGCCTAATGTAGCGCTATGTACCAGAATCAACTTGCTTATCCTTTTTACGTTTTGAGCATTCACCAATCTTAATTTTTGCTTTTTCTTTGCCCTTAAAGTCAGAATAAGAGCTAGAAAAGTGATGCTGAGATATAGCTCTTGGATTAACAAGTCTGGAAGCCTGAATTCCCGCATCAAAGTAAGAGTCATGAGAAGGTAAAGATGCCGGAAGAGGAGGCTGTGATATTGGTGATGCCGGGGATATGTCTGAACTGTTTGAGCTAGTCATATGAGTTTGATCAGTGATAGTATTAGAAGCAGCAGCTTCCTCCTAAACAGGTACATCAAGTACCTCTGCCTCATCATCATGAATCACAGGTGCATTTAAAAAGGACAGTTGTTGACTTGATGAGTGATAAGACAACACTTAGTACATATCCTTCAAAGCTTCTCATATTCAAACTCAATCTTAGAACCTTCTCTAGATTCAAAACGAACTCTCCGAAAAAACCGAAGACGGTCTATGAATACAAGTCTGATCTTAACACGGATAAAGGCAACATAAGTTGAAGTATCTTGATTAAATTCCATCTCAAGAATAGGCCCCAACGTTCCAGCTATGAAGCTCACAGTTAATTCAGAAAGATAAGGTAGAGGTATACCTCGGACTTGGACGCATAGATCAATAAAAGTGAGAAAATCCGGTCCCAAAAAATCTCCACCTTTGTAAGGCAACAAACGAGTCATTAAACATCCATAGAGTTCTCCTTAAAGCAGTTGCCAAGTCAATATATGGATATATAAATTACTACTCCCTCCGTTTCAATATGGGATGTTTTGAGGCTTAGCACAGTAATTAACAAAACTATTATTTAATAAAAACAATCAAGTAAAGTAATTAAAGCAATTAAAACAATTAAAGAGTAATAATTAAACTCTCAAACAACCCAAATTACTTGAAAAAATGGAGCAACTTTTTACATAATTAAATTTTTTTTTGTGTGCAACCATAACAGAAGTAATTTTAAACAAACAATTTCAAAATTTTTACATCGGAGCCAAACTAAAACTTTCTTGAATCATACATGTTTATGTGAGTTTTTAAAAAAAATGATTTCTAATTTTCTTCACAATTCCAAATTCTTATTTGAGTATGTCACTTCTAAGTGAAGAGAATGAATTTTTTTTGATTTAAATGAAATTCCAGAAGAAACTGTTTATAGTGATGATGGAGATGAATTTTTGTTTGATTTAAATAAAATCCCACCAAGAGAAGAAACTGTTAACAGGAGCGATGGAGATTTTGCAGGTATCTATATATACATTTTTGAAGCCATTTTAACAAATAAATCCTGGATTTGGACTTATTTACAACTCAATGTCATTAGCATTAAATCTTTCTCCAAAATAATTAATTTTACTTTAAATTGTTAACCACATTATCAATCAAATTTAATCCAAACAAACTTCAAATCAATCCCTTAAAATTAGCATAAACATATTTGTCAACAATATTTTAAAACAAAATTTTTTGTTAAAACAAATATTATTCTTACTAAACGTTTTTTGTTTAAATAAATAAATCATGTATTTGAACTTATTTACAATGTCATGACACTGACATTAATTATTTAGGAATGAAAATATTAAATCTTCTAAATCCTTGCTTTTAGAATTATTATGTCATTACTTAAAAGGCTCAAAATATAAAAAAATAAATATTATTATTTATATATCTAGACTTTATAAAACATTATTAATATTTAAACTTATAAAAAGTTTAATATATCATAATTTTTTAACATTATTATATAATATATAAAGTTTAAAAAAATCTTAATTCTTTCCGTCATATTTTGTGACTCGAAATTTTAAAAATAAACATATATTAACCAATTGGCAAAAAATGTGTGAGTTATACGTCCCACATGAACTAAAATATTTAGACAATGATTCATAAACATATTATAAATAAGATTCACATTAATAAAATAATGGTTTATTTACAGGACGAGTTTGGCGGGACGGGTTTAGCAGGACGTTACTTAATAACAAATATAAAGTATAAAATAAAAATATTTTATAGATAGATACAATTTGCAAAATTTTATATATACTAACTTTAAAATCTAGTCTACATATACATTTTTGCAGTCATTTTATAAAATAAATCCCGGAGTTGAGACTTATTTACAATGGCTGCCACTGGCTTTTAATTCTTGTTTTTTTTTGGCAATAAAATTATTAACAAACGAAAAACATTCCAAATATATTTCAATCTCATACGTCACGCAGATTTCTCCAAAATTTGAACTAGATTTCGGCAACTATTTAAAACAAAATATATTTGACAAACGAAAATACAATTGCAATTCCTTAAAATAAGCAAAACGCACCTAAATACATTCTTTATCTATCCAATAAAACTTATTTCTCCAAAATTTGAACTAGATTTCTGTAACTATTTAAAACAAATATTTGTTTGACAAACCAAAATACAATTGCAATCCCGTAAAATATTTATTTTAATTATATATTTAAATTAGCGTGTGTACCGCGGGTTTTTTTAAGGGACGGGTTTGGCGGGACGGGTTTGGCAGGACGTTATTTAATAATAATTGTAAACTATAAAATAAAAATATTTTATAGATAGATATAATTTGCAAACTTTTATATATACTAATTTAATATATAAATTGTCTTCGCGGTGTACCGCGGGTTAAAATCTAGTCTACATATACATTTTTGTAGCCGTTTTAGCAAATAATTCCTCAAGTTAAAACTTATTTACAAGAAATGCCATTAGCATTAATTATTATCAATTAATTAATATTCCTAATTATTAGTATTTCCTTATCTAATATATCTCAATCAATTCTAATTACTTTTAAAAAGGAGAAATCTTAGGACTTTATTAATATTATACTTTATTAAAGATAAATATTATAGTTATTTAAAATTTATAAAATGTTTAGAATATTTAACGAAAAAAGTTTAGAATATATATGATATATGAAATCTATAAAATTAAATAACCATTTCAAAAGAAAAATTTTAAATTGATTTGAATTAGAAATCTTTTAATAAAAATATTATTAGAACAAAAAAAAAGTTTAATTTTACCGAACTGGATTAGATGGTGGGATAGATTTAGAATATTATAATGTATGGATTTTATAATAATTAAATAACCATTTGAAAGAAAAAATTTAAATTAATTTGAACTATACGTATATCTTTTCAATTAAAATATTATTAAAACAAAAATAACAAAAACAAAATGTTTAATTTCACTGAACAGGGTTAGATGGTATGACGGGTGTGGGTCGACAGTAATACAAGACGATATACCACAAGTGAAATCCATTAGATATGCTTAGTTTCAATGAACGGGATTAGATTGTAGGACGGGTTTGGGTCGATAATAATATGATGGATCGACAGTTATACGAGACGGTATACCACGGGTGAAATCTGTTAGATATGTTTAGTTTCACTGAACGGGATTAGATGGTAGGACGGATTTGGGTCGATAGTAATACGAGACGGTATACCACCGGTGAAATCCTAAATATAACAATCAAAATACAATTATATTATCTTAATTAATAAAATAAATATAATTTAAATTTAAATTATTTAGTTATAATTTAGATATTAACTTAAAAAACTGTACGTTATTGCTCCTATATTTTAAATAGTAAAAATCAAACATAGTAATTGTATATTAAATAATATACAAATATAAACTTTGTATATTCAGAAAATATAAAACATTAAATCATATGTATATTTTAATTGATTAAACAAATTATTTTTTTATTCTTAAAAGAACAAATTAGTCTCGCATGTATCGCGGGTTAAAATCTAGTTTTTTTGTATTAAGCTATGCCTTTTCTAGGAAAATAAATCATGGACACTTTAAATTTTCTTTTTGCATAATTAAAATGAAGTTTGTTAGTGATTAATTTTTAGTTCCTATTTTTTCTCAATTAGCTCCCAATCATTAACTAGTTCACGTTCGTATTCCTTTTTGGAAGTTGTAACTACATCTCGAAAAAAAAGGAACATTGATTTAATTATTAAATGATATGCTTTTCGAAAACTAACCCCTATACATTTATCTTTTATTTGACATGCATGTCAATTGTAATAATTACTTTCCATTTAATATTTTCGATATGTCAATCAAAGAAGTCAAATCGATGGTTTTACCGTGTTTCTTAGCGCGAAAACCGATGTAATCAAGCCACAAAACGAAAAATGGCTCCGGAGGTGACCAAAGGTGCGATATAGGGTTTCGTTTGCTAGCTTTTGTTCCGTTTTTTCCGAATAGATTAGGGTTTCATATCGATTTAGTTTTCGTTTTCTAATAAGGGTTTATTCGAATCGAATAGGGTTTTTGTATATTTCTGGGTTTGACTTGGTTTATGCTTGTTTGATTCTGAGTTTCTAAAGGTTGGATATCGATATAAGGGAACAAGATTTCACTGGCTTGTTCACTTCTTCTTCGTTGATTCTTAAACTACCTAATTTCTTAGCTTCTTATTTTGTCAAGCACATAGAAAAAGTAATCTCCTTTTCATTCTATCCGTGAGAAATCTTGTTTTTATTTCCGGAAAAATTCGATTTTTTCTTTGCTTATTTCTGGATTTGAATTGGGTTTATGCTTGTTTGATCTTAAGTTTTTGTATGTTTGGTATCGATATAGGGTTTGAGGATGGATACTGATCCCTACCAGGAATTGAGGATGGATACTGATCCCTACCAGGAATTGAGGATGGATATTGATCCCTACCAGGAATTGAGGATGGATACTGATCATATGACATACGAGGTATGTTTGTCAATATCGCAAGAGAAGACAAAACCTTATAAGTTTATCTTATCATCTTCATTGAGTGTGTTTTTTTGGCTCTGCACAGCAACTTCTACAGCTGTGTAACAGTATGGGCTATGAGAACTCTAGTGTAAAAGCAAGCAACATAGACCGTTGTTTTCGAAACACCAAACCCTCCGAATTTCAATCTCTTGCCGATAAAATATGCTGCATCTGTCAGGTAAAAGTCCAGATTGAGTCTTTAAGAAAGATTATTACAGAAATGAGATGCGTTCATATCCTCAGTGTCAATTGATTACAGGATAGGTTTCAGAGGAGAGCTGGGGTTGGAAAATTGAATTGTGGGCACAACTTCCATATCAACAGCGTGAAACCATGGATATTGACGAAGAAACAGTGTCCGGTGTGTCAGAAAACAGCACACGATGATGAACATCAAACTCAATCATATCAAGTAGAGACAATTGTACTAAGCGATGATGATGAAGAGGACATGAACAGTCGCGATCACCAACAGTATGATCCAGAGCAACTGTTGTTGTTCTATGAAATCCCTACAGGAAGAACACACAGACCATTCTCTCTCACGAGTATGAGGAAGTGGTGGGATCAGGGGTACTTTGATGGCTTTCCAAATTTGAAATTTCTACCCTCTTTAAATTTTTAATAACCATTTTACCCCTATTTGGAAATTGTTTTAACTTAACAAAATGAAATATTAATATTTTTTGCCTAAAATATTTCAAAACAATTTATAATGATTTTTAAAAGCATTTTTTTGGCTGAGAAAAAATTTGTTACTAAAAAAACTTTTGGCGGGAAAAAAGTTTGGCGGAAATTTTTTTTGGCGGGAAATTTTCAATTTCCAATTACATGTTTCTATTAGATGACGGTAATTTGGTCATTTTGTTCAAGGGAAGATGTATTTTTAAAAATGGACAACATAAAAGGGTATTGTTGCAAAAAGGTAGTGAAAAAGGGTAGTTTTGCAAATCCATCCCGCCATATAAATCCGTCCCGTGATAACTAAAAATCAAATTATTCTTATTCTTTTTCTTTTTAATAATGTTTTTATTTAAGATACTTCAAGTCAATTTACAATTTCAATCTAATAAGAAAATTGTATACTATTTTTATCTATTTTTTATATCGAATTCTTTGAACAAAAAATAACAAATTTCTTGTTAAATATTTTGTATCTTTTAAATTAATAAATTTCCTATTTGTATTTATTATCTTCAATATATTTGATTTTGATATATTATATATATATATATATATATACACTTATTGTTTATATTTGTTGTTGAGATCTTTTTAGTGTCTATTTTTGTTTAAAGATATATATATATATATATATATATATTTAATTTTTTTTTATTTTGTTCAGAAAAAGAGCAAATATGTATTTCAAAAATGTTAACTAGATAAAATAAAACTGTTAAGTAGATAAATAAATTAAAATTATTTTTGTAACATGGTATTATAATTTTCTCAATTAAAATTTTTGCAAGTATTATTAGATTGACAAATAGTGTAAATAAGTGTAATGTATGTATGTGACACTTAGGGTTCTAATGAGGATTAAAATATTGCATGACCATCAGGGCGTAGTAACTATAAATCTTTTATCCTAAATTAATTTGTAAGTGCACTAGCAATCATAGTAGTATTTAGGGATATAATTTACAAGGATAAAGAAGATACACAAAAGACTTCCGAAAAACAAAAATAAGTTAGGATAAAAAGGAATTACATGAACTCAAGGAGGTTTTGCAGGAAGAAAATAAAAATAATATTCTCTTCTTAAGGTGTGTTTTGGTCCATTTCATCACCGAACGAGCCTCTAAATAAATATTCTCACCGAACGGGTCTCTAAATAAATATTTTCTTCTTAAGCTGTATTTTGGTCCATTTCATCCTTATATTGCTCACTTTAGTCTCATGGGTCCAAAATCCTAAAAAGTCGTATTTATAGTAAGAATGATTTGTTCTTGAATAAAAGATTCAATAAAACAAATAAAATATTCAGGAACTTTATGACCACATCGGTCAAGAAGGTCGTGTCTAGGCTGCCTGCTACAGTCACTTAGCCTCTCACCCTTGTAAACAGTCATAAATCTTGCCACAATACTGAACTTAATTAAAGAGAATTGACACTTTTACCCTTAAACCTAGTTGGAGCCTATAAATAGTGAAACATAAGATGAAAATCCTATGATCTTTTAGAGCTTGTTTTCATTACCTTCTTCACACAACCTCCAAGGTTGAAGTTGTTGTCCCTTGAAGATCTACTCTTGATCGTCATTGTTTTCTCTTCTCTATTCTTCAAATATTTCATAAACTACCTTTCGAGAGACGAGTTATCTTCTGTGACAAACCTTGATCCAAGGGGTTCAGAACTCTACCCGGAACAACCTAATTTTTGACATAATGTTACCAATCCTTGGTGTTGATCCCTGTGATAGTTGAGTAACATGACTTAGAGCACTTAGCGAATCTGATCCTAAAGTGTCGAACTATGTGTTGTTGCCTACGAAAGGTGAGTAGTAGAGTATAGGGAGATTTTCTGGTTTGACCTATACCTAGGCTAATCGTTTATTTGCCTTTTGTAGTTGTAAACTAGAACGAAACACATAGAAAATTAATAGATAATAACCCTACTTTGTCGAGAACCATGATACCCTGAAAAACTTTCCTTTATTTGCTTTCTTATTTCATTGCATTAGTCATTGGGAAACACAAAATCAAAACTCCTAAGATTAGTTTTGTCTTATCCATATCTTCTTCTATGAATTCAATATCTCTAGCTATCACTCTCTGTCGGATCAATCTTTAAATATTACTACTAATTCATGTGCATTTCCAGTTAACGTGTGGTCTCTAAAGTAAAACCTTGAGACAAAATTAATCGCATATCAGATAACACACCCATGTAAGTAGAAGACGTTTTGTTCTCGTCAACAATTAATTAAGCAAATTGAAGTGTCCATAACATAGTGAATAGCGAGGAGTTTCCAGTCATATGATGGGAAGCCCTATATAAGTTATAACATCTCCATATATCTTACCAAAAACCTTCTTTTGATTACTACCTCCACATATCTTTTCAGCAACCATCATGTGAATCACCTTTTATTGCTTAGGTGAGAACTCGAGAAATAGAGGCATTAGAAGATTTTGTGTGTGCTACGTAAGCCTAAGCTAATCCAAGACCTATGGTAGATGGACCTCGGTCTCCATGCAAGCTTTGAAACCATATTCGAACAGACCGATCATTCTATTTAGTCCACCATTCAGGATAGCCATGTAAATGCGAGCAATACACATTCTTGTGACCAAATTTGCCACATTGAGAACAGAGAATCTGATCTCTGTTTTACTTGTTCCTTGTTAAAACATATATTTTGGTCGGATAACAAAACCAGTGGAATCACCACTCAAATCACGATGTGTTGACATTAGATCAATAACAAGTAACAAAATAAACTAAGTCTTCATGCTACGTACTCGCATGACTTTGCATAGAGGATTCTTTGTTCTTTATGTTTCACCTTCGAATGGGCTTGTGCAAGGTGTAATAGAAGTTCCCAACTAACCAACAACCAATTTACTGAAATCCATGATTCTATATTAGAGCTATTAACTACCAGTTTGGACAAAGTACCATCAACTAAATCCATCTTCTTATTGGCTCGAAGGGTATTAAGCATCGTGTATGCCTATTCGTTGTAATTTTCTCCATTGAGAAGCATTGATATAATTATCAAACCAAGATTTTTTAGAAAGAATAAAAAAAGAAAGGCGTCGTGGAATCACCACTAGCTACAACCGCTAATTTACAAGCATGGAGATTTGGAGATTTGTATGTGTAACATTCCGGTTTTAGGAATATAATAATGCATGTAGATAGATTTGAAAGAATTGATTTGGCCACCTATATCATATAAGTTCACTTATCTTTTCGATCAAACATCCTGAGAAAACTCTACAGTTAACTGTTTCAGAGCAATATTAATGGGGTCAATTGATAAACTCTTTGAGGAAATCTGCTTAAGGTTAGCTTCAACCCTGGGGAGCTATCTACCAAAAGCAATATTTCGATAGAAGAGGGGATCGAAATCCTTGAGGAGGAATGTAACGAGGACAAGACTCCTATCTTGGGGACTATGGGAAGGAACCCTTAGCCTCAACCAAAACGGTGGAAATGAGTGAATTTTTCTCTTATCTGCTGCTATCTGAATCGACTAAGTGTCCAGGAGAAGAGGAAATTATTTCCACCATCTCAACTGAAGCAAAGAAATGGACTGAACGAGCAAGACTGACCACGGAAGGAACGACGACCGAACAAGGGCTAGAACATGGTGGAGCAGCAGAGGAACTTAGACGGACAAGGAGGAAGAGCAAAGGAAAGGAGCTTTTTCTTCTTCTTAGCCATTGTGGCTTTTTCGTTTGTCATTGTGAGGCCAGCCGACGGCGACAAATTAGGGTTTGGTGACTTAATGCCGAAAAAGTCGCCTTTTTATTGTCGAAAAGATAAATATACCCATTTTTAGTTACTATCCTAGCTGGATAAATTGCTGGATAACATTTAAAACCGTAATAGTCCGTTTTGACATACTCATGCACTTATACCACAGCTGTTCACGTTTAGTTCAGCCAAACCATAGGTAGCTACAGTAAATGTGATTTTCTTTAATTGGATTTAGAATGTCTTACTAAAAATTTTATAAAAAAATGCATGTGTCGGGTCGGTTTAGGTTGAGCTGTGCAATAATGCAGAATTCTGAACATTACGAAGTAATTCTTGATTGCTTTTATTAACTACGGATTACAAAGTGTGATATAATCAATTCAGACTGTCTCAAATCCATTTTTTATTTTTTTTCATTCTTCATTTTCCTTTGACACAAATATGATGATTAAATCTACCTTTAACAAAAAACAAACATCAAATTTGGTGAAAATCATGCAATAACGTCTTGAACAAATCATATATGAAAAAGGACGATAAAATATAGGGCTTATTGTCAAAACAGGTCATTTTTTATTAAAATCTTTGATTTTGAGATCTTTTGGGTTGGGCTTTGAAAAAGAGTACTTTAGGCTAGCGAGAAAGACTATTTTACCCCTATCAACTGTATCTTCTTCTTTGTTCTCTTTTTCCGACCACCACCACGTTTCCTCCGCCAAATTTTTCAGATTTGTTTCTGTTATATTCGCCACCGGATTCTTTTGTTTCGACTACGTTCACAAAAACTAAACCCTAAAGGATAGTGCACATAGGGAACCCAAGGAGAAAATCAAACGAATTGAGAGTATTCATCTTCTTCCTCTCTTTTTTTCTGTCAAATTGTGAAGTAGATAAACCAAACTTGTCTATCTAATCGAAAAAATGATATAATATATGCTAATTTACACAAACCCAAACCCAAAACAAATGCTTGAAATCCTTTTCGCTAACTTTCTAATGGCTTATCAGTTTCCAATTGAGAAGCTTAAAATCTCTTCTTCTTTTTTTCTGCAATTTTGAAAGTTGGTGTATTAACCATGAATTGAGTTTGAAGAGAGGAAGGAGAAACTGAATCTGACGACAGGGAGGTGCCAACAATAACAGAGCAAACATGAAATTTGTATTGACCATATGATAAGATGTTTCAATGTCGAATGAATGAGTTGATGAAGCAAGGGTACAAGCGTCATTTCATATAAGAAAAAGTACCTGAATTTGTAAGTCATCATGAAAGTACCTAATCTTGTAAGTTTTTAAGTTTTTTAGGCATTCTAGATAAATATCTCTAAAATATATGATTGGTAATATTGAAAGACAACCAAAAATTATGATTTAACGAAGAAGAAGAGAGAAGAAGAAGAGAGAAGAGCATAAAGTATGAATTTTCTATTTGTACAAACTATATTAATAACTAAATTTATAACAACAAATAAGAAGCCTTTTTTTGCTAATTAAAGCTTTTTTTGCTTTGATTGATCCAAACTCAAACAGTTGTAACTTTCAGCTGATGAACTCCATTGGTTTGAATCTGCAAACTCCGTAGTTGACAACCACCAGATCTCCTCTTCCAAAGATTCTCCGCCGCTTTATCTCCGGCGCCACCGTCGTGTGTCTTTTTAACCACCGGCAAAGGTGGGTCCAATTCAGCAACGTCGATAACATCAATCTTTTTGTTACCAAACTCCTCCTTTCTTATTCTTCCACGACTAGTCCTGGTAGTGGTGGTAGTGGGAGCGGAGAAAGAGAGATTCTTGCCGGAGAAAAGACGTTTAAGCTTGAAGTAACGGTGCTGAGCGACGGGGGTGATGGAGGTGGAGGTGGTGGTGGTGGTGGGGAAGCCGGTGATCTTGTTGCTACGTTTGACTTGACCAATGCAGCTGATTTTGGGAGATAAAGGATCGGCTTGTTGGTATGAGTCATCTTGATGTGATTTAGCCGGGAGGGTCACGTTCTTGATGGAAGGTCTTGAACATAACATTGGTAAGAAAGTTGGTCTTTGGAACTGAACACTGTTTTGTCTCGTCTCCATCATCTTGATCTTCTTCTTGATTACTCTTAAGACACAAGAGAGATGAAACTTCTTGATTTCACAAAAGGACTTAGTTTCTTATTTGTGTGAGGGAGAGAAAGAGAAATAGGAGAGTTTGGGTTTGTGGTAGTTGGAGAGTTAGAAAACTTTGATGGTTACTTAAAATAAGGAGATATAGAGAGGCTTTGGTCAAAGTGGCTTTATCATTAGAGCAGACATGTCATTATTTTTGGGTTTCACACTCACAATCACTTTCAGATTTCTTTCCAGAATATTGGCTTCTTCCCAATCTGGTAAATTATATGGCTTCTCTATTTTTTTTTATATAAAATATTATCTCTTCAGGAATATCTGCTTTTTTAATAATTGAGATTTCCTATTGGCTTGTAGGTAGGAAATGAAATAATTGAGAATATTGCCATTTTTGAAAGTTATAAGAAAATATTCACGTCAAACACATATTCTTACTCAAATATCATTCTACTCAAAGTTGCATTAACAAATTTCTTATATGCTGTGTTAAAAGGTTTAGTATATTATAACCGATCTATTTCATTTAGATATTATAGTTGATTAAAAAGAATAGTAATTATATTAGTTTTGTATTTATTATTATAACATATAAGTACGCAGTGTACAATTTACCATGTAACCATTGCTGACAAAAGTGTACCACCAAATGTAAGCATCAGCTTCAAACTTTGCACGAGGAAATGGGACAATGCTTAAATGGACCGCTAATTTAACATTACATCAGCCAGTTCACATTGACACTGTTATTAATCACACCAATACACTTCTACAGTTTTTTTCATTATAAAAGATTTTAAATTATAAATCTGACCAACGAAGTTATTAAAATTTGGTGTTAGCATGTGGACATAGATATATATTAAGACATACTATTATTATTTTCATACAGTTAGATCCGAAAAACACAACAAAAATCAGTATCGTAGAAAAAATCTACGAGCCAACTAGTCCTAAGATCAAAATAATAAATTCTAATTTTGAAAATTCAACAAATAAAAACATTTTTTGTGGTTTTTTATCCATAAAATATATTATGCCGATTTGAAATCGGATTTTGAAGTATGCAGTCAATAATAACAGTAATTTAGAGGAATACACTACTAGTAAGTTTTATTTTTACTATGGTTTTAAATGGTAACTTCACCGCTATGCGGTGACGGATTTACGTTGGAAGAAAGTATGGCATGTGCCCCATACACATCCTATAATTTTTACTTTATCATCTAGTTGTTTAAAATATCTATTAGCTAATTTGGTGGAGTTGCCCATATAATGTGAAGGAAGTTGGGTTCGATCCCCAACTGCGGATCAAATATGGTGCAAATACGGTGCGGTTCCAATAATAACAAAATATTATATATATATATATATATATATATATTTTTTTTTTTTCTGTTACTATTAGAACCGCACCGTACTTGATACGAAGTTGATCCGCACGTCTCTATTTAAAGCATATATTTAACTAGACGACATGAATTTTTTTCTTAAACAACCTTATGTAACATGAGATGACCAAAAAAAAAGACCACGCTACATGTAAGATTTTTTTTTCTTATAATGAGACCAGTCATTACTAAAAAGGAGCATGAGCATGAAGTACGAATGTTCAAAAAAATAAATAATGAAGGCTAGTTGTGCCCTAGTTGTAATTGGTTCTTTTGAGTCTCACTTAACCACTCGCGTGAATAGAAACCCATCATTTATTCATTTTGATGCCTACATTTATTGAGCCTGCAAAAAACATATTAAATGGTTATAGTATCATTAAGATTTAGTTAATTTTAATTGTAGAAAGAAGGCCTAACCATAATGGCTCCAAGACATGTAGTTCTATTCTATCTTTTCCCAAGAAAGGTACAAATTTGATGGTAAAAAGTTAATGAATTATGTACTAATGTCTACTGTCTTTGTCCCCTTCTTCCTATACACTTCAGTCTACTTTTTCATTTTATAATCACTGTTGCATTATTCGGATCTCTCCAAAATAATTATTTCTCATAGCCACTTAGTGACATTTTATAATAATAAATATCATGTTTAATGGTGATCTATAAATTATTTTCTATATAACAAATGACATATTTTGAAATTTACTATAAAAAATTACAACTGAGATGGTAGCTTTATCTTTAGTTCAATTTAGTGTTTCTCAAGCTTATAAATTCAACGCTTATTAAAAGTCATAAAACTAACAATTTCATGGTTTGTTGGATTTATCATTTCGTGAAGAGTACCTTAACAACGAACATCACTGTTGAGTGTGGATAGATTTGTACTTTACAATTTACAGATTTTCATATGTAATTGCGTAATTTTCTCAAACTTTTACGTTTTTTTTTTTCTTCCAAAATCTAAGATTCAGAGTTGTCAGACCTCATGTATACAGATAGTCTCAGCCATTTTCTAGAAAAGATTTTGACTGACCATAACAGGAAAAACGACTTAGTTAAATACAAGCTTATTATATATAAAATAAAAAGGGAAAAATGTTGAGAAAATTGAGAACTTTCAAATTTGAAATGAAGAAATCATTAACTTTTGAAATGTTATTTAAGTCTCAAAGTTTAGTTTGACTTTATAATAAAATGGTTAAATTTTGTTGACTGAATTGTTTTAGGTATATACCGTTAAATTTTTGTTAACTGACGGATTTATTTTTTTTGTAGCGTTTGGATTTAAAACGATACATTATATATATTTAAAAAATATCTTATAAGCTTTCTTACGTTTTTTTTGGATTTTCTCTTTAATGATATCTTATATATATATTTATACAGTTTATTTATTTTTTAAACGCTACCAAAAATTAACTATGTCATCTTTTTATTTACAGAAATTTAACGATATGTCTAAAATAGAACTTGTCTAATCCTTTTGGAACACCACTTCATAATTTGTTTCAAAATGCATAATTATGAAGTTGAAAAAAGAAGCATAATTATGAGATTTTGTTCCTTACGTTAATCCGAATATGTTAAATCTAACATGTCATCAGTGCTTTTTCTAATTTGTCGTCCTCATGATCAGTGTTTAAGAGACGTTCATATTGTAGTATAATAATATAATTTCCAACAGAAAATAAAAGGAAGCATGTGGTCATCACTTATAACTTATAAGCAAACTATAATGCTCGCGGGATCTCTGTTGCCTAGTAATTAAAAGGACTCTCGACTACTTTACAAATTATTTAAAATAAAACACCACTAATCTGACGTACTCAACAAAAAAGAATCTTACACCGAACCAATGATTTGCAACAATGAACTACACCGATTTTTTTCCCGATAAACCGTGAATGTTTCAGATATTTGACCCATAACTTTCTTTTGTCAAATGTTCAACTTTATATTCTAATTTTAAAAATAATTTTTACTAAAAAAAATAAAAATTCAGAAGATTGAAGGACCAAGTCTTCTCTGCCGCTTGTGCCTATCATTTTTTTGGTTTTTACCTTTGTTGCTTTTGTATATGTATTTGGATTTGTTCTCTTACATCTAGGGTTCAATTTTTGCTGCTTTGTGTTTTTAGTGTTTTTTTTGTTTCTCTTATATAGGGCTGTGTTTTCAGGGATATCTTCGTTTTCGTCCGGCTTTGTTTCCGAAAACTTTAACTTCTTCCGTCGGTTTTTGCTTCTCTTATTTGGGCTCTATGTAATTTCTTGGTTCCACACCAAATTTATCAATCAAATTTCAGTTTTAGTTTTAGTGACACAAAAAAAAAATAGAAGGACCAAGTCCCTTGTACCACCATCCATGTAATAATATACAACGATTATATATAGGAGGAGATTAATGTTTTAGTACCATAACAAAACAAAAAAATGTTCTTTCATCTTATTAATTAAATTTAGATTTCTCATCCATGTTTGGTAAAGAGAGACCCACATGAGAAACAAAGTGAATCAAATGACAGATCAATAAAGTAGGAAAAAAACAAAGTGAAGAAAGTTAGTGAAACAAAACAAATACGATTACATAATGAAGATAACTAATAATAATAAAAATTGGGAGATGTACACAACTCACCCGACCAAAATGCATGTGCTTGGCACGTGAAAAGTACGTTACTCGTGATTTTTTCACTTTATCGTAGTTTCCTCCATAGTCCATAATACACACGATTGGGACTAATGGACATTTTGAGATAATGGAAGAGAAGAACTTAACGAGCTTAGAAAGGACAACAACAAGTGTCCAACAAACAAAGACCACTTACTGTTTGGATAATAAGTCTTAGGTCTTGTAAGGAGTCTACGTATGACTTGTCACCGAAGCAAAAGACCCATCACAGCTTTGCTGTTCTCAACTTTCAATATTATATGATTCTAATCCTGAATGCTGAATCCACTATTGGGAACTGAATACTAACAAATCAAATTAGCTGTCAACACTGTTCTATGACCCCCTACGTGCGCCTATTAAACTATTCAATATTATTCTATGAAGACTATGTTGATGGTGAACCAACTAAAACAAAAAACAATGCACGAGCTGTTGGGCCCAATACGAAAGAAACTGGGATGTAATTATGTAAAGTTAGCAAAGACAGATCATAGGAAGATATTATAATGAACTTGGTAAAGTTAAGTTAATCGGCGCTTGGGGCACTGATGCAAATAGTGATATTTTAACTGAGGCACGTCTATTACTTGCTGGTTGAAAACTGTTTCTAAACTTTCTCTTCGATTTGGGCTTGGGTTTGGGCTTGAACCACGGCCTTTGAATTTTTTTCCAAAGATTCTCTTTCGAGGTAATACACTAAAAAAAAAAAAGCGAAGTTATTTTTTGGGTGAATTGCAAAAATGACGGTTTTGAAAAAAGTTATTAAATATATAGCACTATAATGTGCGTAATTCATTTGATAGCACATGTCAGTTGGGAAAATACATTAAACTCCTTTCCACATATACGTTTGTAGAGAAAGAGAAGTCTCAGACAAGAGGAAAGAGAATTATATATGATTAAAATATATTCATCCTCTTAATCTTGTTTACTACATTAGTTTAAACAGATTATTTGGTTAAAGTTAATAATACTATTGAAAAAGCAGATTTTTGAATTTTAAAAATCGGAAACGAATTTCTTAAAAAATGAATAGTGGTATCAAGTTCTATACACATCGTCGTAGAAAGATAGAATAGTATATATTTGTTCAAATAGAAACGTTTGTTCCCATGAATCCAAATAATCAATTAAATACTTTTTGATGGAAGGATACTAAACCCTAAGATAATATATAGGGAACCCAAGGCTTTTAATATAAAACACTAATCAAATCACTTAACATCCTTAATCAAAACAAACAATTTATTTTAAAACGTATATAGTACAAGGTATACGTAAATAGTATATTCACAAAATAAAATAGTATCTCTCAAAAATTTCTCAAAATCAAAATCGATTTATTGGTTCCCAATATAGTTCTGATATCTCACTCCAACATTTATGGATTGGCATTTCGTCGCCACACTTCATCTATCCAAATCCAAATTGGAGAAGAAGTAACATCTGTAGTTGTTAAATAAGGAACCCAATAAAAACACCAAACAAAAACCCCAACAAAACCGGAGTAAAAAAATATGATCATGTCTCTGTAAATTAAAACCCCAACAAAATCGGAGTAAAAAAATATGATCATGTCTCTGTAAATTAAAACCCCAGCGGAATCAGAGTGAGTCCTACACGACGTGTCAGCAATTTACTCGACTATCTCTCCTCGAGACTTTACACGGCCTGCCCCCCAAAAAAATCAAAAGCTTAAGATTTCGTGACATCAACTTTTCTGGACAAAAACTCCAATTCATATTTTTATAGTTACCAAGAGAAGAAGATGACTTAAGCAATATGAGGAAGAAAAACGTGTACTTCACACCAAGGCCAAACCTGTCTTTATTACACAAAATATAGATAATATCTTCTTCCTTTTTTTGATGTGTTAGTTTCTTAATTTATAAAAAAAATTTGGTTATAGAGTCAAATTTCCCTTATTTTTTCTTTGAGGCACTTATCCTCCAAGTTTTTCTCTCCTAAATATATCTATGTTGTTTTATTATAAAATGTAGAAAAAGTGAAGAATCTTACTTCACTCTCCATTTCTCTTACGTCTTCCCTTCATATATATATATATCAAATATAATAATATATTTTGTTTATGCGTTCTATTTTACAACACTTTGAGTGATGGTATAACAGATCGATCATTTATTTGTTCAAATATTTTTTGAAGTAACATTTAAATTATGTTATATTGATTTTAATTTATTTATATAAAATAACATACATGTTATTTTTGGAGTATGAGACTATGTCTCCTCCTTAATCAAATGATAGACTTTACTTCTTTAAAATACCATAAATAGCTTAATAATTGAATGATTATTTTTATATAGATAATCATGTCAAATCTGGCTAAATTCGATGTCGTTGCCCTAAATATATCTGGCAAAAATTATATGACATGGGCATATGATGTTAAGATGCATCTAAGATCAAATAGGTTTCTGAGCACCACAGATGCATCTAAAACGACATAAGATGAGACCAAAGCTAAAGCCATGATATTCGTACGCAATCATCTCGATGACAATTTAAAAAATGAATACATCATAAGAGAATATCATGTGGATCTATGGCAATCACTTAAAGATTGTTTCGATCATAACATATGTGATTTTGCCAAAAGGCAGACATGAATGGCTAAATCTCCGGTTCTTGGATTGCAAAAGTGTTGGTGATTATAATTCCGCCATGTTCGAAATCACCTCCAGGATGATATTATGTGGTGAAAAGTGAGTGATTATAATATTGTTAAAAAAACGCTCTCCACCTTTCATTCTGTAAATGCAATCCCTTCAACATCAATACCGGCCCAAAAGATACACTCGTTATTCTGAGTTGATGCAAGTCCTTTGCGTTGCTGAGCAAAATAATGAGCTCGTCATGATGAATCATTTATCTCGCCCACTTGGATTAACTCCACTTTTAGAAGTGAATGTTGCTACATTCGATGATGATAATTGGTGAGGACCCGGACCTTGGCCTGGCTGTGGTCTTGGTCGTGGGAATGGTCATGACTGAGGAAAAGGAAGAAGTTTCCATCCCAGTGATTTCAACACGGAAAAATCGAACAAAAACCTTCAAGTGAATGATGTTGGTAATGTTAATAAAAGGCATGTTGAAAAGCACTTGCCACAGATGCGGCATGAAAGGACGTGTCGTATACCAAAGTATTTAGTCGATATGTATCATGCTTCACAAAAAGCGAAGAAAGGGATGTTGAAATTAATCTCATCTGTGATGAGCTGGGATCTTCCTTTAAAGGTCAAGATGATGATAATTATCTTGATATGGTAGATTTTCTTGATTGATCATGACACCGAGAAATCAGTGTAATGTATTATAGCCATATGTATGACAAGAATTATACATGCTTTAATTATGGGATAACACTTTTATTGTAATATATTATGACATATGGATAGCCTATGTCAAAATTTAATGAATACATATTTTATCCAGAAAATATCAAAATACGAGATTGAGGATGAAGATATATGTCTGGCGCACAATGCTTCTACGCACACAATTAATTGATAACATATGTTTTATTAGTTTTTCCATGGAGAAATCAAGATTAAATAGACACTTCAAGGCATATTTCAAGTATTTAAGCATCAAGGAAGAATGATGAGTTTTCGAGCAAAAAAGTAGAAGTTGATCAAATTCCGCTTTAGTACAGTTTATGTGCTTTAGATGTTTGGCATCCGGCGAAGATCTTCCTGATCACGAAATCAGGGTATCTGGGTGTCATTGGAAACCTAGAGGAGTCAAGATTAACGTCGAAGTCGAATCAAAGCAATCCAAGAAGCCGTTTAGACGTTATGGCCCGAAGAGTGAAGACATGTCCTAGAATCGCTGTTTGGAAATGATCAATCTAAAACCACCGGCCTTGGAGACTTGAACCCGGGCGTCCCCTCGATTTTTCCACTGACCACTAAGGCGCACAACCACTCCTTCCCTTCCTCTTGCCACTGAATTCAAGTCCTCCTACGAAGCCCAGGTTTTTGGCCCATCACTTACTAATCAATAGAAAGACGCTTCTACCCTTTAACCTAATGAAGGCCGATAAATACTAAGATTAGGGGAAACCCTAATCACAACCCATGAAATTAGGCTACCTCCCTTGCTTTCGAGCCGTCGCTCCTCTGGTTCTTCATTGTTTTCTCTTTTTTTCTCTTCTCTTCTCTATTCTCTACTTGTAAAAGGAAGAAGACTCATCAACTTTGGATTCCCAGAGAAGATCTCTAAACCCTTTCCTATACCCATACTCTTTTTATGCAATTTCTTATTCATATGATGTTGTGTTCTTTGAGTAGATATCTAGTTAGGTTTAAGGGGATTTCGAAGGGTATTCATGGGGACCTTAGATACAATTTAGGTTGGCGGTTTCTATGGTTTTGTTTGATCCTTTACACTTTTCTTTCTAGTTGAGTTTGATCTTAATGCATGTATGTCCAGCACGTTACCTAGTACATGATCTTAGATATTTTATACTTGGCAGAATCTCGTATAATTGCTTGAACCTAACTCACAAATGAATATTGTGTTAGAACCATGTGATTGCTGAGTTATAGGGCACTATGGACTAGAATCAAACTTGAACTTAATGCTTTGATCTATGCGTCGTTGCCATGTTAGCACTTAGAGCCTAGGGTTAACTGAGTAGCGGAGTATAGGGAGATTAGCCGGCTTCCACCTATAACCTAGGTCTAGCTGAACTTGAATGAGCTTCGTATGTCTAAGAACTTGGAAGTAAACAAAGCTAACCATGTTATCACTTGAATTGGAATCTAAATCTTTATTTGAACCATGTTGCGCGGAGAAAACCCCGAAAACCTAACGCCTTCACCATCTTGCTTTACACCCGCTCTTTTCATTGTCGTTTACTTTTATTGCCTTTCTATTGTTTCCTTTTATTGCACTCTTTACTTAGTTTCATTATATACACAAAACCCTTCTCTTTCGGTTGTCTTGGCATGGTTAACTAACTTGAGTCCTACCTTGTAGCTACACTTCCTATGGATTTGATCGTTAAATACTACAACAGATTTGTTGTGCACTTGCAGTAGTCGTGTGGTCTTTCAGGTAAAAGCGTAAAGCAAAAAAAACACGCATCAACAATCTTTAAAAATAAAAAGTACTTCTTCTCTCTCAAAATAAAATGCTTAGCTAGAAGTGTGAGTACTATATATGGCCATGCAAATATTATTATTGGTTTTGGCAAAGCTAATTTTACAATGTCAAGGTAATCTCATTTTAAAGTAAATGATGCATTATATTCGCCTAAGTCTAAAAAAAACTTGATAAGTTTCAAAGGTATCCGAAGTAATGGATATCATATAGAGACTATGAATAAAGATGGCATTGAATATCCTTGCATAAAATCTGAGAGACAATATATATTAGAAAAATTACCAATGTTATCCTCCAGATTATATTGCACCAAAATAAATATAATCGCATCAAATGTTACAATAAACTTGAGTGAGTTTACTAGTACATTTAAAACATGACATAAAAGACATGGACATCCTGGTTCAGTTATGATGCAAAATTTGTGCAAAATTCTAATGGCAATCCATTTGAAAAATCAAAAAATATTTAAATCTGGTGAGTGTTCCTGTAAAGTACGTTCTCAAGGAAAACTCATACTAAGGCCATCGTCAACCAAAATTGGGAAAGAAAGGCCTCAATTCTTGTTGAGAATTCATGGCTATATATGTAGGCTAATCCACCCACTATACAGACCGTTTCGATATTTTATGGTATTAATTGACGCATCTACTAGATAGTCACATGTATGTCTTTTGACAACATGAAACACGGCTTTTGTAAGATTCATTGCCCAAATAATCAGTTCAAGGCACAATTTCCTGATTATGCCATAAAGAAATTAACGTTT
Organism: Arabidopsis thaliana; assembly: GCF_000001735.4. NCBI lineage: Eukaryota > Viridiplantae > Streptophyta > Magnoliopsida > Brassicales > Brassicaceae > Arabidopsis > Arabidopsis thaliana. Next base: position 13,994,164 of record NC_003070.9, on the reverse strand, counting down.
GATAATACTAGAAAATTTATTTCACAAGCCTTTAATGACTATTGTGTATCGATGGGAATCAATGTAGAGCATCAGGTCCCTCATGTTCATACACAAAATGACATGGCCAAGTCTTTAATTAAATGGTTGTAACTCATTGTTAGACCGTTTAGGGGGAAGAATTCATCAAATGCATATGATTAAAGATATAGAATGGGGGCACCATCTTTAAAATATCTTGATCCCCCCCCCCTCTCCCCCACGAAGCAACGTGAGCTGAAAGTACAAAAGATTATACATTTACATAATATGAAAAATTAATTACCAGATTCGTTCACTGATACAAGAATGGTGACAAAGTCATATATCTCCGCTGCAAAACATCAAGAGTTGAAATTCCTAGAGAGCTAGAATTAGATGGGAGCAAAGTTAATGAACCTTAGGTTTAATTAAAGTGTTGGAGGCCTATTGGGTCAAAAGATAAAAATTCTCGAAAGAAAATGAAAATGGGAGAAGAAAATGAAAAGGTTCTTCAAAAAGAACCAAGTCCTAGGAACGATAGAAAATTATTAGATTTCCATTAACTATGCCCATGATGGTATCATATGAGATAGAGATGATACTAATGATGAAAATAGAATATTCTCCTTTTCTTTATCTAAAGAGATCGATCATGAGAATGATGATCCAGATCCAAAGACATTATTCGAGTGCAAGAAAAGGTTTGATTGAGAGAAATGGAGAAATGCCATGCAAGTTAAATTGCACTCCCTTAATAAAAGAATTGTCTTTGGACCTATTGTCACTGCATCTAAAAGTGTAAAACCAGTTGGATACAAGTGGGTATTCATGCGAAAAAGAAATGAGAAATATGAGATAACACGATATAAAGCCCGACTTGTTGCACAAAGTTTCTCTTAAAGATAAGGAGTTGATTATGAAGAAACATATTCTCCGATCATGGATACAATTACATTCAGGTACTTAATG